>NC_056675.1:4893928-5201250 GCF_018350195.1 Panthera tigris | reverse complement strand
AAAGGCAGTTTTTTTTTTTGTTTTTTTTTTTTTTTTAAAGAAAGGCAGACTGCCACGTGCAGCGCCTCATTTGGATGTGTCTGGAGTCTTGGAAGCTTGACTACCCTACGTTCTCCTACAAATGGACCTTGAGAGCTTGTTTTGGAGGTTCTAGCAGGGGAGCGCAGCTACTCGTATACCCTGGACCGAAGAACGGTCCTCCTCTATCGGGGAAGGTCGTCCTCTTCGACCGAGCGCGCAGCTTCGGGAGGGACGCACATGGAGCGGTGAGGGAGGAAGGGGACACCCGCCTAGCCGGCCGGATCAGCCGAATCAACCCTGGCGATCAATGGGGTGACATGTCGCAGCCAGATCGCCCTCACATCCAAGGCAGTTTTGATAAAGGCAACAGGCTAAGTAATCTCTGTAGGTCACACAGTTTGTCAGCACTGAGGCAAAGTGAAATCTCCAAATAGCGCTCACTTTGTGGAAGAAAACAAGTTTCTGGGGCAGTTTGGCTTACTATCTCAGTTAAAGACCAGCTCATGGACTTCCTAATATCCCTTGCAACCTCTCCACTTATGTTGTCAGTCTGTTATAATAATCGGGACTCAAACTCTTTGGAGGAAAAAGCCCTCTGCTTTCAAGGCACAGAGGAGGGTGGAGAGGGGTCAGTAACCCCGCCCACAAGAGCCTGTCTGGTAGAGAACGCTAAGGGGTGGTGTTGTAAAAAGCCCCCTTTCCTATCTAAGTTGCTCAGGTACTGTATTAAGAGGAGGGCTGTGGGGCAGCTTGTCAACGGAATGCAAAATGGAAAATGAAATTAGAAGGCAAACGTCTCCTGTGACTTCCAAGGGTAGCAGTTTGAACTACCACAAGACTTAGGTGAATATTAAGGATCTGGCTCTTTAATTCCTTCTCCTTCTGTATTTAATCATCTGAAAGTCATTTGGGGAAGGCAAGTAAATTACTGCGTCCATGCCTATGGCCCTCCTGCTCTTGCAGACCTCTTATTAGTGTTGAAAGTGCCACGAAGGTGAAATTCCGTAACCATTCTTCATCAGGAAGTTGCGGTGTTCATCCCAAAAGTGGGCACTGAATTTTGGAGGTTTGGAATTCACCTTTCCCGTTTTTGTGTCCTCAAACGACTTCAGTGTTCTCCAAGCACACAGGTGATACTGTAATCACACAAGTGATTTCTTTCCCTAACAATAGTGAATTAAGTGCCACCATAAAAATATGTGTGGTCTGTAGGGGGAGTAGTAAGATTCTGATGGTGGGTTCAAGCAGGGCTTCTAGAAGCAGATGTAGGAATAGGGTGTTTGTAGGAAGATGTCTCTTTGGGCTGGGACACACACAAGAGGAAAGGCCACCGGGGCCTCAGTGTCAGGTGAAGGAGTTTAGACTGTTCTGTGGGTCGAGAAGAGGCAGAAGCAACGTCTGACCTGTGTTTTTTCAAGATCAAGGATGATCACGGAAGTCACAGAAAAATAACGGTTGAAAAGAGAGTAAAGACTAGGAGGGGAGCAGAAAGGAGACTGAGGGAATGGGCGTGGCGAGGAGGTAGCCTCCGGGAGGGTCCGGGTCACAGTCCCAGGGTAGGTGGGGCGGGTGGGGCTTGGTGTAAGGGGTTAGTTAGGCCATGGGAAGGACTCAGGTTAGTGTAGGAGTGCCTGGTCCTTAAAGCAGAGAAGGTCCTCCCAGGACCATCAGGGAGGAGCGGGGACGCGAAGGAGAGGCGCGCTGCAGATCTGAATTAATTAGTTCTCGCCGTGGAGACATCCAGTAAGTGGTGGGGAGTATGGATCCGGCAATGGGGAGCAAGACCTGGTCTAGTTGCCCCAAGGAGTGTGCAGTGCTTGGATGAGGCGCAGTCCAGACGGGCTGGGCAGGGGCCTGGCCTTTTCCGGAGCCAGGTTTCAAACTCTCCCCTCCCGGTCACGCAATTTATGAAGTCTGCGAGCTGGCGCCCGGCTGGCTCCGGCGTCCTTAAAGGCTGGGTCGCTAGGCCGAGGGACGAGTGCCGCAGGGGTAGCGGCGCGGCGCGCGCGCGAGGCTCTCCCCGAGCCACGTCCGTTTGGGGGGGCGCCCAGGTCCGCCGCGTCCCCGCTTAGGCCGGACGGGCCCAGGCGCAGCCAGAGCCCGGCTCGGGCCCCGCGGCCGCCGCGCGCCGCTCTATCCGCTCCCGCCGACCGCTCGGGGGGAAGGACCGCCCCGGCCCGCGCCGCGCGGCTTGGCTCGGCCAATCAGCGCGCCCCTTCCGCGGCGCCCCGGCGCTCCAGTGACGCGCGCGCCAGCCTGCGCCCGCGGCGCTTTGACGACGGCCCCTCCCGCGCTTGCCCGGCCCGTTAGCTGCGCGCCGCGCCTCTTGTGCGACGGCCCCTGGGCGGCGGCGCGTGCGGGCGCGGCCCTGGCGCGCCCCCTGGCGGCCCGGCGGGGCGCTGCGGGCGCGGCGCTGACCCGGAGGCGGCGGCGGCGGTGCCCGGATGGAGGCACGTCATTGTCCCCCGCCGGGCGGCTGGGCTGTGTGCGGCGGCGGCGGCGGCGGCGGCCGAGGGGGATGGAGCGAGCGCCGAGCCGGGTCAGGTAAGCTCCCGCCTCCTTCCCGCCCGCCGCTGGCCGGCGTGGGGCCCGCCGGGCGCCCCGCTCGCCTCGGCCGCAGCTGGCCCGGCCGCCCCTGAGCCGGCGCGGCCCGCCGGGGACTGGCGCGGCCCCTCGCCCGCCGCCCCCTCCGCAGCCGCGGGCCGCCCGGGACCCCGCGGCGCCGGTGGCAGCGCCGCTTGTGCCGGCCCGGCCAGGCCGCTGGGGAGGGGGCGGCGGCCGGGGCGGTCGGGCGCCGGGAGAGCCGGGCTGCGCGGGGAGGCCAGACCCCCCTGGTTGCTATGGACACTGCCCTCCCGCCCCCACCCGGCCCCAGCCCGCCCCCTCGGCCCGTGGGCCGGGCCGGGCGGGCGGCTCCGGGGCGGCCTGGCCCGCACGGGTCCGCCCGCGGTGGGCGTGTGCCGGCCGCCGGCCGCGGAGCCCGGCGTCCCCGGCCCGCCCGCCGCCCCCCGCGTGGCTGCCACCTCCCGCCCCCGAGCGGCCCTCGGAGCCCCGGGCTCGCCTCCCCACCCCCACTCCACCCCCCAGAGACAGACAAACTTTCCCACCCCGGCGCCCCTTCGCGGCACGCCGGTCGCCCCTCGCGGGGCCGTCCACCTGGCTCCGCCACCGAGTGTCCGAGTTCCCCACGCCGGCCGCCGGGGCGGAGCGGGCACCCTCGGGGGAGGCGGGGGGGGGGGGGGCGGAGAGGAGGGGCCGGCCGGCCCCGGCGGCGCGTCCCCAAAAGCGTGTGCGCCTCGGTCCTGTTCTTTATTTTCGGGGCAAGAAGAGCCAGGTTACCTGGAGGGGGTCGCGGGAGAGGGTGATCAGTTTCAGATGTTTGAGATGAAAATTTGACGGGACCGAAGTTTTACAATCTAGGACTTTCACCTTGTTATAATGAATGCAGTAGACATCACTTTTGTTGAATAGCTCTTTTCTGTTCGGGGAGGCCTCAGGGTTTACTTGTTTAATGGGGAAACATGTTGGTTATTTAAAGTGGATACACTCAGGTAACAGTAAAGCTGGTCGAGAAACTGTTTCGTTAACACCTCTTTTTCAAGGTAACAGCAGTATTACAGGTTCTCGTGCATTTTCGTGGAGTCTCCGGATTTTTGAGTCGTAAATTTTGAACCTATAATTTTACTCTTTTGACTATCACTTATTCAAAGTGCATAGGAGATAGGAATAATCAGTTTTACTGATTTGTTTTTTATTTAAGGTCAGTTTCGCTTTCTTTTCTTATCACTGAATCAAGTCCACAGTGGTTTGTAAGGGTTTAAGGCTAGTCGTTTAATTTACTGAAAAGTAATTGAAATCAAGGCTGTTATCTTTTTAAAGCTTGTGTGTTTTCCTCTTAAGTAGAAATGTTACAAGAACGTGGGTTACATTGTTTATGAAGAAGCAGAGTGTATCAGTTTCTTTCCTTTTTTTTTTTTTTAACATATATTGATATTGTTATCTTTATGTGGAGTGCTACAAGGTTTAAAACAGCCATATGCTTATTTTTAAAACGAGAAAGAATAATGCATTCTGGTATTTGATAGAAATATCATTTAAGGGACTGAGCATTTAAAAACTTTTGAATAAAAGATTGTAGTTAAAGCAAAGGAAACATTTGTAAAGCCGATTTGTTGTCTCATTCCTCGGGCACATCCAACCTTGATTCGTGTACTTATTTCACACATGGTTTTGTAACTTTTTGTATATCATCACAAGATGCTGAGAGAAATTTTAACTTTTCTTTGAAGTAGTTGCTTAAAAGTCCTGATATAACAGTAACTCTTAGAAGTTGTACTGAGAGTAAAGAACACGTAACCGTATGAATCTTATGAGTCTTAGGTTGTATACAGTATTGCTTGGCTTCTAGAAGGGTTATCTCTGTAGCAGACATAATTGAGTTTGATACTTGATGGTTTTAGAATAAGTAATCATTGGCTGAGTATACAAATGAAGACAAATGGATAGTTTGGGTTTGTTTTCCCCAAATTATAATGGTAAATGGTTATTGATGATTGAGTAGTAGGCTTTCCTTAATTATTTTCATTTAAGACACCCCCCCTCCCCCATGGCAATCAGAGCAACTAAAATGGCTTTATTTGGTCATTTGTTAATGATTGTCCTGAAGGGATGTTTATCCTGGGAAGACCGAGGTTTTTGCTATTAAATGTTATTGTAAATAAGGCTGAATTAACCTTTCCTCAGTACTCTGTTTTGGCTTTCTTCTTTTTGCTCCTCCTCTTCCTCTCTTTTGTTTTCTTACTCTTGCCTTCACTGTGTTCCATGGAGTAGACTTTATTTGGATAACACAGCTCAAGCTTTCTTCCTGAATGAAGATCCTGTATCTTAGATTGACTTACAATTCATTTCTGATTTTATTAAGATCTAATCTAACGTCTACTTTTTTATTTCTATATAAGATCCCCCAAATTTCTCAAGGTTGTGCTTTCGGGGCGGGGGGCTATAATTATGCCGTAATTTTAAATTACAATAGAATTGAGGCTTTTCTTTAAACCTTCTTGTGAGCAGACTGTGCACCACAGCATTTGTTGAGGTGGCACACATGTGGACGTTTATCACCCTTTAACTTGACTGTATTGAATATTTTTAAAAACACGTTTTAAAGGCTATTCCTGCTTCAGAGTAGAAACGAGATACAGTATGTGAATGAGATAGCGTATGCAAGTCACTGAGCACAGGCCGGTGCTAAATGCAAACGCCGGTTCCTTCCTATCCTCGGGATTCATTCGTTTGTTGGGCACATGTGTGGAAAGCGTTCTGGGTGCCAGGTCAGGGGATAGAAATGCAAGCATGATGGGGAGCAACGGGTGGAGCCGCCGTGGAGTAAGTCGGGGCGGAAGTGCTACCGTAGAATCCGCACCAGGCTGCCGTGGGGGCCTGCGGGAGGGCTTCTGACCCGGCCTTGGGGGACGGGTGTCGTCAAGGAAGGCGTCCCAGAGGAGATGGATTCTAAACTGAAAAGTGGAAGTGTTAACCCGCCGGAGGTGGAAGGATGGAGGGGAGTTAGGCGAGGAAGAACTGCGAGGGAGAGCCCAGAGAGAGCAGGTGAGAATGGAAGGTGGGGAGCGTGTGGAGAGGTTCCCGGGTCAGGCAGCGACAGGTCTGGGTGTTAAGATGCTGGGTGGGGGGGCGCCGGGCCAGGCCAGGGAGAAAGGGTACTTACGGAGGAGTGGCACACGAGATTGGGTTTCCCTGGGCAGTTTACATTCCTGTACTCCGTTGACTAGGTCCATAGAGCTGGAGGGAGCCCTAGCGGGGGATGTTGGGCCAGGTGCCTTGTCCCAGGGACTGACTAGTTTGGGTCAGAGTCGCTCCGTTTTATAGACCCCGTGGAGTCTGTGCAGTCTCTCACAGGTCAGGTCCATTATGAAGTTTAAGTTAACGTGTGTTCATGATTAACAACACAGTGTCCAGCACATAGAAAATGCTTAATTAGCAGTAGCCCCAGGATTGAGAAATAAGATCCAGAGAGAAAACATAATTACTTTTATAATAAGTATTTGTGTTCAAGTTTGATGTCAGTAATGTTTTATGATATGGGCTTCACTTAAAAAAAGTCGTGTAAATGAGCCTACTCAGAAAAAATTTTCAAATGTGAGACGTGCTTTTTTTCTTTTAAGTTTATTTATTTTGAGAGAGAGAATGAGCGAGCAAGGGAGGGGCAGAGAGAGAGGAAGACCGAATCCCAAGCACGCTCTGCGCGGTCAGCACAGAACCCCATGCGGGGCTCAATCTCACGAACCGAGAGATCATGAGCTGAGCCAAAATCTAGAGTCAGATGCTTAACTCACTGAGCCACCCAGATGCCGTGAGACTTGCTTTTTTTTTTTTTTTAAATGTGTTTCAAACAAGTCATTTTGGACTTTAAGCTCAAAATTAAAGCTAGATTTTTCTCTTCATGGAGTTGAGATTTTTCCCTGATGAATTCTGTATGAAATTAAAATTGAGTCAAATGGATTGGCACATTTCACATGCTAGTTTTAAGCAGTAGGGAGGAAAAAAATATGTAGGTTCTTGGTAAACATACAGAATTGGAAATTGAGGTACCTGATTATAAACAGAAACGTGAGACTTTTAGAGGTCTTGGAATAGAATGACAAGATCTAATCAAATATTTCATTGAAGGGCTTATAATTAAAAAATGCCGACATGTTTAGATGAGCGCAGTGCTAACTGTCCCAAGGAAGTGATTTCAGACCTAAAAAATACTGCTGCCTTTATATTACGGTGACTTGTTTGACGGTAATTAAGTGTGGCTAGGATAATTTTCTAAGATCTCACAATAAAGTAGATTCCTCTTCTCACTTTATGAAACAACTGTATGCGTTTCGTCTTTTGCAGAGTTGAACAATGACCATAGTTGACAAAGCTTCTGAATCCTCAGACCCACCAGCCTATCAGAATCAGCCTGGCAGCTCGGAGGCGGCCTCACCTGGAGACATGGATGCAGGTTCTGCCAGCTGGGGGGCCGTGTCTTCGTTAAATGATGTCTCAAATCACACGCTTTCTCTAGGACCAGTACCTGGTGCTGTAGTTTATTCCAGTTCATCTGTACCTGATAAATCAAAGCCGTCACCACAAAAGGATCAAGGTACTACTTTTTGGAGACAGGAACACTCCAAGAAGCTCTTGGATAAATGCTGTCCGTTGGTCGGTAGTTTCAGAGAGGGGTTCCTTTTGCCAAGATAGACTGCCACCTGAGTGCCACCAGTTACATTATTTGGCAGGCGTCCTTTTCCTGTGCTGTTTGCTCCTGATTCGCTAGGTATCGTAATAGCGCAGATTATGTTTAATTATTAAAATATTTGTAGTTTCTCTTGTTACTTATTTTTTGAAGGATAAACTTCATCTTGGGTGAGATTTGGGGTGGGCAAGCCTTTGGTTAACTTGTCAGTTAACCATAGTTCCCTAAGTAGATGTCTGTGTTTTAAAATTTCAAAGGTATTTCTTAAAATGGTTGCATTTTGTCAAATGGCTCTACCCAACCTTGGGGTGTTTGTTTGTTTGGTTTTGGTTTTTTGGTTTGTGGGGGTTTTTTGCCAGTTAAAATCATCTGTGGTGATAAAGCTCTTTGAAAGAGAGGAGATAATGTAAATGTTACATTTGTTAAAACTCACCGGGTTAAATGAGACATTGACGCTTTAGTGGGTCCTTCTGAGACTTGTGAATTTGGAGCTTTGAAATACAAAGAAAGTAGATTCGTTCCTGCTCAGATAGTCATTTGGCTTAGAATAATGTGGCTCTTAATGCTGTTTTGCACCCTCATAGTAAATGTGATATTGTGAGGTGATTTGCTGAAGGTGTTTGGGTGGGAGGAAAATTTATATCACAAAATAAACAGTGTAATTGAATGTTACACATAGAGTTTAGAGACCTTCACCAGCAAGACTTTCCCACAGAACTTCTTTTCACTGACTCCAGCTTCCCGTTACTTGCTGGGGCTCCTTTCTCCTCCTCAGGCCTTACCTCCCATCACCCTGCCATGCCCTTTTGGGAGCTCTTCCCCCACTCTCTGGGGACTCCTTTCTTTTTTCCTTTTTTTTGCTTTCCATTTCCACTGAGCTGAAGCCTACCTGTGCGCACTCACACTCATTAATTTCTCTTTTAAAATGGAGAATCCTCCATTAAGGCATTTCAGCATCTGGCGGCACCAAGAACATGGCCAACTTCAGAAAAAGTAGTCTTCGCATGGATGATGGGGAACTTTCCTGAATAAGTTGTTTTTTGAGCTTCACCTAAGTTCTTTTAACGTGGTTATCATTAGTAATCTGTTTATTATAAGCCTTGAAAATAGAAAAACGAAAACCTTTTAGACCACGTACAGTGTACTTGTGAATGTCAGTAGTGATGCCCAGCAGCCTAAGTTCAGACCATGTTTCCTTCCTGGTCAGATGGGGATGACGTCACTACCAGGTCTTAGAATCGAGACTGTTTGACAGCTGCTAAGGGCTCTGTAAGCGCATTGCTGGTGAAGAGGGCGGTGATGGTGGTGGTGGCACTGAGTAGAAGCATCCGCAGCAAATGTTACAGAGAGTGGACTTTGCATTTTGTATGTATAGTGGTGGCAAACTTTTAAGTAGATGTAAAAGTAATTATAGTGGGCTCTCGTGTAGTGATCAGTCAGTTTTGACATTTATCAATTCATAGCCAGTTATACCCTCCCCCATTTACTCCCCTTGCCAGCATTATAAAGCAAGCCCAAGACTTCATATTTTATCTATTCATATTTTAGTGTTATACATAAATAATTATTTCCTAAAAATTAAAACATCAGGGTGCCTGGGTGGCTCAGTGGGTTAAGTGTCTGACTTTGGCTCAGGTCATGATCTCATGGTTCGTGTGGTTCGAGCCCCGCCTGGGGCTCTGTGCTGACAGCTCAGAGCCTGGAGCCTGCTTCGGATTCTGTGTGTGTGTCTGTGTCTGTCTGTCTGTCTGTCTCTCTCTCTCTCTCTCTCTCTCTCTCCCCCTCCCTCCCTCCCTCCCTCTGTTTCTACCCCTCTGCACTCTCTCTCTCAAAAATAAACATTAAATAAAAAAAAAAAATAAACCATCTTTATATTAAAAATCCCGTCAACATTAAAATTTCTCTGATTGCCATATACTTTTTTTGTAACAGCTGGCTTGTTGAAATCAACGGACAAGGTCTATACTTTGCATTTGGCAAGTGTCTTTAAGTTTTTTTTTTAACATCCCATTTTGTCCTTGCAGTTTACTTATTGAAGAAAGCAAATTATTTAGATTTCCCACATTCAGGGATCTTTCACTTACTTATTTTTTAAATGTTTATTTCTTACAGAGAAAGCACACGTGTGTGTGCAGGAGGGGCGGAGGGAGAGAGAGAGAGAGAGAGAGAGAGAGAGAGAGAGAGAGTGAGTGAGTCCCAGGCAGGCTCTGTGCTGTCAGCACAAGCACCACACGGGGCTCGATCTCACGAACCGAGAGATCATGACCTGACTCAACATCAAGAGTCGAATGCTTACCAGATTGAGCCACCCAGGCGCCCCTCTAAGATCTGTCTTTTAAAACGTCCCTTTCTTCCCTGTATTTCTGGTTAGCTCGTAGTGACCTAATCCTGATCAGATTCCGTTTGATGTGTTGCTGTTTATTTAGCTTGAGAAGCATGTAAAGCTTTGTTTTTAAATATTTCTTGTTTGTTTTTCTAGCCCTAGGTGATGGCATTGCTCCTCCACAAAAAGTTCTTTTCCCATCTGAGAAAATTTGTCTTAAGTGGCAACAAACTCACAGAGTTGGAGCCGGGCTCCAGAATTTGGGCAACACCTGTTTTGCCAATGCAGCATTGCAGTGTTTGACTTACACGCCGCCTCTTGCCAATTACATGCTATCACATGAGCACTCCAAGACATGTAAGTGTTCTGGGTCATGTTACTTGTGTAATGTTGTGGCGTGCTAGCCTACTTCCGTTTTTCCTGTGCAGGGAAAGTGAAGACTTAAGCCAAGAATTCTACGATCACTAGGAAATTGGTTCTCTTAGAAACCATTGAGGAGGACTCTTAAGAACTGTACTCAGGTTGCTTCAAAAGCGTTTTGCACCTAATTTGACCTGTGAAGTTGTTTAAAAAGAAACATATTTTATCAGCATCTGGCATTTCTGAACCCCCTGCTGGCTTTCTACACTTGCTAAAAAATGTGACATAAATGTCTGCCACCGACAGCTCGGGACAAGCAGAGTTCAGAAATGCTGCCTCTCCCGGTTTCCATCCTGTATTGTAAGGCTTGATTCAGTTACAGGCTTATAAGCCTTCGTGGAGAGGAACCTCCTGTTACGGCCCCCAGCCTCTTGGAAATCCATACAGGACTTTCCCTTTGGTATGTGAGTTCAGCTTTCAACCTGAAGGGCAGGAAATCAGTTAAAATCTGTCTTTAATAGGTGACAACCAGCTCAGTGGTTGACTAGTGGAATTCAGAAGTTAGGACATAGCCAGTTTTTGAGGTTTGACCTTGTAAATATATTGTAAACATCCTTCATCCCTTTTAAGCGAAACCTCCCTGTTCTTTGATCTACATTAATACTGAGATTTGTGTGTGTTCAGGTGCTGTTCATTAATTATCAGGGTGAGAACGCCTTTGGTTTCTTTTCGAATGGTTCTTTAATTGAGAATTTAAACTGGTTCTTTTAAAACTGTTTTCCCCCCAAAGAGCAAAATAATGCTTGTAAAGAATTTGGAAAGTACAGAAAATTTTAAATAAACCAAAGGAAAATCACCTAGAATCTCACTGCCCAGAGGTATTTGGTATGCCAAGGGGTTTTAAGTTACAGAACGAACGTTTTGTTTGCCCTCATTTTCTCCCTTCTGAGTTCATAATTCGTTCCCCACAGACAGCTTTCCCATCACTTTTGCACTTAATGAAAGTAGGGTGTGGATGAAAACCCAGCCCTGGCACTTGGACAGTGAGAGACAGGACCAACACAAAAATTCAGAAGCTCCGGGTGTCCAGAATTGGGTGCCTGTCTTTTATGCTATTGGTAGTTTCCTCTTTCTTTCTGTTTTTCCTTTGTTTAGGTATATCAAGGCATAATTACGTATGTAATTCAGGTACATTTGTTTATTATACGTAGTTATATATGTATTTAGGTATATTTACCTTTATTTGGCTTTATTGAGGTGTAATTGATATAAACTGCACATATTTAAAATATATGTTTGATGCCTTCTGACGTTTGCATACTCCCATGAAACTATCACCACAATTAAGATAATGAATGTATTCATCACCCCCTAAAGTTTCCCAGCACTCCTTTGAAATCACTCCCTTCCACCCCTTCCTGCCCCGCATCCCCTCCAGCCCAGGCAGCCACTGATATGCTCTCTGTCTACTATAGATTGGTTTGTATTTTTTAGAGTGTCATGTAGTGGAATTATGTAGGCATATATTCACACGTTGCCTGGCTTCCTTCAGTTAGTACGGTCATTTCAACATTATTCCATGTTGTCACATGTATCAACAGTATTGACTGTTGAGTAGTATTTCATCGTATGGATGTGCCACATTTTGTCTCTCCACCTGTTGACGGGCGTTTGGGTTGGTTCTTATTTGGCACTGTCACAAATTAAGCTGTGGTGAACGTGTATAAACAGGTCTTTGGAAAGAGATGTTTTCATTTCTCTTGGGTAAATATGTAGGAGTGGAATGGCTTGGTCCTATGGTATGTATGTACTTAACCTGGACATAAACTTCCAGTCTGTTTCACACAGGGATCATGGCATCTTACATTTCCACTAGCAGTGAATGAAAGTTTGTCCCGTATGTCGCCTAATATTTGGCACGGTCATTCTTTCCAACATCAGCCGCTCTAATAGGTATAGCAAGTACTACCTTACCGTGATCTTAATTTGCACTTCACTAATGACGTTGAACATCTTTCCATACAGCTAATTGCCACCTATATACTTTTTTGGCTGAAGCTTTTGCTTGATTTAAAATTGGGTGGTTTTCTTGTTGTTGGGTTTTGAGAGCTTTTTATATGTTCTGTGTACAAGTCCTTTATCAGATATGTAGTTTGCAAAGACTGTCTTGCAGTGGGGGGGAGAATGTTCTCTTCACACTGTCTTTTGAAGAATTCCACATCACTGCTTTTTCTTTTCATCAGTCGTGTTTTAAGTGTTCTATTAAGTCTTTGCCTCACCAGTGGTCACAAAGGTTTTCTCTGTATTCTTTTACAAATTTGATAGTTTGAGCTTTTATACTGGTCAGTGATCCATTTTGAGTTAATTTCTGTTTGTGGTGTGGAGAATGGATTGAAGGTCCTGGTTTTCAGTATGGATATCCCGTTGTTCCTGCACTCTTTGTTCAAGAGACAGTTCTGTCTTCACTGAATCGTCTTCGCTTCTTTGTGAAAAATCAATTGACCATATTCATACGGATCTATTTCTGGACTCTGTTCTGTTACACTGATCCACTGTTCTATCTCAACACCACAACAGTGTCTGGATTGCTAGATATTTAATGGTTTTGAAATCAGGTAAGTCTTCCAACTTTGTTCCCCTTTTTCAAAGTTGTTTTAGCCATTTTTTGGTCTCTGGCATTTCCAAATGTATTTTGGACTCAATTGGTCAATTTCTACAAAAGAGCTTCCTGGGATTTTGATTGGTGTTGTGTTGAATCTGTGAATTAACTTGGGGTGAACTGACATCTATACAGCGTTGTTTTCTGCCCCCGAACAAGGTATATGCTCCATTTACTTAGCTTTTCTTTAGTGTTTTAGCAGTGGTGCTTAGTTCTCCGTGTACAAGTACAATGTGCACATTCCTTGTCAGATTTGTCCCTAAGTATTGCGTATTTTTGGAAGCTGTTATAAATGGTAATATTTTTTGAATTTCGATTTCTGATTGTTCCTAGAATATAAAACTGCAAGTGACTTTTGGAGATTGATCTTAGGTCTTGCGACTGTGGTAAATTTATTAATTCTAGTAACTGTGTGTGTGTGTGTGTGTGTGTGTGTGTGTGTTTGAAAGGTTTCTTGAGATTTTATGTAGAGACGATCATGTGATCTATGAATAAGGACAATTTTATTTCTTCATGTCCAGTCTGCTTGCTGTTTCTTGCTGTGGTGCCCTGGCCAGCACCTCCTTTACAGTGTTGAATGGATGTGGTGGACGTAGATGTCTCCTGCTTCACTTTAGGGGGAAGGCGTTTTATTTTAGTCTTTGGCTTTTACGTATGCTGTTAGCTGTAGAGTCTTATCATGCTGAGGCTGAGTGTTGTACTTGAATGTTAAGCCAAATTTGCATTCCTGAGATGAGCCCAACTTGGTCATGGTGTCTTATGATTTCCATGTATCATTGGATTTTTTAACTTTTGTGTTCATGATGAATATTAATCTGTAGTTCCTTATGCTTTTGTCTGACTTTGGCATCAGGGTAATGGTGGCATTACGAAATATGTTGGGATTATTTTCTTCTGTTTCCTAGAAGAATTTGTGTAGAATTGGGGTTATTTCTTACATGTTTGGGCCTTGGAGTTTTCTCACGGGTAGGTTTTTAACTACATATTTAAGGTCTTTAATAGATAGAGGCCTCTTCAGGTTATCTTTTTTTTTCATCAGGGAGCTTTGATTAGTTTGTGTCTCTCAAGGAATTTGTCTTGTTGAATGTGTCGGCATAAACTTGTTCATGATGTTCTGTTATCCTTTTTTAATTTTTTTAGGATCTATAGTGATCTTCTTTCTCTTATTCCTGACGTTCATGACTCCCCTCCTTTTTTCCTGATCAATCTGACTAGAGTTTTAGTCATCTTATTATTGATCTTCTCAGAAAACCAGCTCTTGGTTTCATTGTTATTTTGTTTTCTGTATCATTGATGTTCATTACTATTTTTATTATTCCTTTCCTCTTGCCCACTCTGGAATTAATGCGCTCAATTCTAGTTTCTTAAAGGGGAAGCTTAGGTCATTTAATTTGAGATCTTTTCCAGTCTTTTGAGTGCTATAAATTTCCCTTTAAGTACTGCTTTAGTTGTATCCCAGACATTTCAGTATTTCAAGTGTTCACATTTACTCCAGTCAACATACTTTCTAATTGCCCTCGTGGTTATTTAGAGGTGTGTTGTTGAGTTGCCAAATGTTTGAGGATTTTCCAGAAATTGTCCTGTTACTGATAGCTAATTTAATTCTGTTGTGGTCAGAGTATACTTTTTATTGTTTGAATCCTTTTAAACTTGAGATTTGTTTTATGCGCCAGAGCGTGGTCTAGCTTGGTGACTGTCCCACATCACTTAATAATTATTATTTACTTAATAAGGATGTGTAGTGTCTGTGTTGTCTTGTTTCTATAAATGCTGATTATGGTCAGTTATTTGATAATGTTGTTGAAGCTGTCTTCTATGTCCTTACTGCTTTTCTACTCATGCTATCACATTTTGAGAGAGGTCTATTGAAATGAAATACATTTGTGAATTTGGTTTTTTTCCCTGTTTTATTAATTTTGCCTTATGGAGCTCTTTGGAGTTCTGTCACTCACCTAAGATTATTATGACCTCTTGGTGAAGCGACTTATTTATAATTTACGAAATTACCCTCTTTATCCCAAATAATATGCTTTGTTCTGAAATCTAGTTTGATGTAAATAGAGCCTCTCCAGTTTTTTTATGATTGATGTTTGCATGGTACATCTTTTTCCATGTTTTTACATTTAACCTACTTGTGTTTATACTTAAAGTGGATTTCTTGTATAAATAACCTATCAGGTAATTTTTTTCTTACAGTCTCCATGTTTTATT
Organism: Panthera tigris; assembly: GCF_018350195.1. Classification (NCBI taxonomy): domain Eukaryota; kingdom Metazoa; phylum Chordata; class Mammalia; order Carnivora; family Felidae; genus Panthera; species Panthera tigris. Next base: position 5,186,433 of record NC_056675.1, on the reverse strand, counting down.
TTGGGGTATAAGCCATTGGTATTTAATGAGATTATTAATACAGGTGGGTTTATTTTACCATCTTGTCCTTTGTTTTCTATTAGTTCTATTTATTCCTTGTCCTCTTTTTCATCTTTTTCTGCCTTCTTTTGGAATGAGTAATTTTATGATTTTTAAAAAATTCTTTTTAATGTTTTACATATTTTTGAGACCGAGAGAGAGAGAGGGAACAGAGGAGGGGCAGAGGGAGAGGGCAACACAGAATCTGAAGTAGGCTCCAGGCTCTGAGCTGTCAGCACAGAGCCTGATGCGGGGCTGGAACTCATGAGCCACGAGATCATGCCCTGAGCTGAAGTCGGACGCTTAACTGACTAAGCCACCCAGGCGCCCCGGAATAAGTAATTTTATGGTATTTATTTATGATATGATATTTAATCTCTTTTATTGGCATGTTTTCTGTAACTTTGTTTTCTACTTTTAGTGGTTGCTTTAGGGTTTGGCGTGCATCTTTAAACGATCACAGTTTACCTTCAACTGATGTTTCGCTTGTGTGTGGTAAGGGCTTTGTGACGATGCACTTTTCATCCCCCCACTCCTGGCATTTGTGCTCTTGTTGTCGTTCATTTTAGTTCTACCTGCCTTGTAATCAGACAACATATTGTGTTATTTTTGCCTTAAATAAATTATAAAGGTTTTGCTTTAAATAGTTAAGGTTTGTTTAGAAATCTTCTATACTTACCTATTCAGTTACCATATCCACTGCTTCTGTTCCTTTACGTAGATGTAGATTCCCATCTGGTATTTTTCCTTAGGACCAAAGGACTTCCCTAACTTTGCTTGCTAGTGATGAACTATGCTTTTTGCTGTAATTGGTTTCATTCTCAGTCTGAAATGTCATTATTTTGCCTTTTTAAAGCTAACCTTATTGTAGATTCGCATGCAGTTGTGAGAAATAACACAAAGACATCTCATGTACCTTTCCCAGTTTACCCAGTAGTAATACTATTATTTCAGGATCTCAACCAGGATATTGACGTCGATACAGTCAAGATACAGAACATTTCCATCATTACAGAATCTGTCCTATTCCCCTTTTGTAGCCAAGCCCACTTTCCTTGTGCCCCGACCTCCTCCTTTAACCCCTGGAAGCCACTAAACTATTTTTCATTTCTATGATTTTGTCATTTCAAGAATGTCATATATATACATATTGAGTTATGCAGTATATAACATTTTGGGATTGGCTTTTCAGTCAGCATAATTCTCTGAAGATTCATTTAGGTTGTATTAATAACATGTGTGGGTTTTTAGAATTGTATTTATTTTATTGTTGAGTAGTAGTCTATGGTGTGGACATACCATGGCTTGTTTTAACCACTCATCCATAAAAGGACATCTGGCTTATGTCCGGTTTGGGGATATTATGAATAGAGCTGCTGTAAGCATGAGAGCATACAACATGCGTGTGAACATGTCTGTTTCTCTGGAGTAAATGCCGAGGACTGCACTCACTCACTCATATGGTAGATGCGTGTTTGATTTTATAAGAAACTGCCAGTTTTTCAGAGTGGCTGACCATTTTTACAGTCCTACCAGCAATGGGTGAGACTTCCAGTTTCTCTGCATTTAAAAGAAAAAATAAGTTTGTTTATTTAAATTTATTATTTATTTTTTAATTTTTTTTTTCACGTTTATTTATTTTTGAGACAGAGAGAGACAGAGCATGAACGGGGGAGGGTCAGAGAGAGAGGGAGACAGAAACTGAAACAGGCTCCAGGCTCTGAGCAGTCAGCACAGAGCCCGACGCGGGGCTCGAACTCACGGACCGCGAGATCGTGACCTGAGCCGAAGTCGGACGCTTAACCGACTGAGCCACCCAGGCGCCCCTAAATTTATTTATTTTGAGAGAGAACGGGAGAGAGAGAATCCCAAGCAGTTTTCGTGCTGTCAGCACAGAGCCTGGCACAAAGCTTGATCTCCTGAACCGTGAGATCATGACCTGAGCCAAAATCAAGACTCTGACCCTTAAACCGACTGGGCCGCCCAGACGCTCCAGTAGTTTGTCTGCGTTTTTGCCAGCATTTGGTGTTGTCACTGTTTTGCATTTTAGCCGTACTAATAAGTATATAATGGTATCTTGTGGTTTTAATTTGTATTTCCCTGATGCCTAAAGGTCTTGAACTTGTTTCCATGCGTTTATATGCCATCTGTATATCCTCTTTGGTGAAATATCTCTTTGCTATCATTTGCTTATTCTCTATTGCAGTCTTTGTTTTTATTCTGTTGAGTTTGAGAGTTCTTTCTATAGTTTAGGTAACCAGGCCTTTGTTGGATATACAGGTTCCAAATAGTTTCTTCTAGTCTGAGGCCTGTCTTTTCGTCCCCTTAACAAGGTTTTTCACAGAACAAAAGTTTTTAATTTTAGTGAAATCTGATCTTACCTTTCATGGATTATGCTTTTGGTTTAGTTTATGGTTTTTTGTTTGTTTTTTAGTTTATTTTTGAGAGAGCGCACACAGGAGGGGCAGAGAGAGAGAGAGACTGAGTGAGCACAGGAGGGGCAGAGAGAGCCTGATGCAGCGCTCAAACCCCTGAATGGTGAGATTGTGACCTGAGCCAAAATCAAGAGTCAGATGCTTAACCAACCTAGCCATCCAGGTGCCCCTAGTTTAAGTTTAGTTAAAAGTATCTTTGCCTAGTTCTTGATCCTAAAGATTGTCTCCTGGTTTTTTTGTTTTTTTTTTTCCTAAAAATTTTATACTTTTACACTTTAGGTGTGTAATCCATTTAAGTTAATTTTTGTATAATGTGAGGTTTGGGTGAAGTTAGTTGTTTGTCTATAAATGTCTGTTAGTCCAGCACCCTTTGTTGCAAAGGCTGTCTTCTCTCTGTTGAATTGCTTTCACATCTTTGTAAAAAATCACTTGGGCGTATTTGTGTGGGACTGTTTCTGGGTTTCCTATTCTGTTCTCTTGAAGTATATGTCTGTCCCTCCATACAGTAGCTATGTCATAAGTCTTGATATCAGATAGGATGATTCCACTCACTTATTCTCTTTCAAAACTGTTTTAGCTATTCTTGGTGTTTTGTCTTTCCATGTAAATTATAGAATAATAGTGTCTATACCTACAAAAAAATCTTGCTGAGATTTTGATAGGAGCTGTGTTAAAGCTGAATCTCAATTTGGAGAGAGTTGACATCTTTACTTAGGTTGACATTTTCCATCTGTGAATATGGTATGTTTCTCCATTTATTTAAATCTTCTTTACTTTCATCCCTGTTGTGTAGTTTCAGCATGTTTTGTCTTATTTTGTTAGATTTACACCTGAATATTTTTTGAGGGATTGTAAGTGGCATTATATTTTTAGTTTTGGTGTCCACATGTTAATTGCTGGTATATAAAGATACATTTTATTTTTGTATGTTAATCTTATATTCTGTGATCTTGCCAAACTCACTTATTAGTTCTAGGCATTTTTTTTCTAGACTCCTTGGATTTTTCTATTAGTCCTGTTATAGGCAAGTGTGGACAGTTTTACTCATTCCTTACTGATTGGTATGCGTTTTATTTCCTTTTCTTGTCTTATTTCACTGGCTACAATTCAGCACTATGTTGAGTAAGAATGAGAGTGGACATCCTTGCCTTGTTTGTTATTAGAAGGAAGAGCAGTTAGTTTGATATTAGCGGTAGGTTTTATGGTATATGCTCTTTATTAAGGTAAAGAAGTTCTATTTCTGTTTTTCTGCTTTCTATCATGAATAAGTGTTGATTTTTGTCAAATGCTTTTTCTATATCAAATTGATGTGATCATGTGATATTTCTTCTTTAGCCTGTTAATATGGTAGATTATACTGGTAGATGTTCCAATTCCAGTATTCAGTTGTCTTTATATCCCTGGAATAAACTCCATTTGGTCTTTGGAGTTAGTATTATTATTTTTAAAAGTTTTTATTTAATCTCCCAGTCCTCATCATAACTATTTCACCCATCCCCCTACTCACCTCCCCTCTGGTAACCATCAGTTTGTTCTCTGTAGTTAAGAGTGTTTCTTGGTTTATCTCTCTCCCTTCTTTTTTTCCCTTTGCTTGTTTGGTTTTTGAAATTACACGTGAGTGAAATCATGTATTTGTTTTTCTCTGACTTTTAGTGTTTATCTTGAGAGAGTGAGATTGCACATGTGCACAAGTAGGGGAGGGGCAGAGAGAGAATCTCACTCAGGCTCTGTGCTGTAAGTAGAGCCTGATGCGGGGATTGATCCCACAAACCACAAGACTGTGACCTGAGTTGAAATCAGGAGTCCGGATGCTTAACCAACTGAGCCACCCAGGCACCCCTGACTGACTTTTTATGCTCACCATTACGCTCTCTAAGTACGTTCATGTCATTGCAAATGACAAAAATTCATTCTTTTTCTGACTTAATATTCCATTGTGGGTATATATTCCATCTTCTTTATCTGCTTATCAGTCAGTGAACACTTGGGCTGCTTCCATATCTTGGTTATTGTAAATAATGCTGTTGTGAACATAGGGATGCATTATGCATGAATTAGTGCTTCTGTTTTCTTTGGGTAAATACCCAGTAGTGTAATTGCTGGATTGTAGGGTAGTTCTGTTTTTAACTTTTTGAGGATGCTCCATACTCTTTCCTAGAGTGGTTGCACCAGTTTGCATTCCATCAACAGTACACAAGGATTCCTTTTTCTCTGCATCCTTGCCAACACTGTTGTTTCTTGTGTTGTTGATTTTAGCCATTCTGACAGGTGTGAGGTGGTAACTCGTTATGGTTTTGATTTGCATTTCCCTGACGATGAGTGGTCACGAGCATCTTTTCACGTGTCTGTTGGCCATCTGGATGTTGTATTGGAGAAATGTCTGTTCATACCTTCTGCCCATCTTTTAATTAGATTAGTTGTTTTTCGGGTGTTGAGTTTTACAAGTTCTTTATATATTTTGGATTCTAGCCCTTAATCGGATATGTCATTTGCAAATATCTTCTATTCCATGGGCTGCCTTTTAATTTTGTTGATTGTTTCCTTCGCTGGGCAGAAGCTTTTTATTTTGATGAAGTCCCGATAGTTTCTTTTTGCTTTTGTTTCCCTTGCCTCAGGAGACATGTCTAGAAAGATGTTGCTATGACTGATGTCAAAGAGGTTACTTACTGTGCTCTCTTCTAGGATTTTTATGGTTTCAGGTCTCATATTTAGGTCTTTAGTCCATTTTCAATTTGGTTTTGTGTTGGTGTAAGAAAGTGGCCCAGTTTCATTCTTTTGGATGTTACTGACAGTTTTCCCAGTGCCACTTGTTGAAGACACTTTTTCCAATTGGATATTCTTTTCTGCTTTGTCTAAGATTAATTGACAGTGTAATTGTGGGTTCATTTCTGGATTTTCTTTTTTTTTAATTTTTTTTTATTTTTTATTTTTATTTAAAAAAAATTTTTTTTAATGTTTTATTTATTTTTGAGACAGAGAGAGACAGAGCATGAATGGGGGGAGGGGCAGAGAGAGAGAGGGAGACACGGAATCTGAAACAGGCTCCAGGCTCTGAGCTGTCAGCACAGAGCCCGACGCGGGGCTCGAACTCACGGACCGCGAGATCATGACCTGAGCCGAAGTCGGAGGCTTAACCGACCAAGCCACCCAGGCGCCCCCATTTCAGGATTTTCTATTGTGTTCTATTGATCCATATATCTGTTTTTGTGCTGGTACCGTACTGTTTTGACCACTACAGCTTTGTAATATAACTTGAAGTCTGGAATCGTAATGCCTCCGGCTTTGCTTTTCTTTTTCAAGATAGCTTTGGCTATTTGGGGTCTTTTGTGGTTCCATACAAATTTTAAGATTGTTTGTCCTAATTCTTTGAAAATTGCTGTTGGTATTTTGATAGAGATTGCATTAAATGTGTAGATTGCTATGGGTAGCATAGACATTTTAACAGTATTTTTCCAGTCCATGTGCATGGAGTGTCTTTCCATGTCTTTGTGTCCTCTTCTGTTTCTTTCATCAGTGTTTTATAGTTTTCAAAGTGCAGCTCTTTCTCTTCTTTGGTTAGGTTCATTCCTAGGTATCATTGTTTTTGGTGCAATTGTAAATGGGATAGACTTCTTAATTTTTCTTTCTGCCGGTTCATTATTGGTGTATAGAAATGCAGCAGATTTCTGTACATTGATTTTGTATTTATGACTTCACTGAATTCATTGGTCAGTTCTAGTAGTTTTTTGGTGGCGTCTTTTCAGGTTTTCTATATTGAGTATCGTGTCATCTGCAAGTACTGAAGGTTTTACTTCTTATCAGTTTGGATGCCTTTTATTTTGTTTCATGTCTGATTGCTATGGCTAGGGCTTCCAGTACTGTGTTGGATAACAATGGTGAGACTGACATCCCTGTCTTGTTGCTGAACATAGAGGGAAAGCTCTCAGTTTTTTCCCATTGAGGATGATACTAGCTGTGAGTTTTTCATACATGGCCTTTATTATGTTGAGGTATGTTCTCTTTAAACTTACTTTGTTGACAGTTTTATCATGAATTGGATGTTGTACTTTAACCTGCATCTGTTGAAATGATCGTATGGTTTTATTTTTTTAAATTGATGTGATGCATTACATTAATTTGCAAATATTGAACCTCCTTTGCAACCCAGAAATAAATCCCACTTGATCATGGTGAATGATTTTTTTAATGTATTGTTGGATTCAGTTTGTTAGTATTTTATTGAGGATTTTTGCACCCATGCTCATGAGGGCTTTTGGCCTGTGGTTCTCTTTTTAGTGGAGTCTTTATCTGGTTTTGGTGTCAGGGTAATGTTGGCCTCATGGAATAAGTTTGGAAGTTTTCCTTCCTTTTTTGTTTTTTAGCATAGCTTGAGAAGAATAGGTATTAATTCTTCTTTAAATGTTTGGTGGAATTTGCCTGTGAAGCCATTTGGCCCTGAACTTTGGTTTGTTGGGAGCTTTTTGTTTTTTTAAAAATTTTTTTTTTTCAACGTTTTTTATTTATTTTTGGGACAGAGAGAGACAGAGCATGAACGGGGGAGGGGCAGAGAGAGAGGGAGACACAGAATCGGAAACAGGCTCCAGGCTCCGAGCCATCAGCCCAGAGCCCGACGCGGGGCTCGAACTCACGGACCGCGAGATCGTGACCTGGCTGAAGTCGGACGCTTAACCGACTGCGCCACCCAGGCGCCCCAATGTTGGGAGCTTTTTGATTACTGATTCAATTTCTTTGCTGGTTATTGGTCTAAGTTTTCTGTTTCTTCCTCTTTCAGTTTTGATAGTTTGTATGTTTCTAGGAATTTATCCATTTCTTCCAGGTTGTCCAATTTGTTGGCACATAGTTTTTCATAATATTCTCTTAACTGTATTTCTGTGGTGCTGGTTGTTTCTCTACTCATTTGTGATTTTATTTGAGTCCTTTCTCTTTTTTTCTTGGTAAAGTCTGGCTAGAGGTTTATCAATTTTATTGATTTTTTTTTTTTTTTTTTTTAAAGAACCAGCTCTTGGCTTCACTGACCCATTCTATTATTTTTTTAGTTTGTGTATCATTTATTTCTGTTGTAATCTATATTATTTCCTTCCTTTTGCTGGTTTTTTGTTTTGTTTGTTCTTTTTCTAGCGCCTTTAGGTGCAAGGTTAGGTTGTTTATTTGAGATTTTTTTTGCTTCTTGAGGTAAGCCTGTATTGTTGTAATCTTCCCTCTTAGAAGTGCTTTTGCTACATCTGAAAGGTTTTGGACCACTATGTTTTCATTTTCATTTGTTTCCATTACTTTTTAATTTATTAAAAAAAAAAACCTTTTTTGAATGTTTATTTATTTTGAGAGAGCATGTGTGTGCATACACAAGTAGGAGGGGGACAGAGAGAGAGAGGTGGAAAGGGAATCCCAAACAGGCTCCATGCTGTCATCCCAGAGCCTGACACAAGGCTCGATTTCACAAAACATGGGATCATGACCTGAACCAAAATCAAGAGTCAGACACTTAACTGAGCCACCCATGTGCCTCTACTTTTTAAATTTCGTCTTTGATTTCCTGGTTGACCCATTCATTGTTTAGTATGATGTTTTTTAATCCATGTATTTGTGGTCTTTCCAAATTTTTTCATGTGGTTGACTTGTAATTTCATAGTGTTTGGTCAGAAAAGATTCATAGTATGATTACAACCTTCTTGAATTTGTTGAGGGTTGTTTTGGGGGCTAATGTGTGATCTATTCTGGAGAATGATCCATGTGCACATGAATGTGTATTCTGCTGTTTTGGGATGGAATGTTCTGAATATGCCTGTTAAGTCCATCTGGTCCAGTGTCGTTCGAAGCCTTTGCTTCCTTGTGGATGTTCTGTTTAGATGATCTGTCCATTGATGTCAGTGGGGTGTTAAAGTCCCCTACTGTTATTGTATTATTATCAATTAGTTCCTTCATGTTTATTATTTACTGTTTTATATATTTGGGTGCTTTCGTGTTGGGTGCATAAATATTTATAATTGTAGTATCTTCTTGTTGGGTTGTCCCCTTTATTATTGTTGTTTATTTTTATTTTTATTTATTGTAATGTTTATTTTTGAGAGAGAGCTAGCGTGAGCAGGTGTGCACACAAGTGTGGGAGGGGCAGAGAGAGAGAGAGAGAGAGAGAGAGAGACACACACACACACACACACACACACACACACACACACACACACACAGAATCCGAAGCAGGCTCCTGGCTCGGAGCTATCAGCACAGAGCCTGATGCAGAGCTCAAACCATGAACTGTGAGATCATGACCTGAGCTGAAGTCGGACACTTAACTGACTGAGCCACCCAGGCACCCTGTCATCCTGTGTCTTTTGATTGGAGTGTTTAGTTCGCTTGTATTCAAAGTAATTATTGGTAACTATGTAATTATTGTCATTTTACTACTTGTTTTGTGGTTGTTTCTGAAGATTTTCTCTGATTCATTCTTGTCTTTCTCTCTTTCATGGTTTGCTGGTTTTCTTTGGTGATATATTTGGATTTCTTTTTCTTCTTTGTGTATTTATTACTGGTTTTTGATTCGTGGTTACCATTAGGTTTGTGTATAACATCTTTTGCATATAGCAGTCTATATTAACTTGATGGTTGTTTAAGTTGGAACCTATTCTTTACTCCTTTCTTCCTCACATTTTAGGTATATGGTGTCATATTTTACATCCTGTTGTTAGTTTCTTGACTGATATTTTACAGAAATATTCATTTTTACTGTTTTTGTGCTTCCTACCTTCATATTGTCATTTTTGGTCTTTCCTTTCCACTCAGAGTCACCTTTAATACTTCGTGCAGGGCTGTTTTAGTGGCCACTAACTCCTTTAGTTTTTGTTTGTCTGGGAAACTCTTTCTCTCTCCTATGCTGAATGGTAGCCTTGCTAGATGGAGTATTTTTGGCTGCAGGTTTTTCCCATTCAGCACTTTAAATATATTATGCCACTGCTTTCCGGCTTGGAAAGTTTCTACTGAAAAATCCGCTGGTAGCCTTACAGGGTTTCCTTTGTATGTAACAGCCTTCATTTGTCTTGCTGCTTTTAATATTTTTTTTATCACTATATTTTGCCATTACAATACGTCTTGGTGTGGATCTACTTTTGTTGATTTTGTCGGGGGTTCTCTGTGCCTCCTGGATCAAGATATCTATTTCCTTCCCCAGATTAAGGAAGTTGTCAGCTATTATTTCTTCAAATAAATTCTCAGCCTCTTTTTTTCTCTTCTTCTGGGATCCCAATATGAATGTTATGTTTGATGGAGTCACTGAATTCCCTAAGCTTATTCTTGTTTTGCATAATTCTTTTTTCTCTCTTTTGTTCAGCTTGATAACTTTCCATTACTCTTTTAGGCCATTAATTTGTTCCTCTGCTTCTTCCAACCTGCTGTTTATTCCATCAAGCATGTTTCTCATTTCATTTATTGAGCCCTTTATCTCTGCTATGTTATTCCTTATCTCTGTTAATGGTCTCACTGATGTCCTCCACTCTTTTCTCAAGTCCAGCTAGTATCCTTATGATCATTGCTTTAAATTCTCCGTCAGCTGTGTTACTTAAAACTGTTCCACTCAGATCTCTGGCCATGGCCTTCCTGTTCTTTCATTTGGGGCAAATTCCTCTGTCTTCTCATTTTGTCCCTGTGCTTGTTTCTGTGTGTTAGGACAGTGACCTATGGTTCCTGGTTTTTGAGGGTAATGACTTTATGGAGAGGTCACATAGTGCCCCGCAGTGTAGTATCTCCTGTTCCCCAAGGCCTGGCGCTGCCAGGAATGTCTCCACTGTGAGCTGCGTGTGCTCTGCTGTTGTATTCTGGCCACTTTACCTTTCAGGCTGATTGCCTGCAGGGGCTCTCTTTGCCTGTTGTGGGCAGTGTTTGGTCCCTGGCCTGAATGTGATGAGTTTTAACTGGGTGTGCCCTGATCTGCTTGTAAAATGAGACCTGTTGCTGCTGCCACCCAGAACTGAGGCCTTGAAAAACTCCTGGCTGGGGGGATGGAGGTTAGCAGGGGTTTAGTTTGGTCTTCTGGGGGAGGGACCTGCTGCACTGGGACTGTGGCAAGTGTGACTGGGAAGGGAGGTTCTTCCAGAGCATGGGGGGGCGGCGGGCGGGGAGGGCTTAGTGTCAGCATGTTAGGTAGTGAGTGTTGGTGCTGTCCTGGTTCCCACAGGTGGCTCCTTGTTTACACTGCAGGGCAGAGGGAAGGAAATGCTGGTGGCCAGTGTCTTTGTTCCCAAGGGGGTCTCTCTGTGAACACTCTCTTTCTTGGACATGCTCTGTGATGAGCAGCTAACATCCCTACTGTGTGCCTCAGGCACTCGTCAGATCTTGTTTCCACGCTGTAGGTCTGTTTTCTCCAAGAGCAGCAGCAGTGTCTTCTGATCTCTACCAGAGCCACTTACTCTGACCTTTAAAACTCCAGGCTTTAAACCCTTCGGGTGGTAAGAACTCAGGAAATTTGGAACCTTTTGCTTTGCGAGCCAGTTGCTCTGGGGATTCTTCTCCCCTTGCACTGCCCTGTGTGCCAGTATGTCTCTTGCCCTGCCCTCTTCAGTGACTGCAGCTCCCTCCCTACTGCAGGAGCCACATTTTCTCTCCCAGTCGGTGGCTCTGCTCTTCCTCCTCCTTCATGTGGCCTCTCCTCTGCCGCTAGTTGTGGAGTTTGTTCTGCCAGTTCTCAGATCAATTTCTAGGGTATTTGGGATGACTTGATAGTTACCTTGTATTCGTGGGACGAGTCGAGCCTCGGGTCCTCCTAGTCCGTGGCATCTTCCCCTCTCTCCTCTGATGCGTAATCATTTTTGAGTTTTGCTGAATTTTACTTGTAATATTTTATTAAGGAATTTTACATATCTATTCATGAGAGATGGTGGTCTGTTTTCTAACTTTATACCATATTTGTTTGGTTCATTATCAGGGTAATACTAGTTTTATAAAAAATGAATTTGGGATACATTAACTCCTCTGGATTTTTGAAGAGATTGTGTGGACTTGACGTAGGTTCGTATTTAAACATTTGGTAGCCTTTATCAGTGAAGCTATCTTGGTCTGGAGCTGTACTTTTTGAGAGTTTTTAAATTACAAATTCAATTTTTTGTATCTGCAAGGTTTTGTTTCTGATATTGGTAATACCCATACGTTGCCCTTTCAGCAATGCTTTAGCTGTGTCTCTGCATTTTTGATATGTTGGTTTTTCATTAGTTCAGTGCATTTTTAAGTTTCCCTTGATATTTATTTTTTGATCCATGGATTATATAGAAGCATGTTACTTAGTTTCCAGGTGTTCATTGATTTTCCTGTTATCTTTCTCTAATTTCTATTATGATTCCAGTGTGGTAGAAAACATATCCTTTATTATTTCAATTCCCTTAAAATTTTTAAATGTGTTATTTATTTAATTAATTTTTTTTTTTTTTGAGAGCGAGGGAGAGCTCAAGCGATCACGTGTGCACAAGCAGGGGAGGGACAGAGAAAGGGGGACAGAGCATCCAAAGCAGGCTCTGCACTGAGAGCAGTGATCCCAGTGGGGGGCTCAAACTCACAAACCGTGAGATCTTGACCTGAACCTAAGTTCAGCACTCAACTGACTGGGCCACCCAGGTTCTACTCTCTTCAATTTTTTGAGGTTTGTTTTGTGGCCCAGGATATGGTCTATCTTGGTATATGTTCCATGAACCCTTGAAATGAATTTGTATAGTGCTGTTGTCTGGAGTGTTCTATAAGTTGTCCATATCCCATTGGCTGATGATATTGCTGAGTTCTGTATCCTTGCTGATTTTCTCATTGTTCATTTATTGACAGAAGGATGTTGAGGTTTCCAGCTCTAGTTGTGGATTTCTCTATGTCTGTTTTCAGTTCTATCAGAGTTTGGTTCATGTGTATTGCAGCTTTGTTGTTTGGTACAAACACATTGAGGATTGCTGTAAGTTTTTGTATATATGTATATACATATATATATATATATATATGTATATATATATATGTGTGCATATATATATATACACATATATGTATATATACACATATATATACATATATGTGTATATATATATATGTATATAAAATGGAGGTATCATATGATTGAGTCACGTTATCCCATCTACTTTGTTAATCTGGGTTTTCTTAATTGGTATATTTAGAACATTTACATTTTTAAGCTTATTGACAAATCAGGACTTAAGTCTGTCATTTTGTTTTCTCTCTGTTTTTTGTTTTTGTTTCCTTCTCCCTGCCTTCCTGTGGGTTACGTGAATATTTTTTTATAATTTTGTTTGGATTTATTTTTAACTTTTTTGAGTATATGTAGTCTTTTTAGTGGTTACTCTAGGTTTGCATTATATATACATAACTTATCAGAGTCTACTGGTGTCATTTTACTAAATAAAGGTAAGTGTAGAAACCTTCTATCTCTCTTTAGTCTCCCCTAATTGTCAGGTAATTAAATATTTCGTCCACTTACATTTAGAACCATATCAGTGACAGTGTTATAATTTTTTTGATCGTCACATAAGTTAGAAACTTGAGAAAAAGAAAGCCTATTATATTTGCCTTTATTTTTTGTTACTATTTCTTTCCTCCTTTTTGATGTTCCAGGGTTTCTGTTTTTAAAAAATCATTCCCTTTTTGTTGAGAGAATTCTTTTAGTCATTCTTTTAAGGTATGTGTACTGGTGACAGATTTTCTTAGTTTGTTTTTTTAATTTTTTTTTTTAACATTATTTTTGAGAGACAGAGCGTGAGCAGGGGAGGGGCAGAGAGAGAGAGGCAGGCACAGAATCTGAAGCAGGCTCCAGGCTCTTAGCAGTCAGCACAGAGCCCGACGCGGGGCTTGAACTCATGGACTGCGAGATCATGACCCGAGCCGAAGTCGGATGCTCAACCGACTGAGCCACCCAGGCGCCCCCAGATTTTCTTAGTTTTTGCTTCATCTGAGAACGTCTTGATTTTGCCTTCATTCCTGAAGGTATTTCCACTGTGTGTAGGGTTCTGGGCGGATACTCCTTTTCATTCAGACCTTGAAAATTGTGCCACTTCCTCTGGCCTCCACCATTTTTGATCTGAAGTCTGTCATTTTTCTTGTTTATTTCATACACACACACACATACACACACACTTTCATAGGTAGTGTACTGTTTTCTTTCACCGCTTTCAAGATTCTGTCTTTAGTTTTCAGAAGTTTAGTTATGATATGTTTTGGGATAGGTTTCTTTTTCCTGTTTGGGGTTTGCTCAGCTTCTTGAATCTATAGACTTCTATTTTTTACCACATTCGGGAAATTTTCAGCCTTCCTTCCGTGTAATACTTTTTCAGCCCTCTGGGGCTCCTCTGGGAGTCTGATGACATGTGTGCTACATGTTTTGTTAGAGTCCCACAGGTCCCTGAGGCTCTGTTCATTGCCCCCCCCCCCGCCCCCACCAGTCTCTTTTCTCTCCATTCTTCAGAGTAGGTAATTTCTGCTGTTCTGTCTTCATGTTGACTGATTTTTTTCTTCTGCAATCTCTATTCTTCTAACTTATCCACTGAGTTTATTTTGATTATTGTATTTTTTGTTTCTAAAGTTTCCACTTGGTTCTTTATATCTCCTATTTCTTTGTTGAGTCTTTCTGTATTTTTCAGTTGTTCCTAGGGTGTTTGTAATTATCAGCTGAGCCATTTTTCTCTTGGTTTCTTTAAAACCTTTGCTAGATAATTCTGACATCTCTATCATCTCAGTGCGGGCATCATCTCTTTATTTTTTTTCACTCATTTGAGAAATGATGAGTGATTTTCAGTTGAAACCTGGATGCTTTTGTGTTACAAGTTTTATGTGGATCTTATCTAATGATTGCTTCAGCGGGCTTTCTGTGATAGCACTCTGGCAAAGGAAGTAGTATTAGGTTGAAGTAGAAGTCCGGGCTTCTGCCCGTGAAGCATGGGGGCAGGGGGAGGTTGGGGCTCCTCGTTCCTGCTCTCCACCTGGTCTCCACTGACACCACAGCAGCTTTGTACCACTGGGTGATGTTGAAAGTCCTGATTCTGATACTATCCCAATGGCGAATTGGAGGGAGTCGTCTTCACTACCAGGGGCTGGCATCCAAGTCCAGGTTCCTCACCTGACCTTTGCTGTGGGATGAGGTGTGATTGTTATCACCCCACATGGATGAAAGTTCTAGCTCCTAATCCACCTTCTCTAACACTACTACGAGTGGGTGGGTTGGGTGCCCCATTACAGCCTGGCAAGTGGAAGTTTAGGCTGCCTACTTGGCCTTTGCTGGCCTAGGGGTCTGGGAGTCATTGTTTTTCTGTGGTGTGTGCCTAGAGTAGAGAATTACTGTCTAAAAGTTTTCTGTCTTGCCACGCTGGTCTTTTGGCTGCAGAAAGCAGGCTTTCACTGGGGCTTTATCCTATTTGTTGGTGTTTCCAGGTTGCTAGCTTCTTTAGCTCTGGACTATCTGAGGCACAAAGAAAACCCAGGGAACTTGCCACAGTGTCATTCTTTGGGTTCCGCAGTTGCTAGCTTGTCTTTTCCTCTTTCACTGCCTTCTTATATTTGTTTTACAGACAACGTCCAGGGCTTTTCTATTTCGCAGAGGAATGGGAGGAAGAACCTCTCCTCTGTCTTCCCAGAAGTGAAAGTCTCATCTTTGTGTTAGAAAGATGTTTTCATGGGGCCTAGAATTCTGTGCTCTATACAGTGTGAGAAGAACATTATTCTTCTAATACCTGAAAGGTGTTACTGTGCTGTTTTCTGTTCCGTGTTGTTTCTGACAAGAAGTCTGTTGTCAGTTTTAGCTTTGTTTCTGTATACATGTTTTGTTTTGTTTGTTTGTTTTACTCACTGCTTTATGATGCTGTCTTTATCACTGTCCTAAGCAGTCTGACTAGTTTTTGTGTAGTTTTCTCGTGTCTTTTTCTGTTTGGGACTTACTGAGACTCTTAGATCTGTAGACGTACTGTTTGAAATTTGCATGACTTCTAGTCATTTAAAACATTTTTATTTTTGTCATTAGAGTAATGTTAAACTTTTTGGTGCACAGTTCAATGAATTTTAACACAGGTATAGATTCATGCAAACCACCACCTTTTCAGGAAACAAAACCGTAGCATCATTCTAAAAATCTCCTTTGTGCTCTCTATATATAGACAGTCATTATTTCCTGAAATACTCTGTTCCTTCATACCCCAATTATATGTATTTTTAGGGGCTAACTTGGAGTCCCACTGCTCACTGATATGCTAATGTTTTTGTTGTTCTGAGTTTGTGTGTGTATGTGTTTCGTTATGGATTATTTCTGTTGCTAAGTCTTCAAGTTCACTAATGTTTTCTTCTCTTCTGTCTAATCTGTTATTAATCTCATCTGTGTTTTTCATCTCAGAGATTCTACATTTCACCTGTAAAGTACATTTGGATCTGTTTCCATGGCTCCCCCTAACATGCTTTTGCTTTTTTCTACCTCCTTGAACACATGAATGTGTATATAATTTATTTTTTAATGTCTTTGTCTCTTGATTTTATCATCTGTGCCATTTCTGGGTCTGTTTCTGTTTATTTTCTCCTTGTTATTGGTCATTCCTGCATTTTTCATGCCTTGTAGTCTTTAATTAGAATGGTATGTTTTTGGGTGTGGAAGGTTTTTTTTTTTTCTTTTTGATTCCTATAAATATTTTTGAGCTTTATTCTGGGACACAGTTGTATCAGTTGGAAAGAGTTTGAACCTTTCAAGGCTCTTTGTGAGGCAGGTACTGAGCAGGATTTAGTTTAAGGTGAGTTTCTCAATCTCAGCACTACTGATGTTGGAACCAGATAATGCTTTGTTGTGGGGGCTGGCCTGGGCTTTTTGTAGGATGGTTAGCAGCATTTGTGGCCTCTACTCACGGGATACCAGTAGAACCAGTTAGTCATGAGCTAAGAATGGTTTTCACATTTTTTAGAAGTTGTAAAAAGGAAGAAATGTGTAACAGAGACCCCTGTACATGTCCAACAAGACCAGAATATTTACAGAAAGGCTTTGAACTTCTTGTATGGAGACTTTTTTTTTTTTTTTTTTTTTTTTTTTTTTTTACTGTTTGAGACAAATGGTAGTATAAGAGAAAACCTATTTTTCCCAGTATAAAGAGTAGTTAAGAGCACAAGCTTTGAAAATGAAGAAAATATTTGAATTCAGCATGTGTCATCCACTTAATTTGACATTGGGCAACGTTTTAACTCTCTGAGTCTCAGTTTTTCTCTTATGAAATTGAGCCAGTATATATTGATCACTTAGGCTTGTTGGAGAATTAGGTGAGAATGAAGGAAGCTAGCTCGAGGTGTGACGCACAGTAGCCATTGTCATTAATTCATTTCAGGAGTGTGCCCCTTATTTAAAGTAGTCCATGGTGTCTGTATAGCCATATTTTGCTAATTTGGAGGATTATCATCTGTTATCTTTCAGGTCACGCAGAAGGATTTTGTATGATGTGTACCATGCAAGCACATATCACCCAGGCACTCAGTAATCCTGGGGATGTTATTAAGCCGATGTTTGTCATTAATGAGATGCGGCGTAAGTATCATCGCTAGTAATTTATTTCAGTATTTATTAGGTAATTGGTCTTAATGGCCCAACTGGTAAAAGATGAGCCCCTGGTGTATTGCAGAAAACAAACGTCTTATCATACGTGGATATATCTTTAATTCATAACAAATTTTCAGTAAAATGTTTAGTATAGAAACACATTTTGAAACCCTAAAAGATGACAGTGTAATAAAGTATTCAGTTTAGTATAAGCAAATTTAAATTTTTAAAAGTCACTTTTTTAATAAAATCATTGGTAAGTTTTACAGTGATTTTTTTTCCCCTACCTATTTGGATTTCTATGCTGAGTTATACTATAATATTGTCCCATAGGTTTCTTTAAATATTTTTGGATTCGTTTCAATTCAGTGAATGAGTATTAACCTATAGCGTCAGGAATTATCAAACTTGAGTTAACTCTACTCTTAAAGCAACATTTAAACTCATAACTGAGCAAATTTGTAGATAAATTTTGCTTTTTCTATTTAATTTTTAAATGACTTTAAAATTTTCTTTTGCATTATAATGATCCTGATAGGGTGCGTGAAATTTTTTAACACACTTTCTGTGTGTTTTTGCAGTAAACTTTTACATCGTCTTAATTAACTGAGTTAGGAGAAAAAAATGCATGCAAATAAAAAGGAAACCCTAACTGTTAATCTGGAATCTAGCTGCGTAATTACAGGGGTGGATAATTATACAGTGACAATCTATAATCCTTTTGCCTAAAAAGCTGCTCAAGATTAAGAGGTGTTCTATTGGCCCTTGGCTTTATTAACAGGCCAGAGGAGACAGTGCAAACATTTTTTAAACAGTGTCGGATCCCGGCAGAATTTTAGCCAGGGGTAATTTTGTTTGTTTAATTTTGTGTATATAAAGAATGATTAATATCTTTAAACTTAGACTTTAAGAAAATGTCATTGCTGTTTGCACCCATATTCACGAGCTCACATAACCCCCTGACATGTGGTTGGATCATGAGATTGCCATTTGTGTAGGCAGAACTGGCGGAACACTGGCAGTTTCCTGTGACTCCAGCGAATTTGTATTTCTATATATTCATCTATAGAACTTGCTCTGTTAATGCTTTATTGTGACATTGTTTATACTCTTGCATTTCATTATGTCATTCTGTCTTGCAGCTGCTCAGTTAGAAATAGGGCTGCAGGATGCGGCGTGTTCTGTGGGTTATTGGGACAGAAGCGTAGACATTTATGTTTGCCGTGAATTCTCTTAGGGAGCCCTAGCACCAAATTTAGTAGGATTGTGGGCACTAACGTAACATTGTGAACAAATTTTTGAGACCATACAGCCCAAGTTGAATTTAGTCAGCTATAATTTTATTAACTTGCTGATGACCTAGAGTCTCTGGGCTCTCAGGAGCTCTAGCCCACATGCACTCGTAATGGTCTTCAGGGGCATGGTTCTAGCCATTCTCAGGCAGTTTGTGTTAGTCAACTCATAAAGTAATTACAGGCGTTTTCTAACCGACAGGTGGTCACGGGATGGAACGTCTGGGGGGGTGGGGGCACAGCCGAGGTGGATTGTATGTGATGATAAAGCTCTGTCTTCACTTAAACTTCACAGGTATAGCTAGGCACTTCCGCTTTGGAAACCAAGAAGATGCCCATGAATTCCTTCAGTACACTGTCGATGCTATGCAAAAAGCATGCTTGAATGGCAGCAATAAGTGAGTACAGCAAAGCATCGCTCACGTCTTCCCTCGACATCGCTGGCTTACCGAGTTCAGTCTCGCCTTTTATGATGAATGCGCAGAGCTCCGTGTTGGCTTCACTTTTGACCTCGCGCTGCCTCTTCCTCACATGATTGCCATTATTTTTAAGTGGTTAGGGGCGCTTGGGTGGCTCAGTCAGTGAAGCGTCTGACTCTTGATTTTCAGCTCAGATCATGCTGTCACGGTTCGTGAGTTCAAGCCCCACGTCGGGCTCTGTGCTGACAGTGCTGAGCCTGCTTGGAATTCTCTCTCTTCCACTCTGCTCCTCCCCCTGCCCCTCCTCCCACGCATGTGCACACATGCTCTCAAAGTAAATAAAATAAACTTGAAAAAAAAATAAAGTACCATGTAAAAAAATAAAATGGTGAAAATATTTTAAAGGTATGCTTACTGTAACAATTTGGATTTAATAACCGGTGTCAGGGATTGGATATTGGTTTTGCCGTTACTTAATTTCTGAGCACCAACATCCCTTTGCAGATCTAAAACTAACCACTTCTCCTTTCTAGTTGTGCCCAGCATTTTTTCTGCTCATCTCCAGCCTATGAAATTTGTGTGTGTTCCCTGCATCTTAGTCTGGTCAGTTACCAATTTCTGCAGTTTCTTCCTTAAAATCTAAATGCAGACTCAAGAGGAAGATTGCAAATGCAACTAGGTACCAAACGCCAACCCACTTGCTGTTGCCTGAGCACAGCTGGTACATCTCCTGTTCTGCCGGCCCTGCCTCGGCTGGGCTCCGCTTGCCCGGATGACTGACCCCAGAGCAGAGGAGAACGCTCCGTGTCCCCTGCCTTCACCAGCGGGGCCACACGCCCAGCGGCTCAGT
This sequence comes from Panthera tigris, assembly GCF_018350195.1. Classification (NCBI taxonomy): domain Eukaryota; kingdom Metazoa; phylum Chordata; class Mammalia; order Carnivora; family Felidae; genus Panthera; species Panthera tigris. Next base: position 5,166,871 of record NC_056675.1, on the reverse strand, counting down.
CTTGCCGCTTGCTTCCAGCACAGGTGCCTGCCCCAGCGTCAGGTCCCTTCTCAGTACCGTCCTACCTCTTTCGGGTTGCCTCCCCAAACCCTCCCTGCGTTCTGGTCCGGACAAGACTCTTCTCCGGTGGCCTCGCATTCTGGTGTCTTTTTATTTTGTGGCTTCTGATTTGAAGTCTCGTTCTTTTATAGAAGTCCATACTCTTAAAGCTTTGTCACAGCATCTGTAATTTTTGTTGAACTCTTGTCTCGTATCACTTTGTTTTTCAGATTAGACAGACACACCCAGGCTACCACACTCGTTTGTCAGATATTTGGAGGATACCTAAGATCTAGAGGTAAAGTCTTGTTTAAAAGTTGGTAAAGTGGGGGCGCCTGGGTGGCTCAATTGGTTAAGCATCTGACTTTGGCTCAAGTCATGGTCTCATGGGGTCTTGAGTTCGAGCCCTGTGTTGGGCTCTGTGCTGACAGCCCAGAGCCTGGAGCCTGTTTCAGATCCCTTGTCTCCCTCTCTCTCTACCCCTCCCCTGCTCACACTCTGTCTCTGTCTCAAAAATAAATGAACATTAAAAAAAAAAAAATAGTTGGTAAAGTGATACATGCACGTGGTTAAAAAAGTGCAGGCGGACAGGGTTAGCAGTGGAAAGTGTGCCTCCCAATCCAGCCCCGACTCCCAAACCCCTTCCTCAAAGGCAACCCATGTCTCAGTTTGTAGTGCATCCTTCCAGCACTCTCCTGTGCATGAGCACACTGGGAGTATATTGGATAGGCCTCTCTCATTTTTCTCTTAACATTAGAAATCTTGGTCCATTTCAGTACATGTGGGTAACAGTCTTTCACAGCCGAAGTAGAATTCCCCTTGAGCCCCCTTGTAACAATGGATAATGAGGTTGTTTCAAACTTTTTGTTATTGTCCTTACTGTCAGTGAATATCCCTGTGCAATGCCTTTATGTTCATGTGAAAGTGTATAAGTAGGATGAATTCTTAGGATTAGAATTTCTGCATGAAAGGGTATGTGTTCTACATCGTGGTACTGCCATGTCGTCCTTCCAGGAGGTTCTACCCGTTCCCTTTCCAACCAGCAGTGTGTGTGGGCTGCATTCTCGGCGCTGACTCACACTGTGTGTGGTATTACAGTTGTTTGCCCAATCTGAAAAAAAAACAAAAGTACTTTAATTTTTTATTTTGAAGTGGTATTTTTGTGTTCTGTCGTTTCAGTAGTTGGTAGTGCCATAATGATGACTCTTTGCTTATTCTTTGCATTTTATTTTTGTTTCAGTTAAGTGTTTAAATTGCAAAGGTGTCTCAGATACGTTCGATCCATATCTCGACATAACGTTGGAGATAAAGGTAAGTTTGCTAATTGTGGTGGTGAGATCAGGAGAAGGCAGTCAGACTTGATGTAACTTCGTCTGTAGTTCATTTATAACTCAGACTTTCACGTGCTACATGTGAAAATCTTACTACTCTGAGACTTGATTCAGAGGAGATCATGTCAGATTTGGAGCAGGTATCTTACAGACGTAGAACACTTAATCTTTTTCTCGCCTCTGACTTTTCACTTGGCATCATGACAAAACCAGAATCTGATGCCTGGTTTAGCCCAATTTAGATGATGGTAATTTTTTAGAAACTCTTTGGCTCCTCGCATTGTCTCAGCTCCTATTTTTTGTTAAGCTTTTTATTTTTCTGATTACAAATGTACTCCGTGCTTAACGATAGAAGCGAGAAACATTGCGGACTCGTAGGCGGTCCCGTCCCTCAGAACGAGCCCTTAACGGTGTGATGGAAACTGTTGCAAGCATGTTACTCATGCTTCCAGACCGGCGTGACGTCTCAGTTGGGCGCGTGACCGCCTCGCTGCGTGTGCGCGGGGACGGCCGTGCCGTGAGCGGCCGCCTGGCTCCTGGCTGGTGCGTGTTCGGTGCGTCCGGTTCCGTGCTAACGGAAACGATGCTGCAGCGAGCGACTCCTCACGGACGGTTCGCTTTAATCTGCTTGTTTCTCAGCCAGCGGAGATCGCTGGTTGTGTACGGGTGTGAAAGTGAACATCGTGATGCCAGGAAATGTTCTTTTTCCCAACACACCCCCATCTGCTTTCATACCTTTGAGCCCTCTTTTTCCTTTTTTCTATCAAGTGTCAGTGAGAGGTGCTGTGGCGCTGACGCTTCTCCTCTCTCCCCAGGCTGCTCAGAGTGTGAACAAGGCGCTGGAGCAGTTCGTGAAGCCCGAGCAGCTCGACGGGGAGAACTCGTACAAGTGCAGCAAGTACGTGGTCTGCGCGGCGGGGCCGGACTCTCGTTAGCTTTTCTGTCGCCCGGAAGGCGCGGGGCCCCTCTTCCTCGAGGGCCACAACGCCTGGTGTCTCAGTGCTCACTCTCTCTCGAGGGTTGCCCTTGGGAGACACAGCGGGCGCCGCCTTCCTGGGCAGGTTTGCCCTGAGCGGGAAGCACACAGCAGCCGCCGCGTGGGAAGGCACGGCCTGGGCAACCGTCCGTGGCGGGCGGGGGAGGCGGTGATGGAGTGGGAGTCCCCCTCACCCGGGGTAGTTAAGGCTCTTTCTGGTTCTTACCCAGGATTTGGGGTAGTATCTGCTAGAAACCTCTAGTTTTGATTACTCATTAATGTGTTTGCCCGTGAAGTCAAGAGAGCCTGTATTTTAAGAAAGTCCTATTTCATAGGTTTTAATAGATTTTCACTTTAGCGTCAGGTGGTGTAGGTAACCATTATGAGGTACTCGTTTTGCCAGGAAAGAAGTTGCCTACTACCGTAGGCATTTCTCCTTCGTTTAAACTCCATGGACATTCTAATCTTCACTTTTATTCCTTTTGTCTGTGGATAGGGCTTTGTCTGCAAAGAATTGTATCAGCCTGAAAATTTCAGTTTGTTGTGAACTGAGAGAAGTTTGTATTAACCTAATTTTAAAATTACCAGTTTACATGTGGCTTCTCAGAAATTGTTCTAGCTTCCTTTTTCTTTCATGCTAATTGAGCAATCTCCCCTGTATTGTAAGTTTTAGTATTTTCACTGTTGGTTGAGAAGGCTGCTGTTTCTTAGCTAGTATCTTTCTCTTGGGTTTGGTGGGAAATGTTTGAAAGACATAACCAGGGAAAGACTAAAATACCAAAAATGTGTGTGTGTGTGTGTGTGTGTGTACACACACACACACACACATATATACACACACACACACACACATATATATATATACACGTGTGTATATATATATGTGTGTGTGTGTGTATATATATGTCTATATATGTCTTCCTAATCCTTTGTTTCTGTTCATTTCAAGGTGTAAAAAGATGGTTCCAGCTTCCAAGAGGTTTACTATACACAGATCCTCTAATGTTCTTACACTTTCTCTGAAACGGTTTGCAAATTTTACTGGTGGAAAAATTGCTAAGGTATGTAGATAATATTATTCATAACTTCTTATGTTGAGTCTTTCAAGACTTAAGTGTTGGTGACTAGTAAGGGTTATGAATGACCTGGCTGGACAGTTCTGTGACCAGGTCTTCTAAGTTCTCCTAGTATTCGGTCGTGGGCGAAAAAGTGTCAAAGCGTTGTGCTCGTGATGGTCTGTGTGTTTATGAGCGTGTGTACTTTGTGTCTGCTTTAGCTGGCCAGACTCTGTGATGATAAAACTGGTGCCTGTGCTGTGCGTTTGGGCCTCAGCGTCATTGAAGGTGGGGACAGACAGGGAGAGCCGGTGTCACTTGAAATATTCGAAATCCAAAGAGGACGTCCCTGCTGGATCTCGCTCTCTTTTCACCAAAGCGTGTTTTCCTGTTTGTGGGTTTTGATGGCAGCACGCTGAATTTTCCTGTTTTCTTTCTACTTTCCAAAGAGTGAAAGTATCAGAAATGAGTAGCACGCAAGAGACTCCACAGTCTCTTCCTGAAATAGTAGAAGTAAGTGAGACTAAAGTCCAGAGGTAGCCTACCACTGCTCTCTCTCTCGGACGGGTTCAGACGATTCACTTGAGAGGAGATCCTTGTGTATTTAGAGGAAATCAAGAATGCAGTGGGAGCACGTTGAATAGGTGCGGGCGCAGGCGGGCTCCGGGCCAGTCATGTCTTCTGACACGCAGCTCAGCGTGTTAGGTCTCCGCGGGTCTCCACGTGCTTGTGCAGAATGATCTGTGCCCTCGGAAATGATGTTCCTTTTTCCCCTCTCCGTTTCTGTTTAGGATGTGAAATACCCTGAGTACCTTGACATCCGACCGTACATGTCTCAACCAAACGGGGAACCGATTATTTATGTCCTGTATGCAGTACTGGTCCACACTGGCTTTAACTGCCATGCTGGCCACTACTTCTGCTACATCAAAGTAAGCTGTGCAGATTTTGCTAATAACTGTTTCTCAAGGCAGCACTGGCATTCTTGGGGGGCAAGGTGGGACTTTCACAGTTAGGATATGAAAGCCCGTTCTTCTTACGTTTCTCTTGGTTGGTGTTTCCTCTTGAATGCTGTCTAATCTCTCTTTCATTGGCTCTCTTTTGCAGGCTAGCAATGGCCTCTGGTATCAAATGAACGACTCCATCGTATCTACCAGTGATATTAGATCGGTACTCAGTCAACAAGCTTACGTACTCTTTTATATCAGGTATCCTCAGGAAACGCATTTTCGCATTTTCTGTTACGCCCTTTCTCTTCATCTCATCGGCATATTTAAATTCAGAATTTGGTTGTTTTTAAAACAGCAGCTCAGAGGTGCCAACAGAGTAAGGAAGGTCGTGTTTTGAGTACGGATTAGGAGTTTGATTTAGCTCCCAGCTCCTTGGCAGGTGGACAGTGAAACACGCAGAGGAAGGGCAGGTGATGGCGGAGGGGGGGCTGCTGCGGCTGGCGGCGAACGGCTCGGGCCTGGGCATGGAGGCCTCCCGAAGGGGGACTCTGAGGACCCGGGTGTGGGTGCCTCTCTACCACCGAGCACAGGCAGCCGGTGACCCTCCTGGGCCGGGCTTGGGTGGGCGCCACTCACTCTTCTCCTGTGGCTGCTGCGTACTCTGACTCACTAATTCCATGTCTGGTAATGCGCGGCCTTGGAAAACGACTAACGTTTGCTCTGTGGCGTTCATTCATAGTAGCCGAAAGCTGGGAACATCCTAAAATCTCGGACGTCAGCAGGATGAGCTCATAAATTATAGCGTATCCATGCGTCGGACTGCTATGCAGCTGTTAAAAATGATTTTTATGATGCCTTTTTAAAAAATTTTAACACTTGTTTATTTTTGAGAGAGCACGAGCAGGGGAGGAGCAGAGAGAGAGGGAGACACAGAAACCCAAGCAGGCTCCAGGCTCTGAGCTGTCAAGCTCAGAGCCCGATGTGGGGATCGAACTCACGAGCCACGAGATGATGACCTGAGCCGAAGCCGGAGGCTTAACCTGGGCCACCCAGATGCCCCAGTGCCTTTTTTTTTTTTTTTAAATGATACAAGAAAGCTCAATATATACGGAGAAAAAAGCAATTTGAAATTTTTCACACTGGTATTGAAAACATCATTATAGGCTAAAGCTTGGAGAACATTCCAGTAAATCTGAACAGTAGATGTCTCTGATGGGTGAGGCGAGGCACAGTATTTTTTTTTTTTTTTTCTAACTTCTGGATGCAGATTTTCTGTAATGGCATGTATTTATAATTAGAAAAAATGTAAACAGAAAAGAAAAATATCCTTCAGGTAGCGTCATCTTCAGAATACACAATTTAAAATACCATTTGATGGGAGTTCGAGTCCCACGTTGGGTGTGGAGATTGCTTAAAACTGAAATTAAAAGAACAAAACCTTTGCACACTTACCTTTGTTGTGAGCACCTGCCGCCCACCTTGACCCAGAGGGGACCCTGTGCAAAGCTCTGCATTGCAGCTACCTATGAGGGGCTAGAGATGAACCTCTTCTGGGAAGATGCGCTGCGAAACCCTAAGCGCTGTCACTATCTGTCCCCAGGTCCCACGATGTGAAAAATGGAGGTGAACTCACGCATTCCACTCACAGCCCCGGCCAGTCCTCGCCCCGACCTGTAATCAGCCAGCGGGTTGTCAGCAACAAACAGGCCGCATCAGGGTTTATGGGACCACAGCTTCCCTCTCATGTGATAAAGGTAACGTTGCACAGGTAGCATCATCTCTGTGTTGTGTTTGCTTTCGCGTCATTCAGAGCCTCTTGCTAACGTTGCAGCAGTTGCCGTGTCCTGGTACGACTGGATTTCTTGTCCGAAAAGATTCTTCCAGCCGTGTTTTATAAAATACTTCAAACACACAGATTTCAGTGTGTGGAAGTAATGATGAGGAAGAAAGTCCGGGTATAAGTAGGTTTAAATGCTAGAGCTTTTAGCTCTCACTTTGGACTTGCGTTCACTTCGGAGACTAAATCTTTGGCGGGTGAGTGCCAGACTCCAGGAGAGTGACCCTTTCGCAAAAAGAATTCTTTCAGTGTGTCCATCTAGCCCCTCAGTAGTGTGGCTCTGTCCGCCATCCAGCTGGGTTGGGCACACTCCCCGGTGGCCTCTTGGAGAATCCGTGGTCTGCTTGGGTGACAAGCCGCCCGAGTCTACGGGAGGGAAGGCCTGACTTGTGCTCACCTTCTGTGGTGACTGCGGACAGCCGGCCCGCGTGTGGAACCACCCCCGCCACTGTGGCTTTACCAGCCTTTCAGTTCGAGTGTAGTTTGTCTTGAATCGACAGACTGTCGAGCTGTACGCTGTGTTTTATGGACGTCGGACAGGGTTTGGGATGGAGCCAGAGTCACAAATCAGATGCCTCTGGGAGCTGGGAAGATCACGGGCTCCCGCACTGGGCTCTGCTTAACAGTGACATCAGGACACTGGCCGGCTGGAGAGCACGTGCCCCGTGTGGCAGGTGGCTAATACTGATGGTTCAAGGTGTTTGGTTTTCCTTCCCGTGAAGCCTTCCAGTGTTTGTTTAAGAAAACTTCGCGAAGGCCAAACAGAACTGCTCTGTGAACGAGGTCTCACCCGTGACTGCCAGTTTGCCCCTCGAGGTTAGAGCAGCGCGGGTGGGGTCTGGAGCAAAACACCTGTGAGTAGGATTCAGAGGTGACAGGGCAGGAGGGGGGCATGGTGCCTGAAGCACCTCTTGCGTGTCTGCCCGTGTGACCCGTCTCCCCGGCTCCCTTGGCCAGTGGTAATTCTCCACGGGCTGGCGCTCTGTCTGTACAGCATTGGGCTCCCGAGAAACACAACCGAGGTGAACGTACGCGTCTCCGTGCCTCAGGGGGCCTGTTCGTTTCTGTCAGATCGGAGCAGAAAGGATCCGGTCTGGGGTTGCTCTCTGACAGCAATAGTTGTCCCAGTGTGTTGATTAACCCATGGAAAGTTCATGGTGGTCGGGAGTGGACAAGAGGAGGGGGTGTTTCTCGGTGTGGGGAACTTGGTATTCCAAAAAAGAAAAAGATGAGCAAGATGGGAAGGGCCCCCCACCAGAGTGGGTGCTATGTCTGTGACCATCCCTGAGGCTCTCAGCAGCTGAGGTCTTCTTTCTTCCAGAACCCACCTCACTTAAATGGGACCGGACCATTGAAAGAAGCACCGAGCAGCTCCATGTCAAGTCCTAGTGGAAATTCCAGTGTCAGCCGGGCCGGGTCTGTTAATGCTTCGACTTCTGTTCAGAACTGGTCCGTTAACAGGCCCTCTGTGATTCCAGAACATCCCAAGAAACAAAAAATCACGATCAGTATTCACAACAAGTTACCTGTTCGCCAAGGCCAGTCTCAGCCCAGCCTTCACGGCCCTTCTCTGGACACCCCGAGCAAGCCGGTTCCCTCCTCCACCGTCACCAGTTCTGCAATGCAGTCTACCTCGAGCGCATCTATGACGGCAGTTTCTAGCAAAGTCACGAAGCAGATGACCCCGAGTGAGTCCTGTTCTAAGCCTGTGATGAACGGCAAGTCCAAGCTGCGCTCCAGTGTCCTGGTGCCCTACGGTGCCGAGTCGTCCGAGGAGTCTGACGAGGAGGCAAAGGGCCTGGGCAAGGAGAACGGTCTCGGTACGATCGAGAGCTCGAACTCTTCCGTGCAGGATGCTGAAGACGACGAGGCCTCTCCGCTCGAGCTTCGAGAGCCTGTTGCTCTAAATGGTGCTGAAAGTCCAGACAGCGACCTGAAAGAGAACGGTCTGCCCTGCGATGGTGCCCGCTGCCCAGTCCAGCCTTCCCTACACTCAGAAAATCCCTTTTCTAAGGCGAACGGTCTTCCCGGAAAGGTGAGCATTTTGGGGGTCAGGCAGGGGGCGGGGGGGAACTTTGCCTCGACTCTCACGTACAGCCGCTCGCTTGGCTGGATTTCAGGAGGCGCCCGGCGGCTGCTAGAGCTGAGAGAGCTTTGTTTTTTGTTGTAGTCGATGCCCGCTCCCCTGCCCCCTCTCCCGGAAGACAACATCTTAGAGACCTTCAAACTCGGCAGCAAAGTGAAAGGCGCCACCGAAGAGACAAGGTAAGACGATCAACAGCGAGGCAACGAAACCCCGCAGCGGGCGATCATAACCGCGCCCCGGCGGGTACGCTCTGTGAACTCTGCGTGAGCCTTCCCGTGAGCCTTGGGGAACCTGCGTGGACCTTACCGTGAACGATGTGAATAACCTGTAGGATGTGTTAAGTGCCTCTTAGGAAAGAAAAAATTTATCGGGCTGATAATTTTCCCATGAAAACGATGTCCTCGAGGTAACGTTTTCTCCTGCCCAGCCTCGTGTCTCGGCTTCGGGATGTCACAGCCCGCTTCTGAATCGGACACCTAGCACTGACTGTCTCACTTAATCCTTCTAATGACAAACACATGGAAGACTCGTTGAGGGTATAGGGCAGGGCTTCTGGACTCTACCAAGTTGCAAATATTTTGTTATGCTCCTTGTACAATTCTGAAATTGCATTCATAGATGAGAGTGTATCTCCCCATTTAATGTTTTGTTTTTTTAATTGGTATGTGTATTTTTTTAATTTTTAATTTTATTTTCTTAATGTTTATTTTTGAGAGAAAGAGAGACGGAGCACAGTAGGGGAGGGGCAGAGAGAGAGGGAGACACAGAATCCCAAGCAGGCTTCGGGCTCTGAGCTGTCAGCACAGAGCCCGACGCGGGGCCCAGACCCACAGACCGAGAGATCAAGACGTGAGCCGAACGTGAGTCGGATGCCCAACCGACTGAGCCACCCAGGCGTCCCTCCAACCGACTCAGCCACCCGGGCGTCCCTCCAGTTTACCTTAAAGAGGAGACAGCCTGAACCCTCAGTGACTTTGTAATGATTCTCCTGTTGTTTCTCTCCTAGTCTAGCTTAGTTTGCCCCCAAATGTAATGTGTGTGAGGATGGCCGTAGATGGTTGTATAAACACAGCCACGTGTGTATCGTAACCGAGTGGGTGTGTACACGCAGGCTCAAGAATCTCACTGACACGCTGGAGGTAACTTGTCCTGTACTGATCTCATCTGTGTTCTCTCTCCCAGGTATCTTCCCACGAAAAAGTAGGGCCACTGTAGGGTTTTTATTGTTTGCTGCCAACTTGCATTAACCTTGACAGTGCCTCGGGAGCTCTGTAGCAGTCGAGGGCAGAGTTCGTTTACCACAAGAAGGTTTTCTGAAGCCTCCCTGATTGCTCCCGGTTCATAAGTAGTTCAAGGAGCTGTTGGCTCTGTTGGGAGGCAGCAACTCTAGCTCTGAGGCTCAGGAGAGACGCAGGAGGAAAGTCCGAGCCTCCAGCCATCGTCCTGCTTTCCCGATGCCTCATAGGTACTAGGGATTAGAAGTGTATCTGAAGACAGAGGAGCCTAGAACAGCAGAGTTACCGTAGCTGAGAAGCGGGATAGTAGATGAGCCTGATAGGAAGATTTTTATTTTTATTTAATGAGGGAAAGGGAAAATGCCGAAATTTCCAAAATGGAGAAGCCCCATATCGAGTAGAGCCAGGTATGTTAAAGGCATAGATCATTTAGTCGGTGAAGGTCTTGGAAGTTTTTGTCCCCGTGGGCTCTAGAACAATGGAGCCAATGACTGATGTGTCGATTTCTCTGTTTTGCCGGGGCTGCAGTTCACCTGGAGCCGAGGAAGGTCCTGCAGAGGGTCCCGGCGCAGAGCTCGAGCCTGGCAGCCCCTCTCCTGATTCCCGGGAGAAACCAGAGACGCTCACGAGTCTTAGCAGCAAATTAAAGAAGGCCTCGCCACCCTCGGACCCCAGCATCCAATCTACCAAAGAAGAAGTCTCTGAAAACATTGCAGCCAAACCCGAGGAGTTTTCGCCCGGTGCCGACGATCTCTGCGGCAGCACCAGGAACGGCGCGGGGGACGATCCGCTCCCTAAGCCGTGCGGCCCCGGGGATTTAACAGACGACCAGAGCAGACCAGCCCAGGCTGCATCAGGGACGCGCACAGACAGCCCGCGGGCCTCGGCCGCCGTGGAGGCGGCGCAGGGTTCGAGCCCAAGTCCCCCGGCTCGTTCCGAGGGCGCCTGCGAGCACGAGCCCTTCTGCGTCAGCGGAGACAAGCGCGCGGACACGGACACGGAGGGCCCTTGGAAGGGCGCGGGCGCGGCCGCCTCCGACCTCCCCTCCCCCCAAGTAGACACGGGTACAGAGCATCGCTCGGAAGGGGGCCCCGAGCAGAGTCACGGTGAAAAACGTGAAGAGAATAAGGTGGGACAGAAAGTTCCAGATCGCTCTCCGGTTAAGGAAAAAATCAGTATCCTCAGAAGAGTTGACCGAGGACATTATCGCAACCGAAGAGATCGTTCCTCCAGCGGAGAACGCGCGAGGGAGAGCCGGAGCAAGACCGAGGACCGCTACCACCGAAAGCGGCGCTCGTACACGAGGGAGCGGCCCAGGCAGGACCGCTACCGGACGGAGCACTGCGGCGGGAGCCAGCACCACCCCTGCCACGGCGAGCGGGCCAGCCCCGGCGAGCCGCGCTCCCTGGCCAGGTACGGCCACCACCACCCTCGGAGCCGGGGCGGCTCGGAGCAGGAGTGGGGCCGGTACCACCACTCGGAGGGCGAGCACCCCTGGGCCCGGGAGAAGTACTACCCCGAGAAGCTGCGCTGGGACAAGTGCCGGTATTACCACGACAGGTACGCCCTGTACGCGGCGCGGGAGTGGAGGCCCTTCCACGAGCGCCCGTACGACAAGGCGGCCGCGGCCGGCCGGCCCTACCGGGACTGCTACAGGAGCAGGAAGGGCTGCGAGGCGGCCGCTAAGGGGAAGGGTCGGCACCGCTTCAGCCCCCGCGCAGGCCCGCCCCCCGCGCCCCTCCCCTACCCCGAGAAGCACCCCCACGAGAAGATCGCGCCTGGAGCCGAAGACGACACCTGTGACCTCGCCGGCCGGTTTCACGACCACGAGAACGTCAAGTCGCGGAAACGGAGGTACGACAGCCTGGAAAACGGCGACGGTCGCGGAGAGAAGAGAGCCTGGAGAGGCGCACAGAAGGAGCCTTTAGAAGAGCCGAAAGCGAAGAAGCACAAAAAATCAAAGAAGAAAAAGAAATCCAAAGACAAACACCGAGACCGAGATTCCAGGTGAGGGAGAGGCCGCCGGCGCCCCGTGTCCGCTTCCTGCGCCGCGTCCCCACCTCCGCGGGCCTCGGAGTCCCCTGCCGTAGATCTCTGCGGGCTGTAGCCCCGCTTGTAAGCCGTGTCTTACTTCACGGGATCGGAAAGTGCCTAAAAACCTCTTTTTCCAAAACGATGCCAGTTTTGGTCCGCGCTCGATAATCCGCGGGAGTAAGTGCGCGGTGGTCTGTACGTGAGAACTTGGGAGTCTCTGACCTCGTAACCGGTGTTCGTAATCTTACTCGGCAGATGTAGTTCCCGTTTTCCTACCCGTTAACGTTTCCTTCCAACTCAGGGACCGCCAGGCGGGCAGGCAGAGGAGGCCACCGTCCCTCGGCGTTTGCCGGCCCGCCGACGGCGCGGGTCCGGGACGAGCACCTGTCGCCCCGGCCTGGTCCGTTCCTCTGGCTCCGTGTCTCAGTTTGCAGTCTAGTCGGGAAGCTTGTTTTTGTATTTTTAAAAAGCTAAACGGGTCAGAGATTGTCTGGAAAATGACTTCTCCGTGACGAGATGACTGAGCACGAGCGGCGTTGCTACGCGTCTTAACTAGAGATGTGACGCCTCTCGAGACTGAGACCCCGGGGCAGGATCACCAGGAGCCGTAGGTAGACAGCCGCCCTTACCCGAGGGGGACCTCCCTCCCTCCTCGGTGCCCGAGGCTCCGGGCAAAAGCATTTTTTCCCCTCAGCCACTGGTTTTGGAGAAGTTGGCGAAAGCCTTCCTCCGGACCTGTGGCCGACGACCTCAGCCCCGGGGCAGAGCGGAAGGCAGGGCGGGTGGGGTCCGGGTTGGTGAATTTACACCCCGGACTTGAAAATCCCCTGCGGGGAGCGCGGCACAGCGTCGGGTAGGCTTCACCGGTGGGTGTGGGGGTGGGTGTGGGGGTGGCGGGTGCAAGGCCAAGGACCGGGCCTCTCCGAGGCGGTTTTGGTTTTGTGGTGGTTTGAGTTGTGGCTTATTCCTCTGCAGGCATCAGCAGGATTCCGATCTTTCGGTCGCGTGCTCTGATGCCGACCTCCACAGACACAAGAAAAAGAAGAAGAAAAAGAAGAGGCACTCGAGGAAATGCGAGGACTTTGTTAAAGACTCAGAGCCACACCCTCCCAAGGCCGCCAGCCGCGAGACTGTTGACCGTTTCCGGAGGACGGACGGCGCTTTCCCCCTCACTGATGGGCTGCCTCTGGAAGGCGTTGGGCCTTTCTGTGAGAAGAGAAAACATTTAAGGATGGGAAGCAGGGATGACAGGTGTCCTCTGTCTGAGTGTGGCCAGGGTAAGAGGCGATACTTGGAATTAAGAATATAGAAAGGATTTCTTGCTGACACGCGGGAAGAGACCCTCGCGTGGCATGAAAGGGCGGACCCTCCGGTAGGAGCCCCGCCGCCCCGGTCCAGCCCCGGCTCCCAGGCGGAGCGCGGGCTTCGGTGGCGCGGCGTGGGGACCCGGAACCGGTCCCTTAGTGCTGATGGAGAACCTCGGTGACGTGGAGCCGGGCTCAGCAGAGCCTCTGTGACGAGGCCGCTGGAGGTGGTGGCTCTGGGGGTGTGTGTGTGGCTCCTGAAGGACCAGAACTTCTGTTTCTAAGCCATTTCTGATGGAAAGGTTTTCACGGTATTTTCTTTCTTAAACGTCTAGACCTCGGAGTGCGAGCTTAAACTCAGTTCGAGGGCTCGGGTCATTAGGCACATCCGCTGTCGCTGTCGGCCGGCCTCTCTCTCGGGGCACCTGGACTGCGGGGCGCTGGCCCCTGCTGCGCGGCTCCCCCCCCAGGCCGGGGGCGCCGCGGGGGCTGGATTCTTACCGCCTGGCGCCGCTGTCTCCGCCCTCTGCCCTCGCACCGCACTTAAAGCCGCCCCCGTCCCTCAATCCGGTTTGTGCGGGTGACCCACGGGCCGGGCGAGGTGTCCCCGCCCGTCCCCGTGTGGCCTGCCAGCTCAGAAAGGCTTTCCGGGTTTTAAATGGCTGGAGGCACCCGAAGGGGAAGACGGTTGTCCTCTGGCCTTTTGTACAAACGGCCCCAGACGCCTGAGGTGTGCTCTTGGGACTTTGATGCGGCGTCTTGGTGACCCAGAGGCCCTTTGGTTGTGTGTTTCGAGGGCAGACCGGTCCCTCCAGTGGCCCCCGGTCAGTGTGGTTGTTGACCGAGGAGGGACAGATGGGCCCCGAGCATGAGGGAGGCAGTGTCCCAGCGGGAGGGACATGGGAGGCTCAGGGCGGAGAAGCGTGGCCATGGCCGGCCAGACGGTGACGCGGGGCGGTTGTCTGCCCTGGGCTTTTTTTAAGGTGTTGATGATACGGAGTTTCAGATCGGTGTCCCGTGACCCTTTTGGTGATTTGGGAAAGGGGCTTGGCCTGGTGAGGGTCGAGTCTCTTCTGACCACCGCCTAGTACTTGGGAGGAAGTGGTGGGCGGCGTCCCAGCCGTTCCGCCTGTTGCCGGACCCTCCCCCCACCTCTCCCCGGCTGCAGGTGCCTGGTGAGGACCACGGTCGGTGGCCGCCAGCACACAGAGGTGGCTCCGGAGGGAAAACGGGTTGAGCGTGAGCCTGAGCCGTTGGCATTTGGGGGCCACACGTGTGTCCCTAGGGGCTGCGATACGCCTCTGTGTCGAGCGGCGGCCCTTTGTGTCCTGGGCGATGGCACTCGAAGGCTGGTGTGCGGCCAGCGCTTCCGGGGAGAGCAGACGGAGGAATCCGTGTGCCTGTCCCATCCTGTCCTCTTCAAGGACAGGGACCACCTGCTTGGCCTTCCGTGCCAAACATCCCTGTCTTCTGGCTGAGGATGACAGACCCTGTGGCCCACCTGCCACGTGTCCCCTGTTCCTGATAACTTGACCCGTCAGACTCCCGTCTTCCGGCCCCACGACACGCTGCCTGGTTTCTTTGGCCTGAGATCTGCTCTCTCCTGCGGGGACAGTGCTGATGGGTGTGGGCGGAGAGGGCCCCGTCCCCACAGGCACGGCTTTCGGTGCATCTCAGCCATCACGGAAGGTCTCGTTTTCAGTAGAAGGCTTGGCGACAGTGCGCGCCGGCTCGTCTCGTCCCGGTCCCGTGCTCGTCCCGTGCGGGGACGGATTTCGGGCGGCGAGCACCCAGCCGCCGAGAAGGGGTTCTGATTGTAATCACTTGCGCCCACACAGCAGCAGGCACGAAACGTTCTGCAAAACCGTCATTAAAATCTCTTTCCTGATCTTTGCTTTCTAGGTGATTGAAAACTTGGCCTCAAAACAAAAAACTCACTAGTTATGGTAAGCGGTTTTCTATCTGTACGTTTCATAATTGCTTGTGGAGGCGCCGCGGGGACGCAGACGAGGAGTCGGGGGGCCTCGGGGACCAGGCAGTGGCGCGGGGAGCAGGTGCGGGGGGCTCCCCCGGGCCGGCGCCGCGCGGAGCCGCGCTCAGACCTCGGCCCGCCTCCTCGGGTCCGGCCCCGTTTCGCCGGGCGGCGCCACCCGGTTCCCTCCTCCTCCCGTCGTCGTAAGAAAACGAGGGAGGGCGGAAAGCGCCAGAGTCCACACAGACGGAGGAGCCCCTTTCCGCCGCCCGGCCCGCCCCGCCGGCCTAGGAGAGCAGCCCCCTGGAATCGCCATCCTACCCGCGGCCACCGGTCCCCGTGCTTCGGGAGCGAGGGCGTGGCGGACCCCACGCCGGACACGCTCGCCTGCTGGCGCCCGGCCGGGAGCGCCGAGTCCGCGCGCGCCCCCAGAAATCACAGTGATTTCGGAAGGACTCGGCGTTATCTGAGCGAGGTCGGGGCGCCTCGTGACCGGTCGGGACTCGGACGGCGCCCGGCGGGTCGCTCCCGGACCGCGACGCGGCGGCCCGGGGGGAGAGCAGTGCAGGTCGGCGGCCCGCGTCAGCCGAGGGAGGCGGGAGAGCGTGCCCTTCTCTCCGGAGGGGGGACGTCGTCCCGTGCGGCTCCCAGGCCGCAGGGGGGATTTGAAACGGATCTCGCTGAAGTGTCTGCGGAGGATTAACGTGCAGTTAACTAACCCGCTCAGTCCGTGTGTCTTAAGGAAAAGACCGAAGCCTGGTGAAGGACTCGGGCTCTTCTCTAGCGAGAGGGGATTTAAGGCCGGAGAGGATCAGCGGCAGCCGGGCTCCGGCCCAGCAGGTGGCTCCCTCCGCACGTCCGTCCGGAACAGCCCGCTTCCTTCTCCGCCCTTCCGGAAGGCAGAGGGCCCGCGGTCGGGAAGAAGCGCTTCCCCAGGGGGCCCGGACGGCGCGGGAAGGAAGGAAGGCCGCGACTGGGGTGGTGGCGGGGGGGCCGCCCCGCCGCCCGCCGCCCGCCGCCCGCCGCCCCGGGAGGTACTAACGCCCGCTGCTTGCCGCCTCTTGTCTTTCAGATTCAGCGTGTTCAACAGAAGCCATCCCCAACCCAGCTTAAATTATAAATGTAGAAATAACTCTGTTCAAATCTGCGTGGTGCTTCTTTAGTAAATACTGTACAGATTTTACCATGGAGGACTTTTTTTTAGTTTTTACCTTTTCTTAACTCCCCTTATTCCAAACGGACGAACCCTTTCTACAACTGCTGACCGTTGTAAACAGCGTGTACATAGATCCCACGGACAGTGACGCCCTGGACTGGAACATCTCAATGCTGCTTAATCAGACTCAGGTGGACTGCTCGCATTCCATGGAAAAGCTCCTGCAAGCCAGACCTCCGGTGCGAGAGCAGCCGGGAAACCATGGAATTAGTAAAAGTACAAACAAACTGACAGTGTGTATATTTAATTTAAAGACTTATTTAAAGATTCACGAGCTCTCGACTAGACTTGGGAGCAGTCTGTTTTCTGTAATGTCTGATACTAGAAACTAATTCGCTTCATATTTTAGTTGTATTCAAGATTTGAAAATGTATTTTATAGACAAGTTCTGTTTTTGAACTTTGTGGAACTATTCCAATCGATTTACCAGTTATGATGAGTATTTACATTATGAATGTATAATCCAAACATTATTTGTAAAGCCTACAGTATGTTTTTATTACTTAACACTTTTTTATACAGTGTCTCTTGTCTTGACTATGATATTGGAGTCTGAGTTGTCAGCTTGGTCCCTTAAAGTTTCTAGTTACAGACAAAATCATACTGTGATTTTATTTTTAATATGGATATGCTATCAAACTGTGATACACTTATAATTCACTGGTCCTGCATCAGGAGACGGAGTGGGGAAAACTGTATTTAATACAGTTTGTATCTGAATAATCTGTATGGTTTATACAGTTTGTGTTGTTCAGAGATGTCTAAAGTTTGATCTTTGTTTTTTTAAAGATTAAAAAAAAAAGCACTCGCCCCACTGTAAATACACAGCATGTAAAGTTTATATAGTATATAAATGGCAGCAAATTCAACACCTTGTGTCCTCTTCTTTACCGCTGTTTTCCCCGTTTGCTCAGCAGACCCTTCTCACCTGTTCCAGAAGCGTCTGGAGCCCAAGCCGCCCCCTCCCCTCCCCGCCTTCCTGGGCCTGGAGGGGGGTGGGGGGAGGGGCGGGGAGCAGGCCGCCGGACCCCACAATCTATTTTCAAGAACCAAGTCCCAGACGGTCTTGTCCGAACAACGCCTTTTTTTATTTTGTGAACACGGTATTTGCAATTTGACGGCCATACACCCTCCAATGATACAACAAAATATCGATGACGGGGTATTTCTTCATGCAGGATGTGAGGGTATATACACTGAATAACAAACACTCCGGAAATCTCTATGTACATTATTTACATATTAACTATATTTACCGTAAATAGAAATGCCTAAGAAAAAATAAGAAAATGGGAAGTCACAACATGTGGTTTCCGGTCTACAACAGACCTAACTTCTCCGCAAAGCACATCTCTATAGATCTATGCATTTTAACTTTTAAAAATATGCATTGCTTTGTATGAAGCATTAAATGCTGCTTCATCTATAAATAGCTCCTATTCTGACTCCGTTTGGTACCACGTTAGACCGTTCCAGGATGTGCCGCGATCCCGAAGACACTGACGCTCGCCTGGGGGAGGGTAAACGGAGGCCGCCGGGGCCGTGGCAGCCGCGGTCTTCGGCCCAGAGCACCCCCTTCTCCGCCTCCCGCCCCTGGTCTCCGGAGGGAAGCTTGTCTTTGGCCAGAGTTGGGACTAAAATGCTAGCACTGGGAGGACGTGGGGGCAGGGAGGAGAGACGCGGCCACCGGCCCGCCTGACGGCGTAGCGGGGTGGCCGCCGGCTTGCCCCGCGTTAATACCGCCACGCAAAAACCCGGAGTTAGAGATCTCACGGAACACTGACAGCAAGTGACAGATTCTAAGCACCACGGCCTCCGCACGGTTCCCGGGAAAAGAGCCATCACGCGAGGCTCCTTCACCGGCGACCGGAGAATTCCTACAGGGGTTTCCCAAAGCTCGCTTCTCCCAACCCTACCGAGGCCAAACCCCGAAGACCGAAAGCCTGTATCCCCAGGGGCCTACCCGGGGCCGAGAGAGGGAGCGCAGCCCCCGCCCCAACCACCGATCCCTCGGCGCCCTGGGCAGCCCGGGAGAGGGGCGGGCGGCCCCACTGGTCGGCGACGGTGGGGGCGGCGGGCGCGTGCTCCGGGCGCCATCGGCTTTCGTGGAAGACTGGAGGCCAGAGTTGCATATATGCCAGCCAGGCATTTCAAGAATGCGGACTCGCCTTTCTCCAAAACTACAGTTTCGAATTTGAGGTATCAGGACGGTAACAAAGCCTAAAAGCTCGGGAAGGAAACAAAAAATCAGTTTGAGGCGTGTCAGAGAGGCCCGGGCCCAGACCCCTTTGCATCCAGCGTGACTTAAAGCTACGTCAAGGTCAGTGGTGCCGAGGCCAGGGGCCCACGGCCAGTCAGTGTCAGCACCAAGGCAACTCGCAGAGCAGTTACTTCTACTTAAAATCTTCACGTAGGTGCCGACGGTCCGGTCCGAGGTCTGCTTTCTGGGACTTTCATTTTGCACGGGACAGCTCGTGACCTCTAAAGGGCACAGACACGGGGACCCACCGCCGGAATGTGGCCAAGAGGGTCCCGGCAGCATCCGTCACCGGCCCCGCCCAGAAGAGGCAGAGGCACCGGCCCAGCGCCCAGCACCCCAGCCTCGCCCAGCGGCGCCCCCGGCCGGCTCTGAGCCCCGTCCTCCCTCGGGCAGACGTCCTGAGCACCTGTTAGATCATCGGCAGCCTGACAACCGTCTGATTGTGGATCTTCTTAAGTTCCACCACCAGCGCGCATCTGGGCTTTCACGCTATTTACAGGAGACCCTAAGTGCCACGCACCTTCATCCCACAGCGCGCCCCTTCCGTCCTCATGGCAAGAGATTAAAGTCTCTAAAAACGAGGAGTAAGATCTGCTCTGGTTACTCGTCTATTCATTATGCTAAGAGATCTGGTCAAACTAGTAGGTCAGTAAAAGAAGTATCTGTTTTGCCGAAAGGTTTTAAATAGTGAAGACCGGTCCGTCAGTCTGAACCACGCACGGTTCCACTGAGCCACACGCAACTGCTGGTTGGGGGGCCAAAGTCCCACAGCGGCGGTCTCACGGGGCTCAACACACCCCCTGTGTGTGACCGCGGCCACAGGATTCACACCCAGAACCAGCACTTACATTGTAACAATTGGCCTTTTTAGAAAGTATCTGTGGGGCCACAGAGTCTGAGCTGATGACGAGTCCCCCGGGATCTGGCCACCTGGAGCCCGGCCCCTGCCCAGAAACGTCCCTCCACCCCGAGGACCACCACGAAAGCACCCCACATGGCCGCCCACGCCCCCCCACGCAGGGCGGCAGGTGCATGTATAGACGACTTCTTCAGTGCACAGTATATACTTGCGTCCACGAGTTACATTTATAGCTGCCATTCTAAAAATACTAGTGTTAGAAAGTAAGTATCCTTCGTTATAATTTCAGAGTATAAAAAGGCATATAAAAGCTATAATCCTATATATCTGAGAAAAAACTCTGAATAAAAAAGTGGTAGCGTTTCCTTTCTTGTTCAGATATAAAACAGCGGCTTCTGGAACGGCGAACGCTGCCACGGGTGAGCCGAGGGCGGCACGACTGGCACGAGGTTCCCTCGAAGGAGCCGGCAGGCGCCACCGCGGGCTGGGACCGGGAGAAGGGCATCTGGACATCGGCCGCCGCGCACAGAAGGCTCCTCAGGGCTCGGGGCGGCGCTCCCACTGCGCACGCGCCGTCTCCAGAGAGGAGGCGGGAGACCGAAGCGGGGCCGGCGGCGCTGGGGGGGTCGGGGGAGGCTCCCAGTCACTTTCCGTCGTCGTGGAGTCTTGGCTTCTGTTTTCACCGGTTCGGGCCAGTTAAGATCTATTTCTTATTGGCAATCCTCCTCTTCCTCGTGGCCAACATGTCATAGAAAGGATCCCTGCTGATGCTCGCTCTGGGGGGGGGGAAGGGGGGGCGGGGGAGGAAACCCTCAGGTGGGAAGCAGGCCCCCGCAGCCCTCCAGGCAGAGGGGGCTCGAGCCTCCGCGTCTCTGCGGGCACAGGGCGGGCCCTGCCCTCGGAAGCGCGCGTGCACGCGTACACACGTGCGTGCCCTCCCACAGATGCGTGCGCGCGCGCCCGCCCGCCCACGCACGCACGCGCAGGCGTACGGACGTGCGCGCTCGCGCACCGCGAGGACGCGGAGCCTTCGGGCTCGAGCGGGGCCGGCGCGCACCTGATGGACTTCATCCACTCCTCCTTCTCCTCGGGGCTCGGGGCGGAGATCCGGTACACCACGTGGTTGCCCTCCACCACCCGGCCGTCCGCCTCCGTTTTGCAGGCCTTGATGACCTGGCCTTTGTGGCTCGGGTTGTAAAGCTCGAAACAGTTCTGGCGAGACAGGCAGAGGGCCGTCAGCGCGCGCGGGGGGCGGCCGCCGGGCCGAGGCGCCAAGGGCAGGGCCGCTTACCGGTTTGCGCGGGTCTTCCACCTCCCTGATGCTGAGGTTTTCCAGGGGGATGATCCCCCTGGGCTCCTTGTCCTACGAGAGAAGAGCGCACAGCCAGCCTCGCTCGCCCCTGGAGCCCGGCGCAGGGGCCGGGGGGCACGGAGGGCGGGCGGCCCCGCCCGGTACTCACCGTCGTGTACTCGAAGTAGTAGAGGCAGTTGTCGGTCAGGATGAACCAGCGCCGCTTCCAGGTCTTCACCCGCCCTCCTAAAAGCGGAAGGAGCTCGTGAGCCAGGGCCCGGGGCGGGCACACGACCCGAGGCCTACAAATACCCATTTTCACAAATGCCATCGGGAGCCGGGCCTGGCCTTTAGTTTCCTTCCTGGTGAACCTGTTCGGCACTCCGCCCGACGCTCGGCCACGTCCTGGCCAAGCCGTGCGGCCGGGGGCCCTGCAGGCCCCTCTCGGCCGGCTGGCGACAGGAGGGCGCGGCGTGCTGCTGGGGGCCCCGCATGCACCCCCACCGTGGCCCCCTGGGCCGCCTAGGTAACTCAAGTGCATTCCAAACCTGCTTTCGGGAAAAGTTAGTCATGATGAATGGGCTGGAAATGACAAGATGAAGTCAGTGCGGCTCCCCGGGGCCTGACCAGGACGTAATCCCATTACCTCAGGGCTCTGGTGGCCCTGGGATCCATCAACATCAATTACTCCTCGGTCCAGGGAATTATTAGATTGAATTAATCTCTTAACAAGATACGGGGCGCATGTGAAGCGCGCACACACGCACACACACACACACCATCTATCTGCACCTACTCTCCTTTCACTATGGAAAAGTCCTTTTTTACCCTTAAATATTTGGCACGAACTGGCTTCAATTTCTAGCCCTTACTTTTGACACGAAGTTAAAAAAACAAAACCTGAGAGAAGACGACGCACGTGGTAACAGACTCAAGCAATCCAGGGGCATAAGAAGCGACCCTCCCTGCCCGGTCACTCCCCAAGGTGACAGCCAAGGTCTAGCTCACCACCTCTATCTGGGTGAGTGCCAAGAGGGCTGAGGGACACAGGCATGGAGACAGGACAAGGGGATCACAGGGTGGGGGGCGCGGGCGTGGAAGGACAGGAAAGGACACTTGCCAGCTCCCAGGTCCTCCTGGGGCTGAGGCAAGAGAGCGTCCTGGTCCTGGTGTGGGCAGAAACCCCGGCAGACAAGACACCACCCGCTGTGCGGGGAGAGTCAGGGCCGCTGGCCAGGCCCTCGGGAGACCCCTCTGGGGTCCCTCACCCCCTGCCTCACCAGTCAGACACCTGACCTCCTCCCGACGGCCTCAGGCAGGCTGGCTGCATGGGGCACGCCGGGCACAGTGGAGGAAGCCGCAGCCGAGCGGGGAAGGAAGGGCCAGCTGCTGCTCCCCCCAACCCCCGGCAGACACCCCCCCAGCTCCACGCCCCCCCACCTTGGGTCCCTGTCAGGAGGATCTGACCGTGTGCCGCACCCAGGCCCTTCCTTCAGGTCACACCGTGCTGGCCTGAGCCCCAACACTCTCGCCAGCACCTGCCGTCCACTGAGCCTCACGAGCACATTCTTGGAGAATCCTCCCAGGGGCTCCCCGTGCTGTCCATCTGTCCGGTGCCCCCTCTTCTCTGCGCTCCCGCCACTGGGTCGCTAGGTGGTGGCCTATGTGTTCTGCTCACCCTGAGCCCCTTTCGGCGACCCCGTGAACCACCCCCCCTCCCCAGGAGAAGCGGCTTTGCCAGGAAGGCTTCTCAGCATTTTGCCCCTGGGCTCCTACCCTGCTGCTCCTGGGGTTCAGTGGCACGTCTTGGGAAGCCCGATCCCTAGTCCAGTTCTCCTGGCCAAGGGGCCTCCCAGCCCCATCCCAGGTACCCGTACAGCACAGAGAGCAGGCTGGCCTCACACCCTGGGCTCAGAGATTTGGCTGCAGGGAACAGACAGGCTCTGCTTCTGTGTTTCTGGCTGAGCTTCGGGAGACAGGGACACATACCACACCACGCACGCCTGCAGAAAGGAGCCTGGCTTCCCCACCCCGTGAACCTCCTCCTAGTTCCATGGCCGTTCCCAGGCACACGCACACGCACACCCTGCAACACACACTTCACGTGACAGTTCAGCTCTGATCCGCGTTCCTGTGTTTTCAACACAACCGACCCGTTCTCAAAACTCGGTGACTATGAGGCACTTCGCTGATCCGTAAGCAACACTACAATGTTCCTACGCTCCCGCAAAACATCCAGGCCTTTCAAACGTGCCACCCGCCCTAAGACTACGTTTATGACGAGAAACAATGAAGTAAGGTCAGGCGGTGACCTCCGTCCCGATTTGCGTGGGTGCACGGAGCACACATTTCCTACGCCCGTGCTGTAGGCCTGTGGCCAAGCGCCTCCAGGTCCGGGCCTAGGTCTGCCCTGTGCTGGGTGGGGGCCCAGAGCCGAGCGCAGCAAGAGCACCCTGGCCAAACCAACGCATCTTCAGCATCAGCTTCCAGATTCACTGCTTTCTTGGCCCTCAGAGCCCAACACCAGCCACTGTCCCTGGTGGCCAGGCCAGCGTCAGAACTGCTGGGAGCCAGCCCACGGGCAGGACTGTGTGTAGGCCCCAGCAGCTCCGGGGACACCAGTCCCCTGCAAAGTCCACTTTCTGGCTGCAGCTCTGCCAACAGAGGGGGCGTCCGGGACGGGGAAGCAGCAGCAGGCTTGCTGTGCGTCTGGAGAGGGGGCTCCCGGGCAGTCTCTCGGCTGGCCGGTGGGTGACCAATCACCACTAGCTCAGTGACTGCGGGACCACCCCCTCTCACGCATGCGCACACGGCGGTGGAGCGCGGAAGGAGCAGGCTGCCCGGGGCTCCTCGGCACCCACTCAGCACCCAGCTGGCTCTATCCCCTAAAGGTGCTCTGGACGCGGGTTCTGTGGCCCGATTAGATGAGTAGCCAGGACACAGGCTGGGGTGCAAGCCCTGGTGTGCCTTTATGCCCGTCGTTTTGTTCTGTCTTTAGAAGCAGGTCTGTCTCCCACGGGGGCTGAGGCCACACCAGCTGCTGGGCGGGCTTGTGCCGTCACTGCCCTTCGAGGGGCGTTCCCTGGCAACGCAGGGCCGGGAGGGGCCCGGGTGCTGCTGCGGGGGTTTTGGACACGTCCCTGCTCTGGCCTCCCCTGGGGGCCCCAGAACTGATATGACCAGAGAGTCAGATGCATCTCAGAGGGGACTCAGGCCTTCAGGTCCATGGCTATGGCTCTGGGTTTCTAGGCCAAGGTCCAGAACTCTCCCAAACCTCAGCGCAGACAGAGAAAAGTCAGAGCAAGACCCCAAATCAGAACGGCGGAGCCACGGCCTTCACAGGCCTTCACGCCTCTTTACCCTCCCCTTGATTAAAACCACAAAATCGCCGGACTTCTCTCAAGCCTGGTATCCTACAATGTGCTCTCAGAGTGCCCGGATGACGTACAGTTGTGACGTGTCACAGAAAGGCCAGGATCCCACCCCACCCAGTGTAAAAATAAAACAAAAAAACCCTCCTACCAATTTCTAAAATTGCCCAGAAAATATCAACTCTATTC
Organism: Panthera tigris; assembly: GCF_018350195.1. Lineage (NCBI taxonomy): Eukaryota > Metazoa > Chordata > Mammalia > Carnivora > Felidae > Panthera > Panthera tigris. Next base: position 5,142,866 of record NC_056675.1, on the reverse strand, counting down.
TATTTCTGTGTCAATGGTTAGGAATCCTTTTGACCATCCCCAGGCCCTGTCCAGGGGTGGTGCAGACATGCGCTGTTTGGTTAGTATGAGAGGCACCCGGTGAGGCACGAAATTGGGAGATGACCAGCAGGCTCGTGGCCGTTCGGGCCCTAAAGACACAGAGGGGCAAGCTCGTTCCCACGTGGCATTCCCCATGCGCTCCCGGGCGCAGAAAGGCTGGCATTCCGGCCACCCCAGGGCTGTGGGTGTCACATTCACTGCACCCTGCATGACGCTAACCCCAGCAAGTCCAAAGCCACATGGGTCAGATGAATGGCAGCCACAAATCAAAGCTTCACACAGACCAACGGGGGAGAGAGAACGAGAGAGGAGTGAGCAGCTAGGGGAGGGCAGGAAGCCACTGGGTACGTACCTCCTAACGCAGAACAAGCAGGGACAGCCCGTCACAGAACAGAAAGGTGGGAGCCACAGGCAGAAGGAAAACAAGAAGGCACATTTAAACCACGCATCAAAAATCAGCCACACCAAACCAAGAGAGAGGCACGCAGGTTCTCGCAGGAAATGCACCTGCGTCTGGTGCAGAAAACTGCCTTGGGTGTATCTGGATGCTAACTGAGCAGTTTTCTGGGACGCTCGTGCAGCCCGGGCGTTATTCTCCGCCGTGGACACGGACAGGATGGCCTCGTGCGGACAGGGCGGGGCTCAAAGCGGCAGCCATCGAGTCTGGGGCGAGCGGCCGGCCACCGCGGGCGGACTTGGCCCATCGGCCTTCGCCTTTAACGTTTCTGCCTTTGGTCGGGGGCCTTGGCTGCCGAGGGCTGGGGGCTCCGAGCGCGGGTCCCGCCCGCCGGCCGCCACTCACCCAGCTTCAGGAGCCAGCCCTCGCGGTCGGGGTTGAAGAACGTGTGCGTCAGGTCGTTGCCGTCGTCCTCCGGGATCTTAAACGGCTCGTTCTTGATGCTCTCGTACAGGTTCTATGAGGAACACAGGGCATGGGGAGCTCAGGGATGCGGGCGGGGGAGAAAGGGCCCATCTGCACCATGTCCCCAAGGGTGGCGGGCACCGGGCTTGGTGGAGTGAGGGCCAGTGCGGGGCCCAGAAGCGGGGGGGCCCGGGAGGGGGGGGGGGCTCACCCGCAGCAGCTCCTCCGGGAGGTCTCCTCCCTCGTTGATGCCGCGGTTCATGGTGACGAAGCGCTCGGCTGTGGGCTTGTCCCGCACGTTGTGGTTGTGGAGGCTGGTGTTGAGCATGATGATGGCGAAGGACAGCACGTAGCAGGTGTCTGAAAGAGGGCAGAGGGCGCAGGGGCGCTCAGCCGTCCGCCAGGCCAGCGGGGCCTGGGCAGAGGGCTCTGGTGGGGCGCCGGGACCCGGCCCTCACCGACCTGTGGACTGGAAGACGCCCGGGTTGCACAGGCAGTAGCGGGACGCGAACGCCTCCATCATGCGGTCGATTTTCTGAGCCTCACCCGGAAGTCGGAAGCTCCACAGGAACTGCCTGCGGACAAATGGACAGGAGGGGACGATGGCGTTTCCACGGTAAGGTTGCTGGGTGCGGGGACACAGGACAGCAGGGCGACCGGCAGAGGGACCTGGGGCGCTGGGGGCAGCCCGGCACCACTCACTACAGGGCTGGCTGGCATCCCCACCCGGAAGCCCCAGCTCTAGGCCCGCGACTGACCAGCTGGAGCCAGACCCGACGGAGCCTGTGTGGCCCTGGCTCAGCGCACAGCCATCGGAGCCCCCGCGGGGGGTACCGGAGAAGGAAACGGATGCTGTCGGTGCTGCAGAAGAGCGGAGTGTACGGGATGGTGCCTCAAGGGCACAACCAGAGGGATGGCCGGGCACTTCCACGGCAGCGGCCAGCATGGCTCAGGGCCACGCAGGAGTGTCTGAGGGCCATCCTCCCCCACTCAGCCTGATACGCAGTGACACCTGGCTTTACCGGGACAAGACAGGGACCAGGGGGCCGCCTCTGATGGCTGAGCATCCACAGGTTTGCTGTCACACCTGGGGGGTGGGGGGGGGGGAGGGCACGCGCAGGGAAGGCACCCACGAGGCTGCTGATTTAGACCAAATGCAGCAGGAAGCGGGCCTGTACCCAGGTGGCACAGAGACTGAGCCGCAGAGCTTTCTGGGAAGAAAGTGCGCACCTGACTAGTCAAATACCAGGGGAGAGCACAGAAGAGCAAAGGGGCTGGGGACAGAGTGCACACCGGCGGTCTCACCAGGGCAGGCACCAGCTGGGTCCGAGAGTGCCTGTCGCAGGCCTCTGTGCTGTGAGCACCCGGCCTCTGGCTGCAGCTGCCCCCCACCTTCTCGAGAACAGCCGATGCTCCAACACTTACCTTAAGGCTTGGACGAGGTTCAGATCAGCAAACTCATGGAGCTCGACAAACGCTTGAAGAACTTTAATGTTGAAATCGTCCCTGGGAAAGAAAGCAAATGCGGTCCGAGGCCACTGCACAGGATTTCAATCCTTTCAAAAGGAAGACATTTCCTACGGCAAATGTTTGTGGTTTTTCATGCCGAGTAACTCAGAGTTAGGATCGGCATGACCGCACGTCTGGTCTCAGGCTTCGGGCAGAGGGACTCGACAGGACATTAGTTTACATCCCAGTCAGTGCGGCCAGGGTAGGGAGGCCGTCGGGACACCCCAGGTGGCTGCCACAGCCGTGCCCAGGCCCTGCGGCAGCACAGGGCCCAAAGGGCAGGATGCACATGGGCTCCTGAGTTTCCTGAGCAGTGGCCTCAGACAGCGTCCGTGCTTCACAGGTGGGCTGAGGGGGCCCAGTACCGGGTCCGAAGCCGGGTCAGTTTGGAAGAGCTTTTAAAACCAAACTAAGCGCGAGAATAAAGGGCCTGAACTTTTACATAAACGTGAAAGAGGCCAACAATGTGCTTCGCTGGGACTGGGATTTCACTCCACACTGCTTCCCCAGGTTATGGTCACAAGGGACAGTAAGGACACCTCAGGCAGAGAAACGCTGTAGCTGCCACAGGGCGGTGTGGCCTCGGCAAGGCCGCAGCCACAAGTCAGGGGTCCGCCTTCCCCTCGGAGATGCCAGGCCAGTGCGCCATCCGTCAACCACAAGGAATGGCTGTGGCTCAGCGCCACCGGCAAAGGGAACCCCGGCAGCCACCCACAGGGCTGCGCGGGGCACAGGCTCAGAGCACTTTACCCTCCTTTCCCTGAGCTCAGCGGCCAGCCGGGGGGAAGCTGCTGAGGCCGTGGGGTCCTGCGCACACGGGGCACTGATGGAGCGCCCCAGGAAGCAGCGGGCTCACGGCCCACGAGCACCAGTGACAAAGCCCGGGGAGCAGGCCCAACACCACAGGGGTTGGCCAATGGCCTGATGAGATGGCACCAGGGCGCCAGAAAGGGCGCGGTCCCGGTGGGAGCACCCCAGGAATGACAGCAGGCAGCCAGGTTAGAGCCACAAGGGCATGCGTTAAAGGCAAGCCCCCACCCACTGTCCCAACGCCTGCCTCTTGGCAAGAGGACAGCCGGGTTATCACACGCCCCCAGGGAAGGAGCTGGGGGCCTCCAGACCCGAGGGCGGGACCAGAGAGGGCAATCAAGCCCTACTCCAGCTGCCTATTTGTCCTCCCTCGAGGGGCGCTCCTGAGGCTCAGTCCTGGGTCTACTCTTCAGCTCCAGCCACACTCCCCATGGATTTAAACACCACCTCTGAGCCAGCCACGCTGGGGCTTCTGTCTCCTGCGGGCCCCTTCTCTGAACCTTCCACCTGGATGCCCCCCACCCAGGCCCCCAAGGGGTCAACCGGCCCCAATGACCACGCCCACGGCTGCTGCTGGTCTCTGTTGATGGTGGCTCCACTGCCAGAACTTCCCGCCAGCTCGATCTCAAACCCGGCTCGACCTCAAACCCGGAACCTCAGCACTTCTCACCCCGACCCCACCGCCGACCCCGCTCCCCCCAGCCTGGTGGGAGCCACTCCCTGCTGGCCCCACTGCTTCTGCTGTTGCTCACCCACCACTCAACAGTCTATTCCAGAGTGGTCGGCTCGAGTTGTGACTCAGACCACGTCCTTCCCCGTCCCCCCAGGAATGGACAGAGGGCGCCATCGTCACCCTGAGAACCTCTGTCACCCTCCCCCTCCCTCTGTTCCAGCCACACGGCCCCAAACACACGAGGAAAGGCACGCTCCCACCCGTGACCCTCTGCCTGTCCTGCTGGCCTCCAACACTTGCCTGCAGAACACCCTCGTCCCCCCTCTGCCCTTGCACAAACATCATGTTGTCAATGACAGGACCCTGACCAGCCTATCACAACCGGCTACTAACACCCCTACCTCAGCTCACCCAAAGCCCTTATGCGCCTCTACTCCGCCCCATCACCTTCCAACAAAGGACAGAAACGGTTTTCGTATTTATTATGCTTATCACGTAATGCCTGTATCGTTCTGGCAGATTACAGCTCCCCGAGTGGGCGAATGCTTTTTTTTTTTTTTTTTTTAAACACAACCCATGGGCCTAAAACAGAGCCTGGCACAGACTCAGAACTTCGCATTTTTTTGGAACTCAAATCCTGCAGGCACTCAGTATTTGTAGACTACAGGAAATTGCCAGACCGCGCTTCACACAAGTTCTGCAGTTAATCTCACATGCCTGCCAGAGAGCGGCGGAGAGCTCAGACTCAGGCCCTCACGGAAGCTGAGATTCAAGGAGGTGCCACAATCCCTGGGTCACTCATCAGGTTTTGTGGTTTGGTTCTGTTTTTGTCCTTTTTAGCAGCTCCATTCAAACCTAATTCCCACTCCATACAACTGTCCAATCCCAAGGGTACCATTCGACGGTTTCAAGTGTATCTGTGCAACCATCACCACAATCCATTCCTGAATACTTTTAACACCCCAAAAAGAAACCCCAGCCGCTTCTCCTCGCCCTCTGCCAGCCCCAGGCAACCACTGGTCTGCTCTTTGTCTGTGTGAATTCACCTCTTCTGAGCGCTCCACATAAACAGAGGAACACAATATGTGGTCTTCGTGACTGGCTTCTTTTACGATCTTAGTGTGTTCGTCCAGACTGCGGCACACATCAGGCCTCTGCTTCTCCTCGCTGCCACGTAATAACCCACTGTATGGACATACCACATCGTGTTCGTCCGTCAGCTGAGGGATATCTGAGTTGATGGATCTGAACGGTTTCCACTCTTTGGCTATCAAGAATTAGGTGGCTATGAACATTCGTGCACAAGGATTTGTGCACACGTACGTTTTTATTTCTCTTGGGTATAAACCCGGGTCACATGGTGACTTTAGTATTTTCAGGAAGTGCCACAGCCACTTTTTATCCAACTGGCAGCATATGACTGATTTCTCCACATCCTTGGCAACATTTTTTTTTTTAACGTATGCTTATTTTTGAGAGAGGGGCACAGCGCAAACAGGGGAGTGGCAGAGAGAAAGAGGGAGACACAGAATCTTAACGGTCTTTTAAAATTATTATTATAGACACCCCAGTAGATGTCAAGCAGTATCCCACTGTGGTTTTGATCTGCAGCTCCCTGACAGCTAATGATGTTGACCATCCCATCATGTGCTTATTTAGCCATTCTCCTTATGACCTTATCATAAACTGATTTATGGATCCTCTTGGGAGAAACATCTATTCAGAGACTTTGCTCATTTTATAACTGTCTTTTTATTATTGAGTGGTTAAGACTTCTTCATATATTCTGGATAGAAGTCTTTATCAGATTTATACATGATTTATAAAAAAATTTCTCCCATTCTGTGGGCTGCCTCTTCACATTCTTGATGAGGTCCTATGAAGCACAAGAGTTTTCAAGTTTGATGATATCCATTTTATCTATATTTTTCTTTTGCTGTTTATGTTTTTGGAGTCACATCTAAGAAACTCTTGCCTAATCCAAAGTCACAAAAATTTACCCCTATGTTTTCCTCTAAGCGTTCTATAGTTTTCCTTCTTATGTGTAGGTCTTTGATCCATTTTAATTTTTGCGTACGGTGAGTGGTCCAGTAATATTCTTCCCCACGTGGACATCCAGTTGTATCAGACCATTGGTTGAAAAGACTATTGTTAGGATGCCTAGGTGGCTCAGTCATTTAAGCGCCCAACTTCGGCTCAGGTCATGATCTTGCAGTTCGTGGGTTCGAGCCCCACGTAGGGCTCTGTGCTGACAGCTCAGAGCCTGGAAACTGCTTTGGATTCTGTGTCTCCCCCTCTCTCCATCCCTCCCACCCTCCCTCCCTCTCTAAAAACAAACATTAAAAAAAAAAGCCATTCTTTCCCCCGCTGAACCATCTTGACATCTTTATTGAAAATCCTTTGGACAGTAAATGTGAGGGTTTATTTCTAGGTTCTCAATTCTATTCCATGACCTATAAGTCTATCTTTATGCCAGTACCACCCCATCTTGATTACTGTAGCTTCAGTCTGTCTTATAATTAAAAAATGTGAGTTTTGCAACTTTGTTCTTCTTTTTCATGATTGTGGCTACTTTCGTTCCCATGAATGTCTACGTTAATTTTGGGATGAGTTTGTCAACTTCTACAAAGAAATTAGCTGGGTTTTTATAGGGAATGAGTTAAATCTATAGATCAATGTAGGTGGTATTGTCCTCTTTGTAATACTAAGTCTTCCTATCCATGAACATGGGATATCTTTCTTTCCATCTATGCAGGCCTTTTCATTTTTTTTTCAATGTTTCGTAGTTCACAGTAAAAATTTTGTACTATGTTAAATTTGTTCCTAAGTGTTTTATTCTTTTTAATATTATTACAAAATGGAGCTGTTTTCCTAATGTCCTTTCCAAATTTGTTCACTGCTACCATTTACAACTACAACTGAATTTGACATACTGGTCTTGTAACCTGCAGCCATACTGAACTTGTTAGTTCTACTGTTTTTAGTGATTCCTCAGGATTTTCTACATAGTGATTATGTCCTCTGCAAGCAAAGTTTTATTTCTTACTTTCCAAACTAGATGCTTTTTAATTTCTTTTTTCCTGCCTAACTAGAACTGACAGTACCATGTTGAAGAGAAGTGGTGAGAGCAGTCAACCTTATCTTGTTCTTGCTCTAAGGAGAAAGCATGATGTGAACTTGGGGGTGTCACAGGTGCCCAACATCATGTCGAGGAAGTTCCTTTCTTTTCCTGGTTTGTTGAATGCTTTTGTCACGAGGCAGTGAATGGTGTCATATACCTCTCCAGCATCTATTGGGATGATCATGTGGGTTTTGCACTTTATTGTACTGATACAGTATATTACTTTGACTTTTGTATGCTGCACTAACCTTGCATTCATGGGGATGAAAGTACAGGCATATGGTCATTTTTATATATTGCTGGATTTGATTAACTAATATTTACTTGAGGGTTTTTGCCTCAACAGTCATAGGAGACACTGCTCTCTAGGTTATAGATACTGCTCTGTAGGAGAGACAAAACAGAGCACAAGCGAGGTAGGGGCAGAGAGAGCGGGAAACACAGAATCCAAAGCAGGCTCCAGGCTCTGAGCTGTCAGCACAGAGCCTGACACAGGGCTCGAACCCACAAACCGTGAGATCATGACTGAGCCAAAGTTGGATGCTTAACCGATGGAGCCAGCCAGATGCCCCTGTAGGGTTTTTTAAACTGTGGCCTCACAGAATGAGTTGGGAAGTGTTCTGCTTTCCGCCTTTGATCGTTTCAAAAAGCTAGAAACAGAAACCACCCTGGTTGAGCAACCACTGGGCTTTTGTTTAAAAATGCTCATTTGGTCCTTGACCAGAACCTGCTTTTGCGTATTTGGGGGCTGTGCTGCCTTAGACTTCTGCCCTCGGCTCTGCTAAGCAGGTCAAAGAGACCTTTAAGTGGAGAAGGCTGGGAATGTAGATCTGACCAGCTGCTCACCATTTAAAAAATTAACTAACTTCCTACCTTCATTCATACCCGCAAGTAACAGGGGTAGGAAAACCACCAGGAAACCTGGTGCATTTCTGGACCAAACATGAAAAGAAGACGAAGATGCCTTCTGAGGTTCGGAGAAGAGGCAGCGCCATCTTCAGTTCCGCTGTGGCTCCCTGAGCGAAGTTCCAGAGAGCGCAGACCCCCACCTGGCTCCCGAACAGGCACCCCTCTCCCCTCTCAGGGCAGAGGAGAGGACGGGATGGGACTGAGCAAACCATTCCTGGGGAGCAGCACATGTGCCCCCAGGCCCACAGGCAACTGAGACAGACCCTGATGTGGAGGGTGGACCCATGTCAGGCTGCTCTTCTCCTTCAACTTACCTCTCACCCAGATAGTCCCCGATCACGGTCTTATTTAGGCCTTCTCCTTTATATAGGAACTGGGCCACGTCCTCTGGGGAGCTCTGCAGCAGGTCATTCTCTATTAGAAACTGAATTCCCTGAAGAACATAAGGAAGGAAGCTCTCGTTAGCAGGGTCACCCAGACTCCTTTGCAAAGACAGAAAGACATCTAGAGCAATGATCTCACCGGCTGGGCCAGGCAAAAATAACAGCACGCTTGGATTCTCACTCACACCCCATAGGACGTTGTGTCCACCAGAGAAAAGCAAGTTCATTCCTCTGTAAGCTTAACAGGCTAAAAGGCAAATAAACAGGTTGCTGGACAAACCATTACAAGGAAGTTCTTAGAGATTTTAAAGGCAGAGGTAATAACAGCACTGAATTTCCCAAGCTCAGAAGAACAAATCTGCCGTGTGTGCACAAGAGGAACACATTGTACGTGGTCGGCCAAGCCAGGCCCTCCAAAGCTCCCTTTTTCCTTGCCTTTCCTCACTAAATAATCACTTTCCCAGCCTCCCTTGTGACTAGAAGTGACCTTGTGACCTTGTAACTAGAACTGACAGATCTGGTCAGAAATCAGTCTGCAGGGAGGACCTGGGGAAGGTGGTGCCTTCTTGATAAAAAAGGGCTCACAAGCAGACACCGCTCCTTCTTCCTCCTTCCTGCCGCGAATGCAGATGTGATGGCCGGAACCGTCACGGCCACCGGACGAAGGGAAAGGCCCGGACCAACACAGGGCCTGGGTCCTGCCACTTGGGAGCCACTTGTCACACTGCAGCCACCTCTGCTGTGTGAGCAAACAGTGTGCTGTGCAAGCTGTGTTTACAAGACTTTCTGTCGGCTGTGGCTGAATGTGTTCACTGATCCCTGGGCCACCGAGTCTAAGCCACTGAAAATTCATGCCCGCTTGAAGGCCTTAAAGGGCACAGGTGACGACGTCTAAGTGAAAGACTGCAGAGGGGCTGCCCTGCCCAAATTAGCCTTGCTCACCCCGGAGAAGTTCTAATAATACTGAAATTTTACCTCGGACACAGCTTCTGAGCTGATTTCGAGATCCATGCCGGCAAAGCTCTTAAGGGAATTCTCTCATCTCTTTGCTACAGATTCGGAGGTGATTTTCCAGATGAAACTCTCAGTGCCCGGAACCTGGGCTCCCTCACACCACATGGTCCATGCTGAGCTGTCAGCACGGAGTCAGACACGGGGCTCAAGACCACAAATGCCAAGATCATGACCTGAGCCAAAGTCTGGTGCTTAACCAACTGGGCTACCTAGACGCCCCACCACATGGTCCATCTGAAGTCTTAGTTTTTCAAACACGTGAATGTCCACAGCGGCCTTATTTAGAATTCCCCAAAACTGGTAACAACCCAACATCCAATCAGTGAGGAGAGAGAAACCTATTCTGGTCGATTCCATATGATGGAACACTACACAGCAGTGAGACAGAACAAACGCACTGCATGGAACAATCTGACAGGCGTGATGTGGAGTAAAAGGACGACACAGAGAGGACCTTAATCCCATTTACATCAAGTGCAAGACAAGCAACACTGCTCTGTGGGGACAGAGTGGAATTCGCTCACCAAGAGGAGACACAGACAGACACTCCTAATGCCCCCCAACCACATCTTGCTCTGGGTCACACGAGAATTTTAATTTGTAAGAATTCGTCAAGCTGTGCACTCAAACTTTGTGCACCATATGCTGTTCTTCAAAAAATAAAAAAGTTTACCAAAAACTCAGTGTGTCTGACTATCCTAAATTAACTCTCGTCTATTTCTGGTGGGAGCTGAAGCGAGCACAGACCCCCTGGTACCGTCTCCTGAGCAAGAAGACACGCAAATACCGTAACAAAGCATTCCAGTCCCAAGTGTGCACCTGTCCTACCAGGTCCCCAGAAAACAAGCTATGGGACGGAAGTGATGACGCTGGTATCTCATTGCCCCAAGTGCCATTTGAACCCAGCACCCAGGGTGAGGCAGGTGCAGGAGCGTGGTGGATGGGAGGGGAGCTCTGGGCGGCAGGGTAGAGGTTGACTGTCTGTCCTAACGTCCTTGGCAAAGAGGTCAGAGGCCACAGCTGCCCTGGTCTGCCTCTCTGGACTCCATGTCCCAAGGACTCAGAGACTGGCTGTGGGTGCAACTGGTAGATCCTACAGCCCCCCAAACTGCAAGAACAGGGGGAGAGAGCATCCAAAGGAGCCCAAGACCCTGGGACCAAGGGACCGGCACAAACAGATGCTCCCTGGGGTGTGCCTGGCTGGCATCTGGAGCGACATCCCTGGCCTAGTGTTTCATGACCACTGTGGCTGTGACAGTGGCCAGGGTGGTGGCCCGCGGTTCTGAAACTGCAAGCTGCAGGCTGTTTTGCAGCCAGTTCCCCGTGGCCACCTCCCCTCTGCCCGTGCTACTGTGCCTCACAACCTTGGTGGGGCCGTGGCTCTGAGAGGGTCCTGTATCCGTCCAGCCCTGCACTCTCTTCAGCCTCCCAGCAGCCCCCAGAGTCTGCAGGCCCAGCAATTTCTGCAGTCGCAAGGTCCCGGGCACTCCATCAGTCTATGCTGCTGAGCCTGGTGATAAGCTCTCCAGAGCTGCTCATGACCTGCCCTACAATTCCAGCACTAGGAAGGTCCTCAGGGAGGAGCCTCAAAAACTGGGATCTGAGAAGAGCAAGTAGGTTCAGAACAAGGTAATCCTGTCTGCACTTCAAGGGTACAGAAGGCGCCAGAGGAGCCCCAAGTCAAGCTCCAGCTCCCTCTGCAAGAGGCACCCGAAAACACAGAGCCAATGGGGGCAAGCCCAGGCCAGCGACTAGTAAGAGAAAATGGAGCAAAAGCTCGAGTCAAAGAGAGCATTTATTCGGGAGAAACCAGACCCAGAGGCAGAGGAGGAAGACACAGAAGCTGACCTTGTACAAGGCAGGGGAGGCATCACCGTCCATGTGGCGTGGACGCTGAGACTACAACGATGGGTCCACAAGCTGGGGGACCACCAAGGACCGCTGGCAGCCGCCACAGGCTGGGAGGGAGGCACAGAGCAGACCCTCCGTCAGAGCTTCTGAAAGGAACCGACCTGCCCACACCCGGACCTCACACTTCTGGCCTCTGGGACTGTGAGACACCGCATTTCTATTGTTTTAAGCCACCGAGTCTGTGGCCATTTATTCTAGCAGCCCAGGACCCGAATACAGTAGGCCAATACTAATAGATGTCCTAGTATTATTAGGTAATATGAATGTTTCAAAATACTATTTAGAAAATCAAACAGTAGGGGGCGCCTGGGTGGCTCAGTCGGTTAAGCGGCCGACTTCAGCTCAGGTCATGATCTTGCGGTCCGTGAGTTCAAACCCCGCGTCGGGCTCTGTGCTGACAGCTCAGAGCCCGGAGCCTGTTTCAGATTCTGTGTCTCCCTCTCTCTGACCCTCCCCCGTTCATGCTCTGTCTCTCCGTGTCTCAAAAATAAATAAATGTTAAAAAAAAAAATTAAAAAAATCAAACAGTAGAATCTACTGAAGGCGGGGGGTGGGGGACCATTCAACCCATTACACCTACCCCATCTCTCCCTATTTCCTTATTTTCAACCTGGGCACTATCTGCTCTCAACGTGGGTCTCAATCAGAACATGCCTGGACTTTACTGTTGTTTTCCTTTTAACCTAATGTGAAGGTGCTTGTAAGAGGTCACGGGGCCAAATCAAACTTCTGGGGCTTATGGATTTGATACACTCGTTCCTGAGCCTTCACTTATGCTGTGTATTTGTGATGTCTTTTCAGCCTTCTGTTGAATTCAAGTTTTCTGTATTCAATTTTTTCCGAGTAATTCAGAAATCCTACCTTATCCCTGTTTTTGGTGGTTCCTCTTAAAATTTTACTTTAAACTCACATTCAGCTGTGAACATCTAGAACACCTTGGCCAGCGTTTACTTCCCTCCTTCCCTTCTCTCTTGCTACGTATATACAGTTGACCCTCGAACAATGCAGGGGTTAGGGGCTCCAACACTCCACAGAGTCAAAAGTCTGCATAAATCTTTTTTAAAAAAGAGTTTTAGGGGCACCTGGGTGGCTCAGTCAGTTAAGCTGCTGACTTCGGCTCAGGTCATGATCTCACAGTTCATGGGTTCGAGCCCTGTGTCGGGCTCTGTGCTGACAGCTCGGAGCCTGGAGCCTGCTTCTGATTCTGTGTGTGTGTCTGTCTGTCTGTCTGTCTCTCTCTCTCTCTCTCTGCCCTTCCCCTGCTCATGATCTGTCTCTCTCCCTCTCTCTCAAAAAATTAAATAAACATTTAAAAAAAATTAAAAAGATTTTTTTAAACATTTATTTTTGAGAGAGAGAGACAGAGTGTGAGCTGGGGAAGGGCAGAGAGAGAGAGGAAGACACAGAAACGGAAGCAGGCTCCAGGCTCTGAGCTGTCAGCACAGAGCCCGATGCACAGCTCAAACTCACGAGCCGTGAGATCATGACCTGAACCGAAGGTGGATGCTTAACTGAGCTGCCCAGGCGCCCCTGCAAGTAACTTTTAAATTAAAAAAAAATTGTACTGCTTATTTTTTGAGAGAGAGAAAAAATGTGCATGGGGAGGGGCAAAGAGAGAGGGAGACAGAGAACCCGAAGTAGGTTCCACACTGTCCGTGCAAAGCCCAACACGGGGCTCAAACCCATGAACTGTGAGATCATGACCTGAGCTGAAGTCGGATACTCAACTGACTGAACGAACCAGGAGGACCGTAACTTTGGACTCCCCGAAAACCCAACTACTAAAAGCCTACTGTTGACCAGAAACCTTACCGATAACATAAGCAGTCAATTAACCCATTTTATACCTTATATACATTATGTACTATATTCCTACAACAGTATCACAAGGTTACGATACCATAATAACAGTCTTAGCACAGTTAGCTGGAAAAAAGAAAATGTCACTGAGAAATTCATGGGGAGAAAATACATTCACAGTGCTGAACTGTACGTATTGAAAACAAAAATCCAGGTGTTAACTGGACCCTTGCACTCAAACCCGTGCTGTTAAGGGTGAACCGTATGGAGATAATCTAGGCCTTTAGTATGAAAATACTCCTTCACCAATCTCTCACTTAGACTTAACTGAACGTTTGCTGGCTTCTCTGCGTCTGTCCCGCTTGGTCCTGCAGCTGCTCTTGGATTCGTGGTTTTTTCCAGGTGCACTGCTCCCAGAAGGTCTTTGCGGTTACTTTCATGAGTCCTTGCATATCTGAAGTGTCCTCACTGGTCTCCTCATGGGCAACAGTCTTGATACACGGAATTCTAGGTTTTAAGTCCCGTCTCCTCCCTGCTGTCTTTTATCCAGTGTTGCTGTTGTGATTCCTTTCTTCTTAATCTGGTCTTTCGTCCCTGGAAAGCCAGTGATTTTCTCTTTATCCACAAGTTTCCTGGCATTTTACTTGACATTTCTATGTACAAGTTTTTTAAACCTTTATCCTGCTTGGCCTACAGTGAGCCCTTTAAATTTGAGGGTTTTATCTTAATCTAGTTCAGAAATATTCCAGTATTTCTTTGAAATACATATTCCACTCTGGCTTCTGTTCTCTCCTCCTGGGACTTCTGCTCGATGAAAGCGGGGCTGCCCGACATGCTCCCCAATCTTGCGGACCTGCCCAGAGCTCCGGAGAGAACCACGTAGCGCCACGGCCCAGCCTGCCCATGGCCCCGTCCCTGCTCCGTGCCACAGGTTTCTAAGGGTGTCATTCTTTACTCAACAGTCAGCTGAATGTCCGACTTTGGCTCAGGTCACGATCTCATGGTTCGGGGGTTTGAGCCCATGTCAGGCTTTGCAGAGATGGCAGAGATCTTTTCCACAACTCCGTTTTTGCACTGAGGACAAGCAACATGCTATCATCTCTGATGCGATGTATGATACACAAAACTGCCCTACTTTGAACATTTCCATGTTGGTTCTGTTCCTGGAGTTTCACGTCTCTCTCACGAGGTCAAGCAGCTTGTACATTTGGTGATTCCTGGTTACGCGTTCACCTTTGTACTGAAGGTTCTCCGGTGGCCAAACCGAACGCCATTGGTTTCCGGAGTGGGTGACGGGCCCAGGGGGGTGCTCAGAAACTGGTCTCTGGGAGTCGGGGTTTCTCCTCCTCGGTGAGGCCAGACGAGAAGAGACGCCTGCTCTCCCACCTGGGGGCACACGTCACCGCCTGGCGCAAATGCAGCCTGGGCAAACAGTCTGGACGTCCCCTCTATGGTCCCAGGACCCACCCCTGCCGCCCAAGGGAGCCGAACCCGACACGGCTCTCCTTTCCCAGAGCAATTTTTCCTGAGTATACTTTGGACTACTGTTCATCTTTTGTCTTTCTGGGTTCCCTCAACTTCTAGTCCACTGGGTGAACTCGTGCTTGTTATAGATTTATACGTTATATTTTTAAAGGCATCTCTAGGAAACTGCGAATAAAAGAGAGAGGCTGGCGAATGTCTCCAGCTTCCTTGACTGAATCAACTTCTCCTCTTACCGAACGTTTGTGTCTCCCAAAAATTCCAATCTTGAAGCTTTAACCACCGCCCCCCCCCGTGATGGTGTCAGGAAGTGGGGCCTCTGGGAGGCAATTAGAGTTAGACGACGTCATCCGAGCAAGGCTCTGACCTGATGGAACTGGTGCCCTTGTAAGAAGAGACACCAGGGAGCTCTCTCCTGCTTTTTCTCCACCATGTGAGGACACAGTGAGGAGGCGGCCGTCTGAAGTCAGGAGAAGAGCTCTCACCAGAACCTGGCCGTGCTGGCATCCTGATCCCATTTCCAACATCCAGACTGTGAAAATGTCTATCGCGTAAGCCACCAGTCTACAGTATTTTGTTATGGCGGCCCAAGCCAACTCAGTGGACTCAGGAAAGTGCTATAATCAGCTACCAAACCAGGGAACTTTGATAATTTTTCCCCGCAAAAGACCACATATAGACTAAATTTGCCATCTGCCTTTACTGAGCAACATAATAAGTTGTTGGACAGAACGCATGATGAATATTTCAAAAATCCTTCAGGTGGAGAGGTATGTACACAAAATGAAGCCTGTAGAGCAACTCGCCACAGCCAAAGCAAAGCAGGTGAGCACCCCTCCGTGGACGTGGACAGATCCACACGGCTGACCAGGGCTCTGGGACCTCCCAGCTGGGCTCAGGGCTACCTACAAACCAACCCCAGAGTCCTGCAAGAGCTAAGTGCAGTGGTTATGGGCCCGAGTCTCAAGTGGATTCCTTGCTCAAGACACTAGGCAAGTCTCAGTGGCTCTGTGCCTCACTTTCCCCAACTGTGAAACAGGAATTAAAAATGGAACCTACCCCATAAGGTTAAGTATACTAATTCAGTGCTGTGCTAGACAGTTCCTGACACGTGGCAAGTTCAATCTACGTCTGCCCTTATTACTGTAACTCTGATTCCCGGTACACGTAGAACAAGGACACAGGCAAGAACCTGACGGAACTCCTGCAGAGTGGCAGCACCACTAAAAAAATAAGCATATTTGGGGCGCCTGGGTGGCTCAGTCGGTCAAGCGTCGGACTTCAGCTCAGGTCATGGTCTCGCAGCCCGTGAGTTCAAGCCCCGCGTCAGGCTCTGTGCTGACAGCTTGGAGCCTGGAGGCTCCTTCGGATTCTGTGTCTACCCACCCCCCCTTCTCTACCCTCCCCGACTCGTGCTCTGTCTCTGTCTCAAAAATAAATAAACATTAAATAAATAAATTAATTAAATAAACAAGCGTATTTGCGGGCGCCTGGGTGGCCTGTCAGTTAAGGGTCCAACTCCTGATTTCAGCTCAGGTCATGATCTCACGGTTCCTGAGTTCGAGCTCCTCATCAGGCTCCACGCTGACAGTGCAGAGGCTGCTTGGGATTCTTGCTCTCTCAAAATAAACAAACTTAAAAAAAATAATAAGTGTATTTGTATGTCCTTTGTGCAGAGGACCTGAATTCATCCATGAACGTATTGCCATGCTATCATGTGCTATAACTTAGAACAACTGATGTATCTCTCAAGATGTTTCCACTGCTTACCAAATCTGATTAAGTCAACTCTGTAAACCCAACTAACTCCTAAGGGAAAAAACAAAACTGCTTGTAACTCCAAACCTCAAGTCATTACCAAATTCACAAAATCATTCCCATTGACAATTTCATTTCACCCTCAGAGACAAGCAGCTTTGTGTTGAAGGTTTCATCTTCTTCAGGCGTTTTCCTAGAAAATCCAACTTGAGGAAAGACCAGGTAGTGGCTTAAACCAGGAGAGTTCCTCAGTCTCAGGCAGACATCTTCTGTCTCGAAGGTGAATGGAAGGAATCAAGTCCTCTGAGGTGAACGATTGAACACCCACCCCCCTCTCCAGACCCAACACACCAGCTGCAGCCCTGCCCACTGGCTGACCAAGCACCCCCCACCCCCACCCCGGGCTTCAGGCTGTACGTCAGCAGGAAGACCCCCACCTCTCAGCCTGGCCCCAGTGAGGCCCACACACGCTGGCCACTCCCAGGAGGCCCGTCCTCACCCTGAGCCTCAAGCGCAAAGAAAGGTCTTTGGGTCCAGACACCAGGTCAATGGGCACTTTTGCTTCCCCCCAACTCACTAGCAGCCCCTTCGTGATAAAAATTTAACATCACTCAGTATTTTTATGAGGGTATGACCACCTTTGTCCAGAAGGAGAGAACCTTTAAAATGGATAAATCGCTCAATCTCTTGCAGGCCAGAAAACTAGAATGTCTGCTTACCTTTTTGGGATCCATGTTGAATTTCTTCCTCCCCATAGCTATCTGCTTATTCCTCTGGGTAGTTTTGCTACACATTTGAGACAGTTGAGAAATCATCAGCTGACGTTTGCACCAAGTGCAAAAGGGAACACAATCTCCTCTGGTACTTCCGCTGCAGAAAACCACCCAGACACCCCCAGCCCTCCATCTGCCCACTCCACCCACCCCCCACCTCCCTATCTCCCCGCCCCCTCCCCCCCTCCCCCCCCCATCGCAGAAGCAGCACACAAGGCTGCCGGGCTCTTTTCTACATTTGATTACTTCTTCAGAAAAAGCTAATAATGAGTAAGAAACAGCAACTTAAGGAAAGCATAGTTCCCTTCTGTACAGAAAGGCGGCTTCTTTGGAGGTTAATGTGGAAGGGCCTGTGCTTCCCCGGGAAGGGAGAGGAGAGAAGGACCCCAACTCCTCCGCGGAAAGGAGGAAGGGGTGAGGGGAAGAGAGCAGAGCAATCAACCACCTCACAAGGGCTGCCCCACTTCAGGATCCCAACTTTACAGCCCCTGCTGTGGCCCCACACTGGAGGCTGTGGCCCCGCCCTGGAGGCTGTAATCTCTGCCCCTGCTGTATCTGTGGCCCTGTCCCTGCAGTGGTCACCACAGCTGGAAACCAAGAAAAGAGGTTGGCTACTGGGCAGTGTGACACCAACTGTTTACCTTTCTTCCACTGAAGTTAGATTGTCAATCTCCGTCATAACTTCAGCAATTTCGTATTTCAGCCTCTGCAAAAACAGAAGAAAGAAATTGGAGGGCGGGGGTCTTTACCTTCCCCTCCTAGACTCAGAGAAATCTTAGCCTTCGGACACAAGCTGCCCCGAGGCCCCATCCAGACATCACAAGTCTGGAAACATCAGTACTTTTTTTTTTTATTAAAAAAAATTTTTTTTAACGTTTTTTTTATTCATTTTTGAGACAGAGAGAGACAGAGCATGAATGGGGGAGGGTCAGAGAGAGGGAGACACAGAATCTGAAACAGGCTCCGGGCTCTGAGCTGTCAGCACAGGGGCCCGACGCGGGGCTCGAACTCACGGACCGCGAGATCGTGACCTGAGCCGAAGTCGGCGCTCAACCGACTGAGCCACCCAGGCGCCCCAAACATCAGTACTTTCTATCCATGCAGAGAGAGAGCCTCTGGGCGGGTGCAGCCCCAGCTCTGGAGAAAACACACTATCGTCCATCCGCTCATCAAGGACAAGCAGGGAGGGGTCACCCAGGCAGATTCTAGAGTATCTGTGTACAAAATCCAGAAGCGACACTGGGGAGGACGTCACAGGTGTGGCAAGACACAAGAGCAAAGGGAAGTGGTGAGTCCTCAGCTCACTCCCTGCAGCTCTTCAACTCCTCCCCCGGCCCCGGGGCCGCCTCAGCTCTTGCGAAGAGGAGGGAGAAGGTGCAGCTTAGACGTGCAAGAGACCAGTATCAGGCCCCTAACCGCCAGTCGCAGGGTGATGTCCACCACTCTGCCCGACACAGAGCACCATGGACAGAGCCCAGGAGGTGACAGCAGAAATCACCTGTGGCACTTGGATACGTCAAGAACAGCAGAGGGGACAGGCTCCCCTGTCCCTCCATGTGGCTCTGCCACTTACTGGCTGAGAGGCTGTTGGCAGCCCTCTTAACCTCTCTGGGCCTCGATGTTCTCAACTCAAAAATGAGGTCATTAGGGGTGCCCAGGTGGTTCAGCCGGTTAAGTGTCCGACTCTTGATTTTGGCTCAGGTCACGATCTCGTGATCTCACAGTTTGTGAGTGTGAGCCCCACATCAGGATTCACACTAACAGCACGGAGCCTGCTTGGGATTCCCTTTTTCCCTCTCTCTCTCTCTCTGCCCCTCCCCCACTCGCTCTGTCTCTTAAAAATAAACTTATAAAAACATTTTTTTTTTAATTAGGTCATTAGAGCTACATAAGGTTCCACAGGCACTATCATTATTCATGTCCAAATAGGACCATGAACCTTAAGATACATTCTTATTCCTCAACCAAAGCACCCATTCTGGGATACGGTGGTTTTTACAAGAAGGAAGGGTAACCTTGCAAGATACAGTTCCACAGATTATCTTCCAAATACAGAGAAATTGTTATTTGGAATACCATTCTTTTCTTCACCAAGGAAGTTCAGACTTCAAACATGGGCTCCTAGGAAGGAGCTGCTATGTGGACACGCTTGCTCTTGCAGCAAGTGGCCGGTGAGGCCACATTTATTTTGGCGTCACCAAGATCAAGAAGCTTCTCCGAGAAGGGCCCTGTGTCTGAGTAACTTCCTCGAGGAAGCCCCAAGTGGAAGCAGCTCTGGCCTCCCGGATCACTTCTGCCGCGGCCCCAGACGCTCTGAGGCTGAGGCTACGGTCTGGCCCCTCTGCTCCTCCTGCGGGGCCCGCTCTCCCTGTGCTCTGAGCACACACACGTGGCAAGTATGGCGTCTGCCCGCGTCTGGTCGCCCTGCTGCCACCAGCTCAGTGGCGGCACATTGACTCATTCAGTCAAAGGGCATCTGCATGCCAAAAATGTGACAGAATGTTCTAGATGCCGGGGATGTTGGCAAACGAAATAGGGGCTTATTCAATCTGAAAGAGCGGTGAATCTGTCGACTGCTGCCATTGTTCAGAAGTGCCCTTTTAGGACTCTGGAGTCACGTGTCGCTTGCTGCTGACTCCAGTTCCGTGGCGTCTGCATTTGCACCCCCGAGTCCACGCGGCCCAGAAATCACCACCTCTGCCTGACTTGGGTAACTCTTTCCCTGTCTCTTCACATATTAGGATACAGACACGCAACATACCCAGGTTTTACACTTTCATGAAGCTACGTGATCATTTTACCTAAAAGCAAAAACTAAGGGGAATTTTTGGTTGTGGCCTTTTTTTTTCTTTCTTTCTTTTTCTTTTTTTTACCTCAATGTCATCAATAAGTTCCTTTTTTCTTCGACGAATGTCTAAAAGTTCTTCTCTCTCTTCCAGGGAGAGGTCTTCAGGCACTGGAAGACAAAAAAATCAAATTAAACAATGAAACTACCACCACTCTGGAGCACAAGTTGACAATACCTCGTCCGGGTGAAGACGGGCATGTGAACAAGCCAGCAGGGCCTGTAAGCAGGTAGGTGGGCATCTATCCCCAAGAGAACCCCACCATATACACCCCATGTAAGATACTCATAGCAGCATTGCCTGTAATAGAAAACCCACCCACATATCCACTGATAATGAATAAACGGTGGTATATTTAGAAAGAAGAATCCTATGCAACAATAAAAAATGGCTGAACTCAGCCTACCAACACAGGTGCGCTTCAGAAGACGGTGCTGAGAAAGCAAGCTGCAGAGCGTACACGGGCCTGTTTGTAGAGGCTGAAAATCGAGCACGTGCTTCATAAACGTCCTGCAGACATGCCGTGTATGTCCGGCAGAACAGGCACACACAGGAATGACAGACACCAAGTTCCTGATAACGGTTCCTTCTGAGAAGGCTGGGTGGCAGGAAATACATTCCAGAACGGCAGAGAGAAGTGGGTGGAGGGCGGCCAGTACATGGGTAATTGAAGTTTTTAAATTATTATTATTGGCAGAGAGTTGTTCATAATATCGTCTTCTTAATGATTAACCTCCCCCATTCCTGCTACGTCTCTTTTCTTTAATTGTGTGGCAACTGGTGTCTCATTAAGCTTTTCAAAGAGCTTTTGATTTTTAATACTCCTCTATTGTGCATTTAATTCCTATTTCATTAATTTGTTTAAAGAAACAAAAGGTTAAGAATCTGATTAAATAGCAAGAGAGCGCGTAGAGCTTCTACAAACAGATTAAGAGAATACAGTCATGGTGCAGAGGCAGACATGCTGACCAATGCACCCGAAGACTGTAGCCAGAAAAGTACCCCCAGACAGGGGCACCTGGTGGCTCAGTTTGTTAAGCGTCCACTCTTGACTTGCGCTCAGGTCATGATCTCACAGTCTGTGAGTTCAAGCCCAGAGTCAGGGCTCTGGGCTGACTTCAAGGAGCCTGGCTGAGATATTCATATTCATATTCATATTCATATTCATATTATTCATTCTCTCTCTCTCTCTCTCTCCCCCTCCCTCCCTCCCTCTCCCCCTCCTCTGCGCTCTTGCGCGTGCTCTCTCTCGAAATAAATAAATAAACTTAAAAAAAAAAAAAAAAAGTGCCCCCAGACAGACAGAAACCTAACACTGCGGCTTCAAAAGACAGGGCAGACGCATTGACAAGTGACAGGTGCTATATGTGATCCATCAGTTACCCCGTATACAAAATGAAGCTGAATCCCTATTTATCATCATACAGATCCTCAACCAGCTCTGCAAGTAGAAAAAAGGCTTAACTGTGAAAGGCAACACCAAGTTTTTACAACAGGGAAGAGCATATTTACAGTTTCAGAGTAGGAAAGGATTTTTTTTTTTATTTTGTTTTTAACGTTTATTTATTTTTTTGAGAGACAGAGAGAGTGAGCGGGGGAGGAGCAGAGAGAGAGAAAGAAACACACAGAACCTGAAGCAGGCTCCAGGCCCTGAGCTGTCAGCAGAGAGCCTGATGCGGGGCTCAAACCCACAAACTGTGAGATCATGACCTGAGCTGAAGTCGACCGCTTAACCGAATGAGTCACCCAGATGCCCCGGAAGATTTTTTTTGTAATTTTTTTTTAATGTTTATTTTTCAGAGAGAGAGAGACAGAGACAGAGACAGAGCACCAGTGGGAGGGGCAAAAAGGGACGGAGACACAGAATCCAAAGCAGGCTCCAGGCTCTGAGCTGTGAGTACAGAGCCTGACGTGGGGCTCAAACCCTCAAACCCTGAGCAGAAGTCAGACGCTTAGCCACTGAGCCACCCAGGCACCCTAAGAGTAGGAAAGGATTTCTTAAACAAGACAGGGAAAAACATAAATTATGCAAACACAGATATTAATAAATTCACCATTAAAATTAAGGAGCTTTGTTCCCCCAAATTCCATACCATAAAGAGCTAGGCCACAGACTGTCAAAGAGTTGGTATCCAGAATACAGTACTTGTACAAAGAAGGGGATAAATTTTAAACCAATGCTGAGAAAATGGGCAAAAGACTTTAACAGGCACAAAACTGAAAAGGAACAGATCAATGGCTGTGTGAAAAGATGTCAACTCTTTTCACCGTTGGGGAAATGCAAATTCAAATCTCAGGGCGGGACCTCTACTAACACGGTAGTAAACCTCACTGAAACTAAAGTGAGGCAATTTCTTAAAACTCAACAACCCAGGAGGACAAAGACAATGGGGAAAAGACCACGTTTTCAAAGCCAGGAGACGACCAGACCAACAGAGACTGGCTTAACAAACGTGAGGAAGAAGAATCTTCAGCCAACAGGGAGGGAGAGCAAAGCGTCACCTGACTGACGCCGGGTCCCCAAGGGCTTGGGAACGGGCTGCAGCAAGTAAGTCTGGGGCGGGCTGAGAAGAGTGAGCTCATCAGGAACACTGGATGCGGCTGTGTGAAAGCCATGGGATCCCTTGATGTCCTCCAGCTCCACGGAGCTGTCATCTCAGACAGAGGTGGACGAGGGACCCAGGGCACCACACACACGAGGGCACCACACCAAAGACAAGGGATGCCAGTGGCGCTGACACCCCCTGCCCCACCAAGTCTTCTCCCCGTGGGGCTCCCGGTCTACTGGCAGCCACCCTTTACCCACCTGCACCAGCCCACACTAGAGGGAAGAGTCTTCTCTACGGCATCGACCGGCTTTAGATGTAAAGATACTGACGTCGGGGGACTCCTAGGTATGTGTCCACCCAGCAACCAGCACGCCTACGGCACCCCACGGAGAGGTCAGTCAACAAGGCCTCCTGACACACTTGGGCATTTCAGTAACCTTCAGCCCTGTGCTCTCCAACTGGAGGCAACCCTCTGACACGCAAAACAGATACCAAGAAAGACAAAAAGAGCGGTTATACCTTTGCGGGGCAAGAGGTGCTGTGGGGAGGCAGGGTGATGCTCTCCTCCCCCCCGCTGCCGGCCTGCAGAACCGCGTAACTGATAAACAGAACACCCGGAAAACGTGCGTGCATGTCAGACCCACCCAACAGGGCAGCGTGGCGGAGGAGGGAAGAGGGAGAGAGGGAAAGAAAAGGAGAGAAGCCAAGAAAGCGAAAGAAGCCTGCAGGGCCACTTCGGAAAACCATCTGTGCTGTGGGTTCGTGTCAAAGATGTGCCCCAGCGATGGGCCACAACTGCACTCCTAGGTATGCGTCCTAGATAAATTCTCAGACACTGCAACCGCAGGTACGTATCGTAAGGTCAAAGAAACACACTTTGTACAAGAAAAAGAGAAGGAAAACCGGCCTAAATGCCCATCCGGGGTCGGGCTGGGTACATACACTGCGTATGCAGGTCAGAGAATCTCAACCACAGTAAAAAAAAAAATAATAAATTAAAAACAGGCACAAACAGATCATCTCAGGAAAATGATATGAACATGAATGCTTTCTGCAAATTTCAAAAACAAAAACAAAAAAATTACGCCCGTGGTTTACGTGTACGAGTATATACGCAGCGAAATGATGGAGACGGAATTCAGATTCTTCTTAGGAGGAAAGACAGGGACACACGGGATACCTTGAAAGCAGGTGTCATGCTCCACAGTAATGTTCTTTTGCTAAAAGATATTCTTCTTGGTATCAAATGAAAATCTAATTTTTAAACCTTTAACGAAAACATTTTTTTAAAAGCTAGGCAGAACTCTTGGCCCTTGAGTGTCCCCACTATTTCCACAAATTAGTTACGACGACTCTGGGAGAATTTAGATGAAGCAGAGAAAGGCCTTTTTTATATAGGACTACACCAAGCGTACTTCAGCACAGAAAATTCAAGGCTGCTTAATAATTAAAACAGTCAAAGGCAAAGAAGGAAAAACACTGGCCAGATCACCCAAGTAACACAAACAGATTTCTTATTTTCAGTTTTCTTCTGCTGAGTTTTCCACTGGACAGAGAGGAAAACGAGAATCTGAGGGTGTGTGGGTGGCTCAGGTGGTTGAGCGTATGACTCTCGATTTTGGCTCGGGTCATCATCCCAGGGTTGTGGGATCAAGCCCCATGTCGGGCACCACGCAGAGTGTGGAGATTCTCTCTGACTCACACTCTGTCTCTCCCCCTGACCTCCATCGTACTCTGGTGCTCTCTCCAAAAAAAAAAAAAAAAAAAGTAAAATGTTTTTTAAAAAAACAAGACTCTGAAAGGGTTACAGCGCTCATTTAATCATCAACAGACATTTTTTTTTTTATGTTTATTTTGAGAGAGAAAGTGAGCGAAGGAGAGGGGCAGAGGGAGAAAAAGAGAGAGAGAATCCTAAGCAGGCTCCACACTGTCAGCACTGAGCTGGATGGGGGGCTCAAACCCACAAACCGTGAGATCATGACCCGAGCTGAAATCAAGAGTCAGGCACTTAACCGAGCTGCCCAGGCGCCCTGACAGTTTCGTTTGAGAAAAGTCCACCTCCAGCCCCTCCCTCCGACCCAGAGGACGAACAGGGCAGGCTGACAGCCGAGTGACAGCTTGGTAACAAATACAAACAGAATGACCTGACGATGGACCCAAAGCTTCTCATCACATCTTTAACAATCCTTCCCTGGAACCCATCTTTTCATGTCCCTTTAAGTCTTCAAGGAGTTAAATAAAGTACCGACCGCTTACTTTACCAGTAGTTCCGACCAGAATTTGCCGGTCTGAGAGAAAGAAACAATTGATAAGATGGGATAAAGTGGATAATAATGTTCTCATTCTTTAGAGCTTCACACGGTCCCATTTAGGGGCTGTAATGCTATGATGTCTGTGTTTGCCTTTGAAACACTTCTGCCAAAAAAAAAAAGAATTGAGCAAAATGATCACAATTGTTAAACCTATTTCATATGGGTATCCATTATCCATTTCATATTCTAAGGTATGAAATCTGTGATAATAGAGAGTAAAAAAGAAAAGTCTCTGGAATTCGACAGCCAGGACCATCTCTTATGGAAGTATCTATTGGGGTATCCGGCTGGAGTATGAACAGGAAACAAGGAGATGCTCCCCGGTGCATTAAAAAGAATCAATAAAAGGAACAGAAATAGGTGATGAAATGCCCTAGACCGATCTCTGCCCAGGTTCTGTCATTCATATATCTCACTGCCCCTATTATTTCCCTCGACATCCGGAATGTACAGAGAAAACCAACATTTAGCTGTGGCGCCAGCTGTTTAGGGGAAGTTTTCTCAGCATCTCTCTGCGTCCGGAACACCTCTGCAGTCCCATAATCTGACATGCAGCTGCCCTCACACGTGCACACACCATACTAAGAATGGGAGAAGCGCATTCAGAGAAGGCAAGCCCTCTTCCCGCAGCCAACACAGCCAGGGAAGGCACTCCACACTTTGGATCCACGGCCTGACATCACCTACACTCTGTCACGTTGACACTATCAGGTAAGATGACAGAGAAAAGTCCCGCAGTTGGTTTTTCTTTTTTTTTTTTTTTTCTCTCCTAAGAAAGCTGGTACTTAATTGGAAAAGTAATACATGGTTACACACACTCCCTGCACACATAAAAGGACATATGGCAAAAATTGTTCTTTCCAGACGCAATAAAACCTGTGTTTAAAAAAAGCAAATTTAGGGGCGCCCGGGTGGCTCAGTCTGTTGAGTGTCCGACTTCGGCTCAGGTCACGATCTCATGGCTCGTGAGTTTGAGCCCCGCGTCGGGCTCTGTGCTGACAGTTCGGAGCCTGGGGCCTGCTTTCAGATTCTGTGTCTCCCTTTCTCTCTGCCCCTCCCCTCCCCACACTCTGCTTCTCTCAAAAATAAACAAACATTAAAAAAAGCAAATTTGGGGGACACCAGGTGGCTCAGTAGGTTAAGCATCTGACTCTTGGTTTCGCTCGGATCATCACCTCATGGTTCGTGAGTTCGAGCCCCGCATTGGGCTCTGTGCTGACCGTGCAGAGCCCGCTTGGGATTCTCTCTCCCCCCCCTTTCAAAATAAACTTAAAAAAAAAAAAAAGCCTTTTTTAAAAAAATACAAAAGCAAACTCACTGGAAATTACTGGTAAAAGTCAGCAAGATCACTTCGACTGAATGCTCCTATCACCAGCTTCCAAATGGAATCCCGATTTTCCGGAGACAGGCTTGAGCAAAGCCCTTGTCAGCCGGGACTCAGTTCTTCACCTGCAGAATGACGGCGGAGGCTGGAGGCACTCCTTATTCTAGGATCACCTCAAGCTCCACAGGAGAATGGGTCTACGTCAGCCACAAAGCAGCAGGTGCGGTTTCAGCAGATGGAAGTGTTTTCATGAGGGAAAAGCACTGTGGAAAGAAGGCAAGGAATTCCCCGTTTCGGTGGCCAAGTGCTGCCGGTGACGTTTTCCAGGGAGCACGAAGAGCAGATTCGGGGGACGCAGCCTCGGTTCGGTCCTTTCTCAGGCTCGAACCTACACGGATGGAGATCGGCAGAAGCACGGCAGCTCACGGGGGGTGAGGTCTGTGTGCTGCGGGCAGGACTGTATGGATCCAATTCCAGAGTGTAAGCGAGGTCTCTGCCTCCAGCCACGGTGGATAAGAGGGGCTACACTTGCCTCCTGCCCAAAATGGCTACTAAAAACGCCAGACACAACTCTATACCCTTCGTACAAAGTGTCTTTCAAAAAAGAAGGAGAGACAGACATTTCCAAACATAGAAACTTGAAAGAATTCATCACGATGCAGTCTGTGCTGTAAGAAATGTCAAAGTCCTTCAGGCAGGGGGAAAAAAACAATCCCAGATGAAAATCTGTATCTCCACAAAAGAATACAGAGTACCGTAAAACAGTGACTATGTGTGTAAACACTGTTCCCTTGAGATGGGAGTCTCTTTAAGAGATTTACTGTGACTGCTTAAAGCGAAAATAACAAAATGGGTCAGGTTAATAACATACAAAAACGTAAAACAGCACGAAGCCTGGGAGAGAAGAAATCAATGTACAGAGATTGAAGGCTCTCATCTTAGATGTAAAGGGGTTTAATATCATTTGATGGCAGAGGGATGAAGGCACAGAATATCTTAAAACCACAACTATTTAAAAACTACTGGGGGGCTCAGTGAGTTGAGCATCCAACTTCGGCTCAGGTCATGATCTTGCGGTTTGTGAGTTCAAGCCCCACATCAGGACTCTGTGCTGAGAGCACAGAGCCTGGAGCCTGCTTCAGATTCTCTTTCTTTCTCTTTCTCTCTTTCTCTCTTTCTCTCTCTCTCTTTCTCTCTCTCTCTTTCTCTCTCTCTCTCTCTCTCTCTCTCTCTCTCTCTCTCCCCCCCCCCCCACCTCTGCCTGTCCTCCAACTCTTTCTCTCAAAAGTAAATAAACATTTCAAAAAAAATTTGTTTAAACTATTGGGGCACTTGGGTGGCTCAGTCGGTTAAGCATCTGATTCTTGATTCTGGCTCAGTTCACAATCTCACAGTCGTGGGATCGAGCCCCAGGTCAGGCCTGGAGCTGGGTGTGAACCCTGCTGGAGATGGTTTCCCCCACTCTCCCTGCCCTACCCCCCACTCAAGTGCACCCCACACACACACTCACTCCCTCAATCAATAAATCAATACTACTAAAATAACCCACCAAAATAGAGTATGCAGTACTGTATCAAGAACTTTAGAATCGGGTGCCTGAGTGGCTCAGTTAAGCGTCTGACTTCAGCTCAGGTCATGATCTCACGGTTCCTGAGTTCGAGCCCCACATCAGGCTCTGTGCTAACAGCTCGGAGCCTGCACCTGCTTTGGATTCTGTGTCTCCTTCTCTCTCTGCCCCTCCCCCACTCACACTGTCTCTTTCTCTCAAAAATAAACATCCAAAAAAAAAGGTTAAAAAATAAAATATAAGCAAATGGTATCTCAGAATTATTTTCTAATTTTCAAATTATACTAACAATCTGGTTATCTAACAGATCCCAATCTACTTAGATGCAACTTATAAATTATGTCTAATGACTCCCTTACCAACTTTACACACACACACACACACACACACACACACACACACACACACACACATCTTCAATTAAGTTAATCAGTGGCTCTCTAACTTCTTCCAGGGGAAAATAATGTTCCCCAAATACAAATTGTGCTCAGAAACTGTCACTACATTTTAGTCACAATATGTCAAATGTGAGATAGCTAACAAATTATCCAGTGCACAAAACTGTGATAACAGGGAGAGTTCAAATAATCACATGCAGCTAACTCACAAGTGCATGTTTTTGGCTACCTAGTCCTAATCAAAAGTAATGTCACTTACCCTTAAATTTTACCTTGATTACTAATCCACACCAACATTTTTGTTAGGGTTGGGTTTCTTTGTTGTTTTTTAGCGTTTTGGTCAGCTCAGAGGTAGACCAATTCCACGGGGCACGTACAACACGGGCAAAGCATGGGCTTGGCATCTGGTCCTGCTGATTCATTAAATGGGAAATCTGTACAGGTTGTGGTTTAGCCCACATAGACAAATACCTGCCCTGTAACACTAAAGGAACAGGTTAAATTAGCACAAGTTCCTCGCTACCACCGAGGTGAGGAGATTACACAAAGAACAAAAACGAAGGCTGTGAGCTCTTAGGTAAGCTCCAGTGTCTCATCACCACGAAGAACTGCTCTCAGTGAGCTGATACAGCAGGGTTCACATGGCTAACAGGGTGGGGCACGCGTTAGCCATGCTGGGTGCTGGTCGGGTCGGGGGCAGCGGTGGCCCTCCTGCCAGGGCCGTAGAGAACTCACCCTGTGGGAAGAAAGCGAGAAGCTCGAAGCAGCCCAAGCTTCTGCACAGGGAGTGCTCTGGGTCCACCGCTCAAACCTGTGCAGACCCTCCTGTCCCGCTCACCTCCCTTCGCCCTCCATCACGCTCACCTCCGTTTGCCCCACGACACCCATTCCCTGCCCAGCCTTCTTTGGATTTGGTGAAATACCACTTTAAGACAGACAAAAACTCAAGGAGTTTGCACCAGTGCACCATCAAGAAGGGAAGTTGTCAAAGAACGAGCCTCAGTCAAAAGACCCAAGACAGGGGCGCCTGGGTGGCTCACAGTCAGTTGAGCGTCTGACTTCGCCTCAGGTCATGAACTCGCGGTTCGTGGGTTCGAGCCCCACATCAAGCTCTGTCTCTGTACTGACCGCTTGCTCAGAGCCTGGAGCCTGCTTCGGATTCTGTGTCTCCTTCTCTCTCTGCCTCTCCCCCACTCACACTCTGTCTCACTCTGTTTCTCAAAAATAAATAAATGTAAAAAAAAAAAAAAAAAAAAAGACTCAAGACAGGAGAAGGGCAATGCAAGAGGGAAACCTACAGAGAAAACCTAAAGAAAAATGGACTCCATAATGTCTCAGCAAATACAAGACAGAAGCAAAACACTTCACAACAATAGCACGTAAAAGGGAAAAGAATTCGCTCTAAAG
Organism: Panthera tigris; assembly: GCF_018350195.1. Classification (NCBI taxonomy): domain Eukaryota; kingdom Metazoa; phylum Chordata; class Mammalia; order Carnivora; family Felidae; genus Panthera; species Panthera tigris. The sequence goes on along the minus strand of NC_056675.1, from coordinate 5,113,398 downwards.
TTCTCAGCATTCTAAGAATGAGGGTACACATGATCGACTTTAGATGTGGCAGGTTAAAAATGCACTTTAACATTTCAAGGCCAAGCAAGAAAGGGATCGGAATAGAGTTAATACGCCCAAATTGGGACAGGGGAAGAAAAACTCCAACAGGAGAAAAAGAGAAAAACCCAAAAAAGACCAGAGAAGCACATAAAATCCATTAGAAATACAAAACACTTGAATTACTATATTGTATATGAGAACTTAATATAACATTGTATGTTAACTATACTGGAATTAAAATAAAATAAAAAGAAAGAAATACACAACATAAAACATGGGAGTAGAAAAGAAATCCAAATAGATTCGGGGTTACTGTGGTAGAATGAAGAACAAAGCAATGATACGTGGCAGTTCCTCCTGGACAAATCAGGCCTGACCGGGGGACTTCCTCTGACCAAGAGGTAACGCTGTGTAGGGCCCGGAGCCCAGGCCCCAGGAGGTCGGGTACCTCTGCTATCTTGGAACCCTGAGACCACTGTGCTGGAGAAGCCGAGGTCAGCACCCTCGAGAATGCAATCTGTGAAAAGTGGCACACGGGGAGAGTCCCAGGCATCCCAGCAGGTGTACCCAGCTCCACTGAGGCCTCAACGAGGCCCCTGCCACGGAGTGAGGCCATCTGAGAGGAGCTCAGCCCCACTGACCTGCCAGCTGAAATGCCGCCATGTGTGTGGGCCCAGACTAGAGACGTGTCGGCAAACTTACAGAATGGTGGCACAAAATAAACCATTGTCACTTAAAGATATTTACTTAGGGATATTTTGTTACGTTATGCAGCAACAAATAACTGATAGGTTTACAATGAACATAAATGGAAAAAGGACCAAGTTTAAAAACCTGGACTTAAAAAAAGAAAATCCAACTAGGGGCACCTAGGTAGCTCAGTCGGTTGGGCACCCAACTCTTAATTTCAGCTCAGGTCATGATCTCACACTCATGGGATCAAGCCCAGCATTGGGTTCTGCACTGAGCATGCAGCCTGTTTAAGACTTTCTCTCTCCCTCCCTCTGCCCTTCTCCCCTGCTCATGCTCTCAATAAAATAAAATAATCCTACTAAATGTTCTCTACAAGAGGCACCCACAAAATAGAAGAATGCCTAATGACTTAAGGTGAAAGGGGACAATGCCGTGCCAGAGAAACCAAAGGTAAGTTGCTACTACTAAAGTAACACAGGAAATCAAAGATAAAGTCACTACACAATGACATATTGTTCAATTAATTACACAACTAACAAGACTGAATTTGTATGCCACTAACAACACAGGCTCAGAATATATAAAGCAAAAATTGACATATATATAAAAATGGCACTTTTCCCAAAAGTAAAAAAAGCAAAGATACAGATTCAACTAACGTAATTCACAAGCTTGCACTAATGGAAGTAATGTACTTCGACAATTTTAAGACGCACATTTTTTCCCCACATTTTAACGTCTTTGAAATTAACTGTGACATATACAGGTCACCGCCTTATCTGTGAATATGCTTATTATTGCTAGAGGCATGACTGAACTTGATGTTTCTGTCACAGACACACAATTTAAGAACCATCTGATGAAGGGTTATTGCTTGGTTATTGCTTCAAACTTTTCACTGATACCTTATGGTAGAATCACCAATGCACAGCATAAAAACTTAGCTTTTGAAAACTTCCAAAGGTGATAAAGCAGTACCCTTCGGAGAAATGCTGTGTGACCCATGCCTTTGGTGGCACAGAGGACAGGCTGTGTAGAAAAACACAAATACTCTCTCCCTAGAGTGATTCTGAAGAGTGGGACCCTGTGAAGAAGTTTTGGGAATACCCTGACCAACTTATTTTGCTCATATTTTACTTTTTACATGTATGCACAACAGAAAAAAAGTTATAAAAATCAATGTTTAAGTAAGTTCAGGGGCGCCTGGTGGCACAGTCAGTTAAGCATATGACTCTTGATTTCGGCTCAGGTCATGATCTCAAGGTTTGTGGGATCGAGCCCCAGGTCGGGCTCCGTGCTAACAGTATGGAGCCTGCTGGCGATTCTTCTCTCTCCCTCTGTCTCTGCCCCTCCCCTGCTCACTCATACTCTCTTGCTCTCAAAATAAATAAATAAACAAACAAACAAAATTTAAAAACTCAATCGGTATAAATGAAAAATTCTAAGTAAGAAGAAATCATGAAGTCTGGTTTAATGAGCAGCTCTTTTCTCTTTAGTGGCACACAAAATAATGCCGCATCTTACAACTGATGGAAACTGAGATTCACTTAGATCCCCACACTCGACAGCTGTATGATGCACATTCACGCTAAGTGACTGCAAACTGGTCCACTTAAAAAAAGTCAATCAATCTCAGAGGACTGGTGTGATAAACGCAACAAATTGGCTTGCTCGGCCTCTGCGGGGGCCTCGCTATGAAGCAGAGGTGAGCAAGCCCAAAATGCCATTCCCGGACCCTTACACGTGGGTTGCTAAGGATGAATTAGGCTGTACTGATCTCCCAAGAGCTCCTCCTCCCGCCTCACCCGGCTGGCCAGCAAGGACGGGAACGCGGAAGGTCCTCGCCGAGGGTCTGGGCTCCCGCTCAGGCTCCAGCTTCCTGGGGCCGGGGGATGCTGCGGGAGCAGCGGCCTCCTGAATCAGTCCCCGGGATGTACCGGGGACCCAGAGGTTCCAGGGCTCACCAGGAAGGCGTTCCTTTGATGACTGCATTCTAGAGCCCCAGGCCGTAGCCAGGGCCCAGGGCTATATGGCAAGTGCCCAGTTGTCTGGCTTACACACTACCACTTCATGCTCCAAATCCTCGGCATGCTTTAGGGCTTCCCGCACGGACCTCTTACCGAAAAGAAAATCGGTCCCATGAAGAGCACATTCTCTGACCACAAAATAGTTAAGTTAGAAACAAAACAAAACAAACGTGTTTGGAAACTGAGAAGCACCATTCTGAAGAGCACACTGAGGGCCGCCCGGGAGGCTCAGTCGGTTGAGCGTCCGACGTCAGCTCAGGTCATGATCTCATAGTTTGTGGGTTTGAGCCCTGCATCCGGTTCTGTGCCGACAGCTCGGAGCCTGGAGCCTGCTTCCGATTCTGTGTGTGTGTGTGTGTGTGTGTGTGTGTGTGTGTGTGTGTGTGTGCCCCTCCCCCACTTGCGCATGCTCTCTCAAAAATAAATAGATGTTAAAAAAAGAAAACGAACACACTGGTCCAAGAAGATTTAAAGTAAATGAGAAAATTCTGAGGTGAAAATAATGAAAATACCGATGCCTGTGTGCTAGTAAACAAGCAGGTGTAACTGAAAACACGTATTTCAGAAAAAAGTTAAGTTGAAAATACGCTAAGCATTCACCTTCAGAGATTAGGAAAACGACAACAGTTTAAACCCAAAGGGGAAAATAACGCAGAGAAGAAAGTCATTTAAGAAGGGCAACGAGGCCGCTTCGACAGCTCGTCCGAAGTCTGCACCCAGCCCTACGGTCCCTCCCCGGGGACTTCCCGAGAGAGCCGGGACACGGGTCCACACTGACGGAAGGCCCACGCTCACAGCAGCATCAGTCACAATGGCCAAAGCCCAGGAACAACACAGGTGTCCCTCGCGAGGTGAACGGATAACCACAGGGTGGCCCATCCACACAACAGAATGTTATTCGGCCACGGCAAGTAATGCAGCGCCCGACGCAAGCTTGAGTGAAAGACGCCGGGCACAAAAGGCTGCGGAGGGTAGGACTGCACTTAGCAGGTATGGCCGGAACAGGCCAAGAACGGGCACGAGCCTGTGGGACGGAAATCAGAAGAGCGGTTCATCTGGGAAGCAGGGGAGGGAGCCGAAGGAGAAGGGTGCCTCGTGCGGATTTTGATCGGGGTGGTAGTTACACAAGTGTGTGCACGCACAGATACGCGCAACAGCTTGACTTCTATGCACACCTAACATGTGAGCGCTGTATTTACCTGCCCTGAAAGTCTACTTACGGATAAGTGATCTCCTGTCATCCTCAATAAAGAGAAGGAAGAATGTCCTGCAAAAGGCACTAAAATGGCCTTCTAAGAACCTGCCACACCCTCACAGAGCCAATGCTGGTCCACCCAGGGCGACCTGAGGACAATCTGGCCTGAGGTACACACACTGCCCCTTCCTCCTTACGTGCTGTGGCTGTTACTCTGCCCCCAAATCCCCTCCCACCTTAGGCACACACATCTTTCACCCGATGAGAAAGGGAAGAATTTTTGCAAAATACAAAGATAACAGATAAAATCAGCAACAGAGTCAGCATTAGAGCAGTCATGGGAAGTTTTTAAGCTAACTGCTTTGTTTTTACACTCGCATGGTACTGTCCTCCTCCCCAGATCCGCCTCTGCCTTCATATATAAACCCTCTCTGATGACCAACGTGTCAACCCACGATTGTCACTGTTTGGTGACCACCAAGGAACCACGGGAGAGCTTCTGCAGCAGCATGCAGCTTACAGACAGTGGTGAAGGACTATTCCCTGACTCCATCCAGCAAAACTACACAGAAGAGCCACTCGGCCAGCTCTCTGGAATCCTTATCTGAGGGGTTATGGTTGAGTCATGGACTCCAGCTCATTTCCTAGAGCAATGTCTTACACACGTGGTCTGCCACCCTCTCCATCAACATCACTTGGAGGTACTTGTCTGAAACAGGGTTCCTATCACATGCCTATCAAATCAGAACCTCTGGGTATGAAGCCTAGGGCTCTGAATTTTTTTTCACGTTTATTTTTGAGAGAGAGTGTGTGTGTGCACACACGTGCACGCAAGTTGGGGAGGGGCAAGGTGGAGGGGAGGAGAGGATCTGAAGCAGGCCCTGTGCTGTCAGCACAGAGTCCGATGAGGTGCTCAAACTCCCGAACTACGAAATCATGACCTGAGCCAAAGTCAGACACTTAACCTAAGACTGAGCCACCCAGGCACCCCTAGGGCTTTGAATTTTAACAAGCATCCCAAATGATTCTGTTTAACACTGGAATTTGAGAACCACTGCTAAAAGGTGGCTACAGACATGTTAAGTCCTCAACTCAGATCCCGAATGCAATACATTAAGTACAGAGGCAACGTGATTGAGTAATTAGGAGCCTGAATTTGCAGCCAGACAACCTGTGTCTCAAAGCTTGTCTCTGCCTCTTACTAGCTGTGTCACCATGGGCAACTTACCTAACCTCTCTGTGCCTCAGTTCCCTTGCCTATGAATAGGGTAATATATATTACTATGTCAAAAAGCTAATCAAAATTCAATTCTCTTCCTGAATATTACTTGACATTTCTAAATAAATATTGAACTTTAAATCAAACCACCAAGCATTTAAAGATCTTAAAAGATACACCTTTTTTACGGATAGAAGATCATACCTTGAGATCATAAAAGCCATATATGAAAGACCCAACACTAATATCATCCTCAATGGGGGAATACTGAGAGCTTTCACCCTAAGGTCAGGAACAAGACAGGGAAGTCCACTCTCACCACCGCCATCCAACATTAGTACTTAGCCTCAGCAATCAGACAACACAAAGAAATAAAAGGCATCCAAATCAGCCAGAAGGAGGTCAAACTTTCACTCTTCGCAGATGACATGATACTCTATATGGAAAACCCAAAAGATTCCACCAAAAAACTGCTAGAACTGATCCATGAATTCAGCAAAGTTGCAGGATATAAAATCAATGTACAGAAATCAGTTGTATCCCTGCTCACCAACAATGAAGCAACAGAAAGAGAAATCAAGGAATCGATCCCATTTACAATTGCACCCAAAGCCGTAAAATATCTAGGAATAAATCTAACCAAAGAGGTGAAAAATCTATATGCTGAAAATTATAGAAAGCTCATGAAAGAAACTGAAGACAAAAAAAAAAAAAAAAAGGAAAAATATTCCATGCTCCTGTACAGGAAGAACAAATATTGTTAAAATGTCAATACTGCCCAACGCAATCTACATTTCAATGCAATCCCTATCAAAGTAACACCAGCATTCCTCACAGAGCTAGAACAAACAATCCCAAAATTTGTATGGAACCAGAAAAGACCCCGAATAGCCAAAGGAATCTTGAAAAAGAAAACCAAAGCAGGAGGCATCACAATCCCAGACTTCAAGCTATTCTACAAAGCTGTAATCATCAAGACAGTATGGTACTGGCACAAGAACAGACACTCAGATCAATGGAATTGATCTCTCAGAATAGAGAACCCAGAAATGGACCCACAAATGTATGGCCAACTAATGTCTGACAAAGCAGGAAAGAATATCCAATGGAATAAAGACAGTCTCTTCAGCAAGTGGTGCTGGGGAAACTGGACAGTGACATGCAGAAGAATGAACCTGGGCCACTTTCTTACACCAGACACAAAAATAAACTCAAAATGGATGAAAGACCTAAATGTAAGACAGGGAGCCATCAGAATCCTCAAGGAGAAAGCAGGCAAAAACCTCTTTGATCTTGCCTGCAGCAATTTCTCACTCAACACGCGTCCAGAGGCAAGGGAAACAAAAGTAAAAATGAACTATTGGGACCTCATCAAGATAAAAAGCTTCTGCACAGCGAAGGAAACAATCAGCAAAACTAAAAGGCAACTGATGGAATGAGAGAAGATAGTTGCAAACGACATATCAGATAAAGGGTTAGCATCCAAAATCTATAAAGAACTTATCAAACTCAACACCCAAAAAACAAATAACCCAATGAAGAAATGGGCAAAAGACATGAATAGACACTTCTCCAAAGAAGACATCCAGATGGCCAACCGACACGTGAAAAAATGCTCCACATCACTCATCATCAGGGAAATACAAATCAAGACCACAATGAGATACCACCTCACACCTGTCAGAATGGCTAACATGAACAACTCAGGCAACAACAGACGTTGGCGAGGATGCGGAGAAAGAGGGTCTTTTTTGCATTGTTGGTGGGAATGCACGCTGGTGCAGCCACTCGGGAGAACAGTATGGAGGTTCCTCAAAAAATTAAAAATAGAACTACCTTACTATGCAGCAACTGCACTACTAGATATGTATCCAAGGACACAGGTGTGCTGTTTCAAAAGGGCACATACACCCCAATGGTTACAGCAGCACTATCGACAATAGCCAAAGTCTGCAAAGAGCCCAAATGTCCCCAATAGAGTATTATTCAGCAATCAAAAAGAATGAAAATCTTGCCATCTGCAACTCCGTGGATGGAACCAGAGGGTATTATGCTACATGAAATTAGTCAGAGAAAGACAAAAATCATATGACTTCACTCATACGAGGACTTTAAGAGACAAAACAGAAGAACATAAGGGAAGGGAAACAAAAAAATATATATAAACAGGGACGGGGACAAAACAGAAGAGACTCATAAATATGGAGGACAAACTGAGGGTTACTGGAGGGGTTGTGGGAGGAGGGATGGGCTAAATGGGTAAGGGTCACTTAGGAATCTACTCTTGAAATCATTGTTGCACTATATGCTAACTGACTTGGATAGAAATTAAAAAAATAAAATAAAAAATTTAAAGAAACACACATTTTTACCTCAATCATGAAAAAATAATGACCAATGAGACTTTCTATCCTGGATAATTAAATGATAGAGCAAAATAAACATTCTGGCATCACACCCCTGTATAATCAATGTTTTTTAACAGCCAAAAGTTGCAGTGAAGGGGGAAGAAGCTTCCCAAATACACATAAATAAAAATCGTGCAAAGACATTTGGCAGTTCTGCACAGAGCTAATCATATGCTTATAATACAATCCAACAATCATACTCCCAGGTACTGACCCAAATGGGTTGAAAACCTACGCCCACATGAAAACCTGCACACGAATGTTTGCAGCAGCTTTATTCATAATTGCCAAAACCCGGAAGCAAACAAGATGTCCTTCAGCAGGTGAAGAGATCGATTGTGGTAAATAAAACAGACAACAGAATATTATTCAGCACTAACAGGAACCATCAAGCCATGAAAAGACATACAGGAAACTGGATGCGTATTACTGAGTGAAAGAAGCCAGTCTGAAATGGCTACAGGCTGTATGATTCCAACCATACAAGGTTCTGGAAAAGGCAAAACTATGGAGGCAGTAAAAAGATCGGTGAGTGGTTGCTAGGGGTCCAGCGAGACAAGGGGAGGGCTGAATAGGTGAGCACAGGGGATTTTCAGAGCAGTGAATCTATTGTGTACGATAATGTACTGGTGGATACAGGTCACATTACGCATTTGGCAAAACCCATAGAACCATACAGCACAAAGAGCCCTATTGTAAACCATGGCCTTTAGGTAATAACAATGTATCAATATTAGTCCATCAATTGTAACAAATGTATCATACTGACCTAAGATGTTGAAGATAGGGAAACCTTATATGGAGGGGAGCTTATGGGAACTGGCAACACCTGATATATTGTTTCCTTATTATGTAACCTCAAGAGTGCATAAGGTTGACAAAATTTCCCACAGTCGTATCAGATTACCACTTACAATAAAAACTGTAGGCTGCTGCTAACCTTTGCTCTGTGAAGCTCTGTGCTTCCTCACCATTACAGCAAGAGCTGCCCACTCATACAATTACTATAGAGAAAACCATATTTTATCTTGATTTTTTTTTTTTTTTTTTTTTTTTTTTTTTTTTTTTTAGTAATCTCTACTCTCAACCTGGGGCTCGAACTCACAACCCTGAGATCAAGAGTTGCATGCTCTTCCGAGTTAGCCAGCCAGGTGCCCCTTCATTTTGATTAAAAAAAATTTTTTTTAACTGTTTATTCATTTATTTTTGAGAGAGAGAGAGAGTGAGTAGGGGAGGGGCAGAGAGAGAGGGAGACACAGAATCCGAAGCAGGCTCCAGGCTCCGAGCTGTCAGCACAGAGCCCAACGCAGGACTCAAACTCACAAACCGTGAGATCATGACCTGAGACCTGAGCCGAACTTGGACGCTTAACCAACTGAGCCATCCGGGCGCCCCATCTCGATTTTGATCAGCTTTGGACAGAACAGTGAATTTCTTTTAGTTAAACAGAAAACAGACAAAAATTTTGTAACAAAAACCCACCCCACACAGAACTAGAGTCATTTTGCATGTGAAGAAAGTGGGATAGGACACCCTCTCTTCCTCCGAGGAGAATTACATCTGTTACTTCTCGAGATTTGAAAGAGTCATGACAGGATTTCAGAACCCCACTTCCAATATGGGGCACCTGAGTCAACAAAGAAAATCCCAGAGAGGTGTGCATGACCAGAAAGTTCTTGGCGAACTCTTACGAGCCAAGACCAGATGCTTCACACTTGAAAGGGGCTTCCGACAGTCGAGAAGAGAACAAAGTACTTCCCCGAAACAAAGGAGGACAAAAGAGGCTGAAAAAGTCTTTCTCAAAATGACTGAAAACTTCCCAAATTTGCCCCCCAAGAAACACACCAAAAACAAAAAAAGCCCCAAACCTACAAATTCAAGAAGGTGAGCAAACTCCAAATAGCATGGCCCAGAGATCTACGCCAAGTCACATTACACAGATGCTTCTGAAAGAGGAAAGAAGCCTGAAATCGGCCGGAGACAAGGACACCTCCCCACAGGAGCAGGTGAAGGGCCGGATTGCTCATCAAAAGCCCACACGGCCGGTGGAAGTCCCACAACAGTTTTCAAGTAAAGAAAGAAAGGAACCGTCAGCTCTCGATTCCATACACACTGAAGGCCTCCTTCAGGAACGAAGGAGAACTTAAAACGATCGAAGGTGAAGGAACACTGAGAGAATCTGTCACCAGCAGTCCTGCCCTCAAAGAATGGCTCCCGGTCCCTAGACAGAAAGGAGACGGCAGAAGAAGGCACAACTACAGAAAGAGTAAAAACGTGGGTAAGTACAATAAACTTTCCTTCTCAAATTCTCTAAAGTATGGTTGGGACAAAACTTATGGATGGAGTACGTACAAGAAACAGGTAAGAGATATAAAAAGAGGTCCAGTTTCCCTATTTCAGGGAGCCGGGGGGCACAGTCCGTTGAGCTTCTCACTTTTGGGTTTCATGTCGGTTTGTAAGTTCAAGCCCCACATCGGGCTCTGGGCTGATGGTGCAGAGCCTGCTTGGGATTCCATCTCTCCTTCTCTCTGTTCCTCCCTTGCTTGTGTGCCCACTCTCTCTTGAAAATAAACTTAAAAAAAAAAAAAAGTTTCCGTTTCATTTGAACTGATGAAATGATGACCCCAGCAAACTCTAATTATATAAAGAGACTTAAATATTTACGTATTTTAAATACGTAACATATATACATGCAAACACCCTTGAGCAACCACACACACAAAGACTACACAAACAGATACACTCAAAGACAATATGCCTATGTCAAACTGGAATTCTTAAAAAAATGTTCAAGTAACTAACAGGAAGAAATTCAGAGAAGTAAGAAAGAGAGGACCAGGAAAAAAAAAAGTGAAATGACAACTTATGTCCTGGTACATTAACAATCACCTTCAATATAAAAGACCAATTAAAAGACACAGATTGGCAGCTTTTTTTTTTTAATGACCAAACTACATGGGGGCTACAAGACATTTCAAACACGATGATAAATGTAGGTGAAAAGTCAAAGAATTGGGGGGGGGGGGGGCGCCTGGGTGGCTCAGTCGGTTTAACATCTGAATTCGGCTCAGGTCATGATCTCACTGGGAGTGCAAGTCCCAGGTCGAGCTCTGTACCGACACCTCGGAGCCTGGAGCCTGCTTCAAATTTTGTCTCCATCTCTCTGCCCTTCCCCTGCTCATGTTCATGCACTCTCTCTCTCTCAAATATAAAGTAAAACATAAAAAATAAAATAAAAAAAAGAATGGAAAAAGACAAATCATGCTTATTAAGCAAAAGAAAACAGGAGTGGCTATACAGATCTCCCTTGACTTGGGATGATTTTCGGTCCCAATAAACCCATGGTAAGTTGAAAAAACCGTATGTCAAAAATACATTTAATACACACAACCTACCACGCCTTCTGATCATCACTGAGCCCAGCCCACCTTACCTGTGCCCAGAACACTTACATCGGCCCGCAGATGGGTCAAGTCATCTAACACCAAGCCTGTTTTCTAACAAAGTGCTGAATATCTCACGTTAACATAATTGAACACTGTACCGAGAGAGGAAAACAGGATGGTTATATGGCTACAGAATGGCTGCCAGTGTTTCGGTCCTCTACCTATGGTATCGCATGGCTGCCACTGTCCAGCACCACGAAAGAACGTCGTGCTATAAAGCACTAGCCTGGGAAAGATCAAAATTCAAAATTCTGAAGTATGCTTTCTCCTGAATGCATATCACTTTCACGCCATGGCAAGGTAACAAACAAGCACGTCCAACTGCAGAAAGTTAGGGATTGTCTGTATCGCTCTCAGACACCGTAGACTTCACAGCGAAGAAGATCACCAGAGACGGGGACATCCTATCATGATGGAAGGGTCAATCCATCAGGACAAAGCCATCCTAAATGTGTAGGCAACAAACAGCACAGTTGCACAACGTGTGGCTCCAACAACATCAGAACTAGAGAGGGGCACCTGGGTGGCTCAGTCGGTTAAGCGACGGATGCTTGATTTCGGCTCAGATCATCATCTCAGAGTTCTTGAGTTCAAGCCCCGCATCAGGCTCTGCACTGGCAGTGCGGAGCCTGCTTGGGATTCTCTCTCTCCCTCTACCCATGTCCCACTCCCTCTCTCTCAAAACTAAACAACAGGAGACATAGACCAATCAACGATTTTAGTGGCAGATGTCAATCCCCTTCCCTCAACAACCAGACAGAAAATGGGCAAGGATACAGAAACATTCAACATCATCAACCAACAAGGCCTGACTCTGCACGACGCTCTACCAGGCGACAGTACAAAACTTATTCTTTCAAGAACCCACAGAACATTCTAGTTGGCTGAATAATGCCCTCCACTCCCCAAATCCAGGTCCTAATCCCTAAACCTTGTGGATATTACCTCATATGACATAAGGGACTTTGTGTATACAATTTAAGATCCTGAGGTAGAAGGCTGGCTTGGATCGGTGCAGAAGGGGCCCTCAACTGCCATCACAAGTGCTCTTCCCTAAGGCAGGCAGGGGACATTTGATGCAGGGAAGACATTGGGATCATGGAAGCAAGATTCAAGGACGTTGACTTGGAAGATAGGAAAAGAGCATGAGCCGCGTTGGGAAAAAGAAAGAAAAGAAAAGAAAAGAGAAGAGAAGAGAAGAGAAGAGAAGAGAAGAGAAGAGAAGAGAAAAGAAAAGAAAAGAAAAGAAAAGAAAAGAAAAGAAAAGAAAAGAAAAGAAAAGAAAAGAAAACTGATTCTCCCTTAGAGCTTCCAAAGGGGGCCCAGCCCAGCTGCCGCCTTTATCTGCCCCGGTAAACTGACTGCAGACTTTTTTTTTTTTTTTTAACGTTTATTCATTTTTGAGAGAGAGAAAGAGAGACAGAGCATGAGCAGGGGAGGGGCAGAGAGAGAGGGAGACACAGAATCCGAAGCAGACTCCAGGCTCCGAGCTGCCAGCACAGACCCCGTTGCGGGGCTCGAACCCATGAACCGCAAGATCATGACCTGAGCCGCAGTCGGACGCTCAACCGACTGAGCCACCCAGGCGCCCCTGACTATAGACTTCTGACCTCCAGGAGTGCACCACGGCGGAGATTTGTTGTGTTCAGCCAGCAAGTCCGTTATAAGTGCAGATTCCGGTACCTGGAAGTTGGGCAGTGCTGTGACAAATACCCCAAAATGTGGAAGGGACGCTCGAGCTGAAGGACAGCAAAGGCCTGGACTGCCTTAAACAAGGGCGAGTAGAAATGTGGGTGCTGCAGACCTCGCCACTGAGGACTCAGGAAGCGAGGAGCACAGCAGACAAGGGCTGTGTGGTCAGGGAGCACCTCAACCATCAAAGGCCACTGGTAGAGAGAGGGCGTGACCTCACCGGCAGCGAGGGCTCAGGGACAAAGCAGGCACCAAGCTGAACGACACCCTGTGAGTCGGTGGAAAGCAGAACTCGACACAATGAACTTGGATATTTAACTGAGGTGATTTCCCAGCAAATGGCTGAAGGTGCAGCCTGGTTCTTCCTGCTGCTTGTGGAGAAACGCAAGGGGGAAGAGACACGTTGAGGACAACACTGTGAGGCAAAAAGGAACCAGGGCCTGGTGATGTGGGGAACGTGCTCTGAAGACAAAGCCAAGGGTGTGGCCAGCTAACATCTCTCAGGGGCTCTCAAAGGACGGAATACTCTACTCGTTCACACAGAAGGCTCTGTGGCGAGAGTGAGCCTGTCCCTCGTAGATCCTTTCAACTACCTCGGCAGAAGCCGGGAACACAGATGAGATGACACAGGAAAGACCCACCGAGGACCCTTCCGTCTGCTGGAGTAAAGCCGTGTGAAATACCCAGGAGACCCACAGGTCTTCGAGAAAGTTAACACCCCCAGAAAGACTGCCAGCTCGGAACGAAAAAGAGAGAATGAGAGAAAGCAGTCAGATTTGCCGAGTTCTACAGACGGAAAACAGGCTGATTCAACTACTCGGTGCTCACATGCGCTACCCTCGAGAGAAAGAACGCGACACGGAGGGAAGCCGCGGGCCCACAGGTTACTTCTGGGCCTTGAGATCTAGTGAGTTTGCCGAGGTGAATCTTGAAATCGCTTGGAACCAGTGACTTTCCTTCTTCCTTTCTTCTCGCTCTTATCTCTTTCTCCTCTCCTTCTGTTCTTTGCTCCCTCTTTCTCTCATCTTTCTTTTTGGAATGGGAATATCTGTACCTGCGATCCTGTGCCTGCCCACCATTGTGTTTGGGGAACAGATAATCTGGTTTTAACTTTACAGATCCACAGATGGAGAGGAATTTTGCCTCAAAATGGATCACACCCAGACTCTTACCCATGTCTGGTTGACTGATGACATTTAGGTGAGATTTTCGACTCTGACTTGATGCTGTGATGGGTGGAGACTTTGGGGCATGTCAGCGTAGGACAAATGTATTTTGCATGTGGGATAGATGCGAATCTTTGGTAGGATGTATACCGTCCCCTCCTCCATATCCAGGACCTAATCCAATATAAATTAAACACAAGGGCTAAGACAGATCATATGCTGGTGGACAAAACAAACCTCAATAAATTTAAAAGAATGGAAATCAGAGCGGGTTCTCTAATGACAATGGAATCAAATCGGAAATCAGTAACAGATAACGGGAAAGTCTCCCAATCCCAGGAAGCTAAACACACTTTTAGTTAATCCATGGAATAAATGGGAAATCCCAAGGGAAATTAAAAAATAAATACACTGAATGCGGCACCTGGGTGGCTCAGTTGGTTGAGTGTCCAACTTCGGCTCAGGTCATGATCTCCTGGTCTGTGAGTTCGAGCCCCACGTCGGGTTCACTGCTGTCAGCCTGTCAATCCAGAGCCCGCTTCGGATCCTCTGTCCCCATCTTTCTGCCCCTTCCCTGCTTGCGCTCCCCCCCAAAATAGATATTTAAAAAAAAATACACTGAACTGAGTGAAAATGAAAATACAACACATGAACATTTGTGGGGCATCAATGAAGAGTGCCGAGAGGAAAATGTATAGCACTAAAATACTGACATTAGGAAAGAGGAAAAGTACCAAATGAATAAGTTCCCATCTCAAAAACTAAAAGAGAACAAAATAAACTGAAGGCAAGCAGAAGGAAGAAGGTAATAAGGAACAGGAGTCAATGAAATTGAAATGAGAAAACAATGGAGAAATATCAAGGAAACACAAAATTGGTTCCATACATAAAACTGACAACCCTAAAGAAAAGATATAAACTAACACCATGAGGAGTGAGACAGGGCCATCACGACTGTGCCTCCAGACATCAACAGGATAAAGAAACGCTATAAACTACACAAAGATGAAATGCATCAATTTCTCAAAGACCAGAAACTATTACCACTCATCGCAAATTAAGTAGATAATTTGAAGCACCAATAACAATCAAGGAAATTCAATCTGTTAATTTAAAACAAAACAAAACAAAACAAAAAAACAGATCTCTACGTTCACGTGGTTTCACTGGAGAGTTCTTCCAAAGGTTTAAAGAATTAACACCAATTCTATATAATCTCTTCAAAAAAAAGAGAACAGGAAGGAACACTTACTTCCCAGTTCATTTTATGAAGCTAGTATTAACCCTAATACCAAAACGAAACTAAGATAATACAAAAAAAAGTAAATTACCAGCAAACTGTTTCTCATGAATATGGTTGTAAAAATCACTATACAGAGATCTCAAGGAAGAAATAAAAGTATCCCTATTTGCAGGTTATATAATAGTCCAAGGAACCTAACAAAAAATCTTCTAAAACTTGGGGTGCTTGGGCGGCTAAGTCAGTTACACATCTGACTTAAGCTCAGATCGTGATCTCACAGATCCGTGGGTTCGAGTCCTACATCCGGCTCTGCCCTGACAGTGCTGAGGCTGCTTGGGATCCTCTCTCTCCCCCGCTCTCTCTCTGCTCCTCTTCAACTTGTGCTTTTGCTCTCTCTCTCTCTCTCAAAATAAATTTTAAAAAATCTTCTAAAACTTGAAAGTTCAACAGAAATGCAAGATACAAGATCAACACTGTGCTTCTCTGTACTAGCAATGAACATGTGATAAACAAAATTTTAATGTTACCCCATCACTCAAAAACCAAAGGTGGGTGTAAATCTAATAAAACATGTACAGGACTCGTATGCTGAAAGCCACAAAACACTGATGAATGAAATTAAAAATCTAAGTAAATGGAGAGACATACTGTGTCCAGGTAATGGAAGATTCACCACAGTAAAGATGTCAATTTCTCCCCAATTGACACATATGTTTAGTGTAATTCCTATCACAATCCTAGCAAGATTTTTTTATTGAGATATATATATATATACACACACGTGTGTGTGTGTGTGTGTATATGTATGTATGTATATATATATATATATATATATATATTAGTGAATATATATGTATATAGTGAAGGCTATTCTACAACTTATATGACAAGTCAAATCAGAATAGCTAAGAACAATTTTGGAAAAGACTAAATGGGACAAACACTCAGACCTCCAAAAAGCCTCTCACACAGCCCTCTCCTTTTTGACAAAGGTACAAGAGCAGTTCTGCAGAGGAGGACAGGCTTTGCAACAAATGAGTCTCCAATAACTACATATGGATATTCATGGGCAAAATAATGAACCTTGACCTAACCTTCACACTTTATATAAAAATTAACTTAGGGGCACCTGGGTGCCTCGGTCTGTCAAGCATCTGACTTCGGCTCAGGTCATGATCTCACGGTTCATGGGTTTGAGCCTCACGTCAGGGTCTATACTGACAGTTCAGAGCCTGGAGCCTGTTTCAGATTCTGTGTCTTCTTCTCTCTCTCTGCCCCTCCCCTGCTCATGCTCTCTCTCCCTCCTTCCCTTCCTCCCTCTCTCTCTCTCTCATAAAAGGAATACACAATTTAAAAAAAAATTTTTTTTAATTAACATAGGGGCACCTAGGTGGCTCAACCAGTTAACTGTCTGACTCTTGATTTCAGCTCAGGTCATGATCTCACAGGTTCACGGGATCAAGCCCCGAGTCAGGCTCCACACTCACAGAGCAGAGCCTGCCTGGGATTTTCTCTCCCCCTTCTCCTGATCACATTCATTCATTCATTCATTCATTCTCTCGCTCTCAAAATAAATAAACAAAAATAAATTAACTCAAAATGGATCATAGATTTAAATGTCAAATGTAAAACTATACTACTTTTCAAAGACAAAGTAAGAGAAAACCTTTGAGGAGCTAGATCTTAGTAAAGAGTTCTTAAACATGACACCAGAAGCATTAACCATAGAAGAATGAAACTAAAAATCCTCACTGAAACTAAATCTCACTGAAACTAAAAAACCTTTGCTTTGCAGAAGACCCTGCTAAGAGAATGACAAAGCAGGCTACCAACTGGGAGAAATATTTATAAGCCACACATCTGATAAAGGGCTCACATCTAGAATGTATTAAGGACTCTGAAAATTCAACAGTAAAGAGCAAACAAGCCAATTAGAAAACAGACAGCGCCTATGAAGAAACAGCTCGTCGAAGAGGGTCTACGGATGGCAAATGAGTACAGGACAAGACGTTCCACAGCACGAGTCATTTGAAAATGCAGGTGAAGACCACAGCCAACATAAAAAAGAGCAACACAGGGGCGGATGGGTGGCTCAGTTAAGCATCCGGCTCTTGGTTTCGGCTCAGGTCATGATCTTGCGGTTCTTGAGTTCAGGCTCCCACATCGGGCTCTCATGATGTCAGCGTGGAGACTGCTTTGGATCCCTGCCCCTCTTAAATAAACAAATATTAAAAAAAAAAAAAAAAAAAAAAGGCAACAGAGAATCTGAGGGGAACCTGGATCTCTCAAACATTGTTAAAGGCGATGTAAAATGGTAAAGCTCTGCGGGAGACAGTTTGGTGGTTTCTTACAAAATTAAACATACACTTACTAAAGGACCCAGGAATATCACTCCTGGACATTTATCCCAGAGAAGTTTAAAAATTATGTCCATGCAAAAACCTTGTGAAAAACATTGCGAACGCAAATGTTCGCAACAGTTTTACTTCTATCCCCAAACCAGAAACAACCCAAGCATCAGACAGGTAAGTGAATCAACTGTCACACATCCAGACCTTGAAATATTACTTTGCAATAAAAATGAATGAACTACTGATACATGCAACAACTGGATGGGTCTTAAGGGCATTCTATTGAGGTGGGGGGGCGGGGGCGGGGAACTGTATGATTCCACTTACATAAGACTCTTGAAATGACAAAATTATGGAGATGGGACACAGATTAGTCATAGCCCCGCCTTAAGGATGGTTTGGGAGCAGGGACAGCAGGTGTGACTGTAAATGGGGTAGCAGGAGACAGATGGAGATCTTTGTGGTGACAGAGTAGTTTTGTATCTTGATTGCAGTACTGGTCACGTGAATCTACAGGAGTGATAAGCTGATACACAACTATACACCCACATTGCCCCAATGTCAATGTCCTGATTTCGATACCAGATTACAGTTACATGAGACATAACCAACGAAAAGAAGTGGGTGAGAGCAAGTGAGACCTTTCTGTACTATCTTTGCAAACTTCAGTGAATCTGTAATTCAAATTTAAAGTTTTTCAAAAGCATTTATACCACCTAAGGAAAAATACTAGGTGTCCTCTCCACCTTGATGACCAGAAAGAACTGGTACACTCTGTCTCCAGTCACACAGGCCCTGTGAGCCATCCAGAGTAAAGCGACAAGGAGAGGGAGAAGAGCCGCTGGCTCAAGAACAGAGAACGTGGTCCTTTCTGCCAGGGGGCTCATCAGAGCCTCTGATGGGATCGGTCAGGGTGCTAATGAAACACCAGCCAGACTTTCGAAGACAGAAATATCAAGGTCCATCTACACTGAGTATCAGGACTTCCTCATTCTAAAAACGGAACATCAGATGGGAACAAGGCGAGAGCGCCCAACCATGGTCTCTGTGCTGCACACGGCAAGCGCCCCTGCTTTCTTCAGCTACACCCCTGTCACGATGACATCCACTGACCCAGAGGATTCACTGACCATTTCATTTCAGCCTGTCGACGAGCAGTAGCCCAGGCAAGTAGTTCTATGACGTGCTGCTGACTCTTAACCTCAACCAGTTCATCAGATATATTTTACCATGATAAAGAAAGGTTCCACATGTCCAGTAATGGTTAATTTTTTTTAACCATCGTGCACAGAGCCCAATGTAGGGCTCGAACTCAAGAACCGTGAGATCACGACCTGAGCAGAAACCAAGAGTCAGACGCATAACTGACTGAGCCACCCAGGCACCCCTCCAGTAACGGTTTTTATTTGACAACACAACGGATATGACAAAAGAACATTTTAAAAAGTAGTTCCACAGAACAGTCTGGCTGGCTTGCTCTTAGCAGTCAATGAATCAGTAAATAATAAATTTAACACAAACTAAACACCTGCTGGCAGCCTTTACTGATAGGCAAGTCATTTTCTCCTTCACTATTGGAAGTAAGCCAAAGTAAGGATAGACACTTAGACACAAGTTATTCTCCAAAACTGCAACAGCAGCTAATGTGTGTGATCACAGCAGTCACATCATCAAAACCTGTGAGTTTTGATGCAAATATAGTCTTTTCAGTTTCCACACACGTTTCTCACTGATTCACAACTCTACCCTGTTTATTTTTTAAAGAATTTTTCTAGGGGCGCCTGGGTGGCTCAGTCTGTTGAGCGTCCGACTTCGGCTCAGGTCATGATCTCACAGTCTGTGAGTTCAAGCCCCGCATCGGGCTCTGTGCTGATGGCTCAGAGCCTGGAGCCTGCTTCTGATTCTGTGTCTCCCTCTCTCTCTGCCCCTTCCCTGCTCATGTTCTGTCTCTGTCTCAAAAATAAATTAAAAAAAATAATAAAAAAAAAGAGTTTTTCTATCACACAAAAAGCAAAAATACATGCCCCTCCAGAAGCAGCAAAAGAAAAAGCAGCTACAACCCCAGCACATGGAGATGACCACAGTTAACACTTCAGACTCATCCTTCTGCAGTCCAGACACGTGCAAACTCAGACAAGCAAAGAAGGTGAACAAAAACACTTGGTGAGTGGGATGAGCCTAGTGATAGTCTTCGATGATTGGGGGGGAGGGGGGAACCGAGGTGGCTGGGAGGGGGACTCAGGTGGTTGGGGGGAGAGAGGGACCCAGGTGGTTGGGGGGAGAGGGGGACCCAGGTGGTTGGGAGAGGAGGGGGACTCAGGTGGTTGGGGGGAGAGGGGGACCCAGGTGGTTGCGGGGAGAGGGGGACCCAGGTGGTTGGAGGGGAAGTGGGGGACCCAGGTGGTTGGAGGGAGGGGGGGACCCAGGCGGTTGGGGAGAGGGGGGACCTCAAATGGTTGGAGGGAGGGGGGTCTAGTTCAGTGCCACTTCTTTTCGTATAATTAGCAGCTCACTCTATCACTTCTCCTCTTGACCACACAAACCAGCACTTTATAAAACACCATTCTACCCCTCACCAAAAAACAAAGAAAAAACTCTGTAGAGATAAGGTCATCAGTAAAACGCTCAACTATCACAGAACCAAGACATGGCTTTTATTTCAAAACTAAGTTTAGTAGGTCAAAATTTAATCTCAATCCTTCTTATTTACTTTAAATCAAAACTCACACTCCCAAAGGGAAAAGACAGTGCTAATTAATGCAAACATTAATCTATTTAGCAAGATCAAACAATGACTAGTTTTCACACATTCACTTAATTTCAAATGCCTACATTTTAACCTGATTTCCAAGCCCTCCATACTTAGTTTACAAAAACCAAAGCGTTTTAACGTCGCTGCAGCCCTAGTTCCCAGGGAGTCAGGTAAAGGTGGGCAACTTTCACCACTTACAAGCCTATGCTCTTGCCTTTCATTCCTTTCCTCCTCCAAATCCCTGACCCCAAGCCACACCCCCTTCTCTCTTCGATCTTCAACTCTTCCCATTCCATCAATCTATAAACACATTCAAATCTCTCCCATCCCATCCGCACTGTGTGACAGCTCTGAAGGAACCCATTCAATCTCTTGTTTCTTCATATAAACTATTAGAAAGAGTAGTCTAATCAGCAAAATTAAAAGGCAACCGACGGAATGGGAGAAGATATTGGCAAACAACATAACCAATAAAGGGTTAGTATCCAAAATCTATAAAGAACTTATCAAACTCAACACCCAAAAAACAAATAATCCAGTAAAGAAATGGGCAAAAGACATGAATAGAACACTTCTCCAGAGAAGACATCCAGATGGCCAACTGACACACGAAAAAATGCTCATCATCACTCATGATCAGGGAAATACAAATCAAAACCACAATGAGATACCACCTCACATCTGTCAGAATGGCTCACATGAACAACTCAGGCAACAACAGACGTTGGCGAGGATGCGGAGAGAGAGGATCTCTTTTGCATTGCTGGTGGGAATGCAAACTGGTGCAGCCAGTCTGGAGAACAGTATGGAGGTTCCTCAAAAAATTAAAAATAGAACTACCTTACTATTTAGCAATTGCACTACTAGGTATTTATTCAAGGGACACATATATGCTGTTTCGAAGAGACACATGCACCCCAATGGTTATAGCAGCACTATCAACAACAGCCAAAGTATGGAAAGAGCCCCAATGTCCATCGATGGATGAATGGATAAAGAAGATGTGGCGCATACACACACACACACACACACACACACACACACACACACACACACACACACTGGAGTATTACTCGGCAATCAAAAAGAATGACATCCTGCCATATGCAACTACGTGGATGGAACTGGAGGGTATTATGTTAAGTGAAATCAGAGAAAGAAAATATCCTATGACTTCACTCATATGAGGACTTTAAGATACAAAACAGATGAACATAAGGGAAGGGAAACAAAAATAATATAAAAACAGTGAGGGAGACAAAAAGAGAAGAGACTCTTAAATATGGAGAACAAACAGAGGGTTGCTGGAGGGGGTGTGGGCTAAATGGGAAAGGGGCGCTAAGGAATCTACTCCTGAAATCATTGTTGCACCATATGCTAACTAATTGGGAGGTAAATTTTAAAAATAAAATAAAACATTAATTACATAAGAATAAAATTTCTTTGAAACTTGAAACCAAGAGAGTAGTCCGCACTTGCACTCTGCTTCTTAAATATAGAGACGATGTGAATACAAGAACAGGCGAGTCAGGAGGCACAGACTAAAACGTATTGAAGCAGTGATAACAACAAGAGTGTGGTACTGGTACAAAAATAGATTAAAAGGTCAGGGGAACAGAAGACAGAGCCTAAAAACAGAACCATGTATAAAAAATATTTAAAAGAATAGCCTCTTCAACCAAGGGTGCTGGGACAATTGGGCATCTACATACAAGAGAATGAAGTTGAACCCCTACCTCTACCATAAAAATTAACTCCAAGTGGATTAATGAGCTAAATGTAAGTGCTAAAACCATAAAACTCTTAGAAAAAAACATAGGGGTACATCTCCATGACCCTGAATTTGGCAATGCACTCCTAGATACCATGCCCAAAGCACAAGCAACAAAAGAAATAAATACGTAAATTGGACTTCATCAAAATTAAAAGATTTTTTTTAAGTTTATTTCTTATTTTTTTGAGAGTGAGCGAGGGAGAGGCAGAGAAAGGAGAGAGAATCCCAAGCAGGCTCTGTGCTGTCAGCATGGAGTCCAACGTGGGGCTCAAACTCACGCACCATGTAATCATGAGCTGAACAGAAATCAAGAGTCAGACGCTTAACTGACTGAGCCACCCAGGTGTCCCCAGAATTAAAAACTTGTGCAATTAACATTACCAAGAAAGTGAAAAGACAATGTACAGAAGGAGAGAAAATGCAAATCATGTATCTGATAAGGGTCTAGTATCCGAAACACATAAAGAACTCTTACAACTCAACAGCCAACAACCCAATTTAAAAATTGAAAGCACCTAAACATTTTTCCAAAGAAGATACGCAAATACCCAATAAGCACGTGAAAAGATGCTCAGCATCATTAGTCATTAGGAAATGTAAATCAAAACCACAATGAGACCATGCTTCATACCAACCAGGATTTGGCTGTAATAATTGGGGGTGGGGTGGGGGGCTATAATATTTTTTTAATTAAAGATACTAATAAGTGTTGGCAAAGATGTGGAGAAACTGGAACCTTCATACACTGCCAGGAGGAACATAAAATGGTTCAGCTACCCTGGAAAATGGTTTACCAATTTCTCAAAAAGTCAAACAAAAAATTACCAAAGGACCCAGGAGTTCTACTAGGTATATACACAAAAGAGCTGAAAACAGGAATTCAATACATTCACAGGAGCACTATTTGCAATAGACAAAAGGTGGAGACAACCCAAATACCCATCAACGGATGAATGGATTTGCAGGTTGTGGTATATACACACACAGTGGAAATTATTTGGTGGGGGGGGGGGGGGAAGGGGGGGAAAGAACTACTAATACCTACTACCACATATACGAACCTTGAAAACATGATGATAAGTAAAAAGAAGTCAGATGCAAAAGACCACATACTGTAGGATTCCACCCAAGCTAAATGTCCAGAAAAGGCCAATCTCTAGGGGCAGAAAGCAGAGTAGTGTTGGTTGGGGCTCAGTGCAAAGACTGACTGCCAGCAGTTATAAGGGATCTTCTCAGGGTGATGGAAAGGTCCCAAAATTGACTAGGTGAGGACTATACAACTCGGTAAATTTATTAGAAGTCACTGAACTGTACACCTTAAATGGGTGAATTTTAGGGATGCGTGGGTGGCTCAGTCAGTTAAGTGACCGACTTCAGCTCAGGTCATAATCTCACAGTTTATGGGTTTGAGTCCCATGTCAGGCTCTGTGCTGACAGCTCAGAGCCTGGAGCCTAGTTTGGATTCTGTGTCTCCCCCTCTCTCTGCCCCTCTCCCTGACTCGCATTCTCTCTCTTTCTCAAAAATAAACATTAAAAAATTTTTTTAAATAGAAATAAAAAGTGGGGAGCCTGGGTGGCTCAGTCGGTTAAGCGTCCGACTTCGGCTCAGGTCATGATCTCGCGGTTTGTGAGTTCAAGCCCCGCATCAGGCTCTGTGCTGATGGCTCAGAGCCTGGAGCCTGTTTCAGATTCTGTGTCTTCCTCTCTCCCTGACCCTCCCCCGTTCATGCTCTGTCTCCATCTGTCTCAAAAATAAATAAATGTTAAAAAAAAAATTTTTTAATAGAAATAAAAAGTAAGTGGGTAAATCTAATGGGATATAAATTGTGTCTCGATAGAGCTGTTAGAGAAAAATAAGGTTTTCAGTTAGTCTTTCTGTTTTGGAACCCTAGCATCTGGGATCCTTGCTTCACCACTCTGCCATCAGATGCCTATTTTTCATTGGCACTTACTGTGCAGTCCAACAGAAGTAGAAAACCTAGCACATGCAGCACACAATGAGGGCCCCAAACCAAATTCTAAACCAATGGTCAGCCTATCGTATATTGAATTAAAGGTCTAATGTTAATAAAGTCTCAATTACAAGATTATTTATGTGATATTGTCCAATGAGATGTGTACATAATGTACTATCACATACCCAACGAAGCGTTCACAGGAATTACTCTGGGTACAAAGTTCAAGCTATGGGATAACTATTGTCCATATAAGGCTACCCTGAAGCTTGCCAAAAAATTAAAGGTGGAGACAGTTTATGCTGAAATTATTAATTCTTCAAAAAGGGAGGAGGGGCACCTCGGGGGCTCAATCGGTTAAGCATCAGACTCTTGATCTTGACTCCGGCTGAGTGGGGCTCTGTCTGCCCCTCCTCAGCTCACACATGTCCTCTCAAAATAAATAAGCATTTTTTGAAAAAAGGGAGGAAACGGTAATTTTGTCTCTAAACCAAGAAAACCGGATTTGAAATGTTCATCCCTGGTGGCCCAGAACATCAAGCTGTGTCACTAGCCTGGAAAACCTCAGGCAAAGAGGCTACATCTAAAAAAGGCGATGTACCTGTGCCTGGCTTCTGCTTAAGCTGGAAGAATGGGACAGGTCTCCCGCTCAAGACCCAGAGCTCCTCCCGCACCTGCCTTCCGCCCACACCCGCAAGCAACACTCCCCAAGAACCTCGCCTAGAGGGCGCCGTGGGCCTGTCCTCATTCCTGCCTCCAAGTGTGAACCAGGCTCCGTCCGAAGCAGACTGGATACAGCTGTACAACATCTGGCATTCTCCTTCCCCTTCACAAACATCTGAGAGGTGGATGCTCGAGGAATGTACGTTCACTGGGGGTGGGGAAGCAGGGGAGCGCTATTTTGGGGCAAAGCAGGGTGGAATCCATGTGGTTTTTATCTCGCAGTCCAGGAAGGACGGTGGGGTCAGCAGTCTGGCCTGGAAAGCCCACCGGAGATTCCTTCAGCTCCTCCATGGCTGAGGCTCTAGGAACCTTCTAGTCTTCTCTTGACATTTCAGGCTGAGTTGTCAGGCTTTGTAACGCAATTCCAAACTCTGATTCGCAGTCAGGATCTCCAAGTAAAGGCAATGGGTCGTCTCGAAGGTTACGAGAACATGTCAGTTCCCGCGCAGCACGAGCTGCCCACGCACGGCAGGCGGACACTGGAGGGTCCCCGAGCCTGGTTAGCACATGGGTGTGCCCTCACTCTCCCCTAAACCCAGGGAATGACAGGACAGGCTTTAAAACAAACAAACCAATCACTAACTGCCTGGAAAAGTAGAAATTGTTACAAACACAAAGCAGATAGGAACAGAGCAAAGGAGAAACACGTGCGGAAACAATGCTGTAAAGTTAGCGACTTAAAGGAGTCCTAAACCTGGAGTCAGTGGATATACTATGTGCAAATGGTTTAAAAATAAAAAGTCAAACAGGACAGAAAGGCTCCTAATGAAAAACAGATGACCATCTGAGTAGATGGGAAAATAGCATTTGATAAAATTCAGCAGCCTCTTCTTAAAAAAAAAAAAAAAAAAATCCAGTAAACTAAGCAAAGAAGCTTTCTGAACCTCACTGAAGGATCTCTGGCAGAAAGGGCCGACAACCATCAGACCTGGAAGCACTCCCACTCAAGACGGGACCAGTGAGGATGCCCCCCATCACGGGTCCCGTTCGATGCAAGAAGCTTGGCACGTTTTCCAAGCCCGGGGAGAATCTGGGTTGGGGCTCTGGTTTAGGAAACCGAAGGGAAGCATTTACATCAGCCAGGCTTGTAATAATTAGCGGATCTGTATTCGTCCACCCAAATGGGCCGTCAAATTCTTCGCAGATCTTCTAAGTCAACAAGAGCCTGTGAACTTCGCTGAAAATATCCCGCGGAATTTCAATACAATTTCTCAAGCAGAAAATCCCAGAGTGAATGCAAACTAGTAACCTTACCGGACCTCAGGTGACACCAAGCACACAAGTTCTACCTAACTTTCTAGAGAATGCTTCAAGAGCACCGCTCTGTGCTCTAGGCACGTTTCTCTAATCACGAACATGTGGAAGGCGGGGGAGATTCCTGCAACCAACAGATACCTGCTCGGGTCCATCCTGACTGAGGTTCTCCTGTGTACAAACTTTGCTAGTAATGAATGTGAAAATGTGAATGTGAAATAATGAAGCTTTCCCTCACATGGGGTCCCTCCTCAAACGTTCAACTCTGCTGACACGAGGCCCCCGAAAGCGCGGTCCAAGAAACTGTCTTCTGGATCCCCCACGTCTGCCTGTGATCTCAACCACGGCGACCACCTTCTCTCCAGTTGCAAAGAGGCACGTGGGGGACCGCAGGCCACACAGCACATTCATGAGGGAAAAGAGTGTGTCCCTGGCTTGGGGGGACGCTTCCCTTTTTGTTATACATTTGCTTTAAAGCTTCTATTTTTCCATATCCATGGGCCAGAAGAACATACTCAACGTGCCCTCTAGTCAGGCTCTGTTCAAAACACTTGGCTCCCAATATGGGGTATTTTGGAGGGAGGGAAGGGGTTGGAAAGAAGTCTTTGTAAGAAAAGAATCAAGTTCTCAAGTTCATGTGGGAGGGTAAGATTCAGGGGTCAGGCCACACTCAAAGAGCTAGGCTGGTAGCAAAGAGGTCCCCCACCCCCACCCCCACCAGATGACCTTAAAAATCAAAAATGAACGGTTTTAAAGCAAGTGGAGGAGGCGGGAGAACTTCTTGTCTGCAACCAAACCATGCTCAACTTTAACATTTAGCTTTTGGAAATCCGGGCTGTTTCCCTCTGAGAAGTGCCCTCCCACCACCATCCAGATCCACAAAAGGATTCCCTCACCCCCGAGAACACTCTATTTTTGAAAATGTAAAATGCACCCTTTCCTTTACAGGAGACTTCCTCCTTCCACTCTGTCGTATCTTCTTCTTGCCCTTTATTCCTTCGATGGGAGAAGTACCTAATTTTGTGAGACATCTTCACTGGTAACTGGTGAGGCCCTGAGGACACAGTGACAGGAAAACGGTGCCGAGCGAGCCCCTGCACTCTGAAGGCTCCGGGAGCGCGCACACACGGGACACAGAGGGCCACTGTCTACGCACATATCGACCACACGTTGTCAGAGCAGAGTAACAGATGTTTAACAGCTGTCCAGCAACAGAGTAAAACAGAGGAACAGAAGGTAAAACCTGAATTAGCCAAGGAAAGTGTAGGGAAACCCAAGAAGGAAATACAGTCATTAAAGTCAGAAAGAGCACCCAACTACCCTGCCTTGCTTCTCCGGTGCGCCAGCATCCACAGCCAAATACATAAAAGCAGTTACATCTGAATTTTCCATGTGGTCCAAACAATGATACAACATTTCTACTTTTAAAATGCAGTGTTGCCGTGGGGTGGAGGGCGCTGGGTGGCTTAGCCGGCTAACGCTCAGGTTACACTCTCACTGTTGGTGACTTCAAGCTCCTCATGGAGTTCCTTCCTGACAGCGCAGACCCTGCTTGGGATTCTCTCTCCCTCTTTCTCTGTGCGCATGCGCTCTCTCTAAATAAACAAACTTAAAAAAAAACAAAATAAAGATAAAACACAGTGTCGCCAAGGAAGACCCCCAGAACAGCCAACTGTGGGTCCACGGCCCAACTCCACCCTTGTAAGCCTTGTACAAACTATTTAATCTAGTTAAGCCTCAGTTTCTCACCTGAACCACGGGGGCTCATGGTGTGTACCTCAAGGATTCTTTTAAGAGTTACAAGTGAGCTAACGTTCCAAATGCAAAGCGCCTAGTGCAACATTTGGCACATAGGAGAGGATTAGCAACTGGGAACCGGGAGCGCGCTGTTGCCGCTGTTATTGTTATTACAAGTAATTACTATTAGCATCCTTCACCTAGAAACTCACAAGGAGCAGTTTTTCCTTCTTAAAGGGGAGCCTCAGGCACCGAAAGCTAAAAATACCCATTGTACCCAGGGGGTTAGGAATGACTTCTTGGGGGGGTCTCTTTGGATCCATGGAGAGAATCCAATGACTTAGGCAAACAGACCCCCCACCCACCCACCCACACAGAGATAGAAATAGTCAAAAATAAGAACTTGGAACCCCAATTCCCCCTCTACTCCATTAGCCACCGGAGTGAAGGAAAGCTGCGTGTCTGGGAGGACAGAAGTCACGACAGAAAGACGGCTCCTCACACACAGTGCAATTTCCACGGCAGAAGTGTGATGGCCACAAGGCGTGCACACCCGTGCCACGCGGCACCGCACGGCCACTCAGCGCCCACGTGTGGAAACGGAAAGGGTGCGAACATACAGAATCCTGTTTGTGTTTGGAAAAATGTACATATTCACTCACAGAAAAGCCAAGTTTCACAAACCCAAATAGGACACCGGTGGAATTATAGGTGATTTTAACTCTCCTCTTTGCCCTTTCCTAAAAAATGTTAAAGCCTTTATTTTTTCAATCACGTAAAAAAAAGAAAAAAAAAACAAAAACAAAAACAACCCACACGTCTACTCCCATCTAGAACTAAACGATGACTCTGGCTACACAGTTATCACGCACCATGTCACGGCTCCATCACCTGCTTCCCTCACAGCCGTCGTCCTGGCAGGGTCTCCACGCTCCCCTGCAGGGGCCCCGCGCCTCCTTGGGGTCCTGTACGCCTGCCCCCCTGCCAACTGTACCAACCACACTCTGGACGTGCTTTCATTTACCAAATACGCTGAACACCTGCTCGCTCGCAGGCTCGGTGCGCCGCAGCAGGGGCGATGCGTGGTGAACGAATAAACCAGAAAGCTCTGCCCAGCTTAAGCCTTCTGTCCAGTAAAATGGAAAGACTGCATTTCCATATACACACGGTTGTTAGTACAAAACACCCCAGAAGTTCTACGAGGGGAAAGAGAGAGTAACAGAGAACTCAGACTGAGGGTTTGGGAAGGCTAATAAGGAGGCAACACTCACGTGGACACCCAGAGGCTGGAGGACGGGTCAGGGAGATGGGGCATCCAGGCGCGGGGAACAGGATGAACCCCAAGACCCAGAGCTCTGCAGGAAGTCAGACACCTGCTCACAGCTCACGCGACGTCCCGACAGCGTCTGTCAAGGAGAGGAGCCCAGCGTGGTCTCCCAAGGAGCTTCACGCAAATGGCCTCTGCAAGCCCCAAAGCAAGGCTTGCTCCTATACCTGGAGCAGACCCATCCCTCAGGTAGTCACTCATTCACGTTAACCATGCTCTCGACACCTGTTTCGAATCGGCACGCCCCTTTATCAATTTCAGTAAGAAATACAGCCGCCAAACACAGGTGGTCCTCGAGTGCACACTACCGCACTCTCAAAGAACCGGTCACAGGTACAAGAACACCAGAAATTAACAGGACCGTCTCACTTTCTCCCAAGCGCGGAGCCCACTTCTAACTGGAAAACTGCCACGTGATCAAACCAAGAGGGAGGAGCTCACAGGACAGTTTAAGGGCATAGGGATCCTGGCCTGAGGCCCCCATCTGGCCATATGGATGGCGGCTGAGGGACAACCTAAACCACGCTGAGCACATGGCCTGGCCGGGCCTGTGGCTCCAACTGCCCAGCTTCCTTCGGCTGCGGTCAGTTCTCTGGCTCTCCAGAGGTCCAGACGTCTGTGACTTCCCCTGCATCTTTCCAATGATGTCCTTATGCACTTAAACGAGCTACTCACTTGCAGTGATTTGCAACCAAAACCCCCAAGCAGTGGGTCTGCTTCCGGGTGTCAACCGTCAGCTGCGGGGTCCGGCCCTCCCGACCCCCTGCCTACCTCCCTGCCACACTACATCTCCGGCCACTCGAGGCCCATGTCCCAGGGTCTCTCCCTTCCCTGGTCCATTCCGTCTCAGTCTTCTGGTACCTCACCCAGGAATCCTCCTCCTTCCCAACCCCCTTAAATATTACTGCTCCCTGAAATCCACTTTCCTCACCCTCCACTGCTCTTGGTTATCCCCACGCTGTGACTATCTCGTTCGTCTCCTAGCTGTCGACTCCTCTGGTATATCCAACTGCCCACCGGACGCCTTCACCAGATGATGCATGGATACATCAACAGGTCCAAAAATTAACCCATCATCTTATCCCCTACACATTGTTCAACTGCATGCCTCGATTCAAGCCTTGCTAATAAACCGCCTTAGACACGCTGCAGATTTGCTTTGACTTATCCCCAAGAGGTCACCAAATCCTACCAATTCTGCCTCAGTAACGAGTTTGTTCTGTCTAATACAGCGTGCCCATCTCTACATCTGTAGCCCGGGCTTCTACCCCAGGTCAAAACCTTATCAGTAATCCAGCCTTTATACTACAGTTATCTTTCTCCATCACAGGGCCGACAAAGTCACCTCCCTGAGCACAGAGCCCCAGGCAGCAACCTTTGTCAGGTGTAGCGGGAACCTGGTGAGGCAGCTCGCGCGTGTTCTAGAGGCCACCGAGATCTGGTAACAGGGAGGGTTCTGGGAGCCAGCCCTCCGGTAGCTAGGCAAATATCAGGCCTGTAGGAACCCAGGGCCCTGGGGAAGAAAAAAAACAAAACAAAAACTCAAGTATGTTCCAGGTTCTGGCTGAGGGTCGATTTCCTAATAACTCAAAACCCACTTGTCAAACGTGCATCTGGGCCGAGAAGTCTCTAGGAAGGAAGGGAGACAGACCCTCATTCTTTCCTGGTGGAAGTTCAAGGGAACCTTGGTCCCCAGCCGAGGTCTGCTGGCAAGCAAGGATGCCAAAAGCCCCCAAGAGGATGTCACCACAGGTGACTCAGGCTCCACATGGAGGCCCGGATGCTCGAGGCAAGGGCTGGTTTTCCACACAGCTTGTACGGAAGACTGGAAGCCCCTGGGGACCCAGGGAGCCTGCCAGGCAGGTGTGCTTAGGGAAGAACAACGGAGAACGAGAGTGCTGACCAAGGGAGCTGTAACTCTCTGTTCTCATAGCACGGGGCCGAATCCCACTAACCCTTGGGATTTCAGGAATCCTTGGAGTTCTCCGGGGCAATTCCTAGCTCACAAAGAGTCATCCTGAAACAGAGAGCGGAGTTCTTAATAATCAGGAATGAGAGGGCTGGCAGGATTTGTTGAAAAACGAGGGACGTGGCCCAAGCCGGTGAGGAAGGTCGCCCCATCATCCATGGTTCTTCACCACTTACTCAGAAAAGACCGAGAGCCTCGGACGCATCATTCAAGCATCTCTCATCACATCCTTGGTGAGCTTTCCAACTGGCTCTCCCACCAAACCAGCAGCCACACCGAATGCTCGTTCCCTGAGTACATCACGCTTCTCCGCCACGTATGTGTCCCCTCCCCACCTGCAGACAACCTCTCGTGCTTTACGGCTCCATCACCGCTTGTCCCACGACGTGTGCCCTGATACGGGTCAGAACGGTGTCTTCCTACGGATTTCAGCGTCACCTGCTCTCTGCTTGACAACGGCCTTGCACTTGCCCCCGTGCCCCTCGTCTCACGAGCTATTTCCATCTTCCCCACTACGCTGCTGGAGAGCCACCGTGGGTCATTCCCTAGGTCTCAGAAACCCACCACGGGCTCTTTCTTACACGTGGTAGTCACTTCACAGGCACTACGTTGAAACAAAAACTAAAACGCCACGTGTCGGGAACACAGTAACACAAGAGCTGGTGGCTAATTTACATGCGTCTTCATCTCAGGAAATCCAGTACGGCCATCAGGCAGACCAGCCCCAATGGGGCGTGAAGCTTCCTGCTTTTTTCTCTCCACCCCTCTGTACCACCAAAAATAAAGCCTCGCATTAAGGAAAACGAGTAAAGGGCGGGATGTACAAATCTACCACTGTTTAAAGCAATTTTGAGATGTCTGTATAGACAGGATTTGCTGTCGCTTAAAAACCAGACCTGCCCAGCCAGCTGAGGATATCCCTCCACAGTCAAAAATGCCTCCAAGACTAAAAGCCTCAGCAAACCTGACTTCCTGGTACTTTTTGGTGGGGGGAGCGGAGAGGACGGTTTCAGGCCAGCGGGCCAGTTTAACTTTCTTTTTTCAACTAAATACTCTAGGATTACCTCCTAAGCGTGAATCCTAAGGTTTGGAATCTTAAACTATGCCACGCCGACACAGACAGGGGTTGAGGAATTCTGGAGATTACATTAATGGCACACAACCATTTCTTCGGATTAACTTGCAGCCTCCGTTCTTCTGACAGTGGTACGACCACCAGCTACTTACTGGGCGTGGCACCAAAGAGGACACTGAAACCGAACTCCCCCACTACTGTTCAAAAAAGATGACTCTCTAGGGGCGCCTGGGTGGCTCGGTCGGTTAAGCATCCGACTCCTGATGTCTGCTCAGGTCATGATCTCACGGTTCATGAGTTCAAGCCCCACATCAGGCTCTGCGCTAGCTTAGGATTCTCTCTCTCCCTCTCTCCGCCCTTCCCCCACTGGCTGCCCCCTCTCCCTCTAACATTTAAAAGAAACTTTTTAATAAAAAATTTTGAATAAGTAAATAAGATTCTCTTTAACACAAACAAAGCTTCATACAAAAGACAAGTTAATCAAAACAGTTGCCTCAAGGTCAGTAGTCGAAAAGCCAGGACCAGCTTCTGACTACTCTGAGGAGGGGGGAGGAGACACCCGACGACATGTTGACATGTTTCTTTGCTCGACAGCGCAGAGCAGTCTTGTGTGCAAGTGGAGGAACACTGGGTGAGAAGCGGCTCAGAAAACTGATCCGAGGAGCCACGGGTGGCACAGGAGCCGCAGGGCCAGCACCCTCCGGTTCCCTTCAGGGAGTGCGGCCTCCACAACCCGCCCCCGCCCCCCACCCAGGGCAGAGGCTGGAGCTGGGTGGCCTGGGGGGGGGGGGGGGGGGGGCTGGAGGCACAGGTGGGGCCAGATCCCACAAGCAGGGCTGCAGGCGCAGTGTGAACTCCAAACGGGCTTCTTCCAAGGACAGCCCACGCCACGTCCCCATGAATGAGGCTCCGGAAGCAGCCTTGGTCGAGGCCGTTAGCCAGAAGCAGCACCCACCTCTCGGCCACCTTGTTCTCTGGTTTCCACTGGAAACACGGTTTTTATTCCCACAGGAGTTCCTGCCACTGAGGAAGTTCCACTTCTGTGTTCTACGCAGGAGTCTGACCACTTACAAACGTAACTCACTTTCTTCCTATACAAAGTCTCCGGACTCAGCCAACCTCCAGGGACAGCAAGAGTGGCCAACCTGAGAGAGAAGGGAGGATTTAGCCACCCCCCTGATGTTGGTCCTCTATTGCTAGAACACGGGCCTGCCCGTCGGTCTGGCTGAGATGTTAGCAGTGAGGACCGAGTCGGCTGGGGGCCGACACACCAGGGTTCTCATGCTAACAGAAGAAAATACATCTGAAACATCTGATACAGACTTTATACTTTGTAAATCCCCTCATTCAAACCTAGGAACACGTCTGCTGAACCTGTTCCCACCAGAATAACAAGAGGCCGCTCATCTGTGAAGACTCGGTTGCTTCCCTTTTAAACGAATTGCTTTTTACGTTCATTTCCATGAAAACCGCACTGTGAATCTTCAAATCTACTTAATTGCTTCATCTGTAACCCAAAGAACAACCCTCAGGCTCCCGTTCAAACCTCATTCCACCTTTCAGGTGGCTGTTCAAACAATTTCCACTGAAGAAATTCTTCTCTTTCAAAAAGAAGAAAAGGACTGAGGGGGGAAAATTGAAGGGCTGAAGAGAAATGACTACTAACAACGCGACAAAGTTCCGTAAAGACTAATGAAAATAGCATGCTCAGCAAGGAAATTCGAACTAAAGCATGGGGAAGAGCACACTGAGTAAGCAGAAGAGCAAGTTAAGAAGAAAGTGCTTTCTTTAGTGACACGATTCTGGGGGACACTCTAATGATGGACACGTGTCATCATCCATCTGTTCAAACCCACTGAATGTACGACACCAAGACCGAACCCTGAATGTAGACGATGGGCTTTGGGTGATACTGACAAGTCACTGCAGGCTCACGGTTTGTATGTAGCAAGGGGACCACTGCCGTGAGGGGTGTCCACACTAGGGGACAGGTGGGGACAGCAAGTAGACAGGAAACCTCTGCACTTTGGGCCCAATCTTGCCATGAACTTAAAAGTGCTCTAAAAAGTAAGGTCTATTTAAAAGTGAGGGCAGGGGAACCAGCCCTTCCTCCCTACTCTCCTCTGTGGTCTCTGTCATCAACCACCATCAACCATGGCAACATGTGAAGCTCGCTCCCCTCTCCCCACTGCCCTTTCTTCTTTGATAAACACATATGCTCCCAGTTTAACCATCATCTCTACTCAATGGCTTCCAAATCCCGATTTTTCCCTGTTATCTCTCTCCTAAGCTCCAAGCCTACATCTCCATATGGAGGGCTCACTAGAATTTCAAAATGATCACTTCCAAAACAGAACTCATGGCTCTCTCCCTTCTCTCTCTCTGCTCCTCTCGGCCCCTCAAAATAAATAAACTTAAAAAAGCAAAAAACAAAAAACAGAAGTCACAGGCTAATGCCACTGAGAGACTAAAATCATGAGAATACAGCCTGGAAAGGAGATAAAATTATCACTTGCCAAGGAAATGACCATATCAGTGGAAAACTCAAGAGAACCAGTCGAAATATCTATGTTTCTGGGGCGCCTGGATGGCTCAGTCAGTTAAGTGTCCAACTTCAGCTCAGGTCATGATCTCCGGGTCTGTGAGTTCAAGCCCTGCATCGGGCTCTGTGCTGACAGCTCAGAGCCTGGAGCCTGCTGTGGATTCTGTCTCCCTCTCTCTCTACCCCTCTCCCACATGTGCGCACACACTCACACGCTCTCTCTCTCTCTCTCAAAAATAAACATAAAAAAAAAAGAAAAAAAGAAAAATCTGTTCCTAAAAACAATAAATCAGGGAACCTAGGTGGCTCAGTCAGTTAAGCATCCGACTCTTGATATTGGCTCAGGTAGTGATCCTGCTGTCCTGAGATCATGAGTTCGAGCCCCACATTGGGCTCTGCACTGAGCAGAGCCTGTTTGAGATTCTCTCTCCCCCCTCTCTCTGCACCCCCCCCCAAATAATGAAGTTAAAAAAAATAAATTAGGGGCGCCTGGGTGGCTCAGTCAGTTTGGTGTCGGACTTCGGCTCAGGTCATGATCTCACAGTTTATGAGTTCAAGCCCCGTGTCGGGCTCTGTGCTGACAGCTGGGAGCCTGCTTCGGATTCTATGTCTCCCTCTCCCTCTCTCTCTGCCCCTCCCCTGCTCACACTCTCCCTCTCAAAAATAAATAAACATTTTAAAAATTTTTAAATAAAAACAATAAAACAATTTTATAAGCTAGTCCAGGCGCCCCAAATAATTAGTTACATAATAAACAGAAAAGAGTACTTCAATGGCAACAGCAGAAAGACATTAGATATCCATAAATAAATTTAATAGTAAGTGCACAAAAACTTAAGGAAGTGGAAGGAAAACTTGAACATGCCCTTGAACATTAACAGGTTTCATCCAAAGGCATACCATGTTCTTGGATAAAAAGATGCAACATGAAAGAGGTCATTCTCCCCAAGGTAATCTATAAATTTAATGCAATCTCAACACACCAGCTGTTTTATTTTCTGTTGGCAGACTAGCAGATTCTAAAGATCCTAAGTTAAAACGAGCAAACAACAGCAGCACCTGGCTGGCTCAGTCAGAGTGTGGAGATCTTGATCTCAGGGTTGTGAGTTTGAGCCCCCATGACACTGGGGGTAGAGATTCCTTAAAAATAAAATCTTAGGGGCGCATGGGTGGCTCAGTCGGTTAAGCGGCCGACTTCGGCTCAGGTCATGATCTCACAGTCCGTGAGTTCGAGCCCCGCGTCAGGCTCTGTGCTGACGGCTCAGAGCCTGGAGCCTGTTTCGGATTCTGTGTCTCCCTCTCTCTGACCCTCCCCTGTTCATGCTCTGTCTCTCCCTGTCTCAAAAATAAATAAAAATGTTCAAAAAAAATTTAAAAAAAAAATCTTAAAAAAAAAAAGAAAGGACAGCCAGGAAAATTCTGAAAAGGAAGAAAAATGTGGGGGATAAGACTAATCCTGATACTAAAATATCATCTGCTGCATAAGGAAAACCGGGAGAGGTACTGGCCTAAAAAGAGAGACCAAGGGAACAGGAAAGTAAGACCGGTAAAGGCTCAGATCAGATGGAAATTCAGTATATGATAAAGGCAGCAAGATAAAGATCACCTTTTTAATAAATGGTGTTGAGACGATACAGCCTTTAGGGAAAAAAGATACAACTGCATTTATACCTTAACCATACATGAGGATCAACTCCAAATCTCCAGAGATTAACTCTAACACAAAACAGATAACATGGGCAAACTCCTTTATCATCTTGGAATGGGGACGTCCTTCCTAAGCAGGACTCCAAGTTCAGACACCACCAAAGAACAGAAATGAACACCTTTGCATAAAAACCTCTTCCTCACAGCAAGACGAAACAAAAACATCAAGCAAACCAAAAAGTCAGAAGCAAAGTCACAAGAGAAACGGCAAATCGGGAGAGAACATTTGCAATCCGTGGGAACTAGTTCCTCTAACTGACCTTCTAGAAGCTGAAAAGACCAAGGGCCCACTAGATAAACCGCCAGATGATGAGAAAAGCTAATGAGAACCTGACAAGCTCCTTCTGACCCATCGGGCTGAAGAAGGTCAGCATCCGCTCTCAATGAGGCGTGGGGTCCAGCAGTCTCCAGCGTGGCTGGTGGGAGGCAAAAATAAAAAAACATCTACCAACATTTCAAATTCATTTTCAACATTCAAATTCATTTGGCCCAGGAATCCCTCTTCTGAAAACCTCTCTCTCAGATACATTTGCAAATAAGTGGCATATTCCCAAGGCTACTCACTGCAACATAGTATCAGAGGATCAGAACAACACAAGCACCCACCAGCAAGGTGTCTGCGGAACAAAGTGGCGCATCCACACAACAGAGTATCAGGCAGCTGCTTAAAGAAAGTGAGAAGACACCGATCAGAGTGGCTAGAAGGAACAAGTCAGGAAACAACAGATACTAGCGAGGCTGTGGAGAAACGGGAACCCTCTTGCACCGTTGGTGGGAATGCAAACTGGTGCAGCCTCTCTGGAAAACAGTGTGGAGGTTCCTCAAAAAATTAAAAACAGAATTACCCCACGACCCAGCAATAGCACTACTAGGAATTTACCCAAAGGATACAGGAGTGCTGATACACAGGGACACACGTACCCTAGTGTTTATGGCACCACTTTCAACAATAGCCAAATTATGGAAAGAGCCTAAATGTCCATCAACTGATGAATGGATAAAGAAGATGTGATTTATAGATACAATGGAATACCACTTGGCAACGAGAAAGAACGAAATCCTGCCATTTGCAGCAACCTGGATGGAACCGGAAGGTATCATGCTGAGCAAAATAAGTCAGAGAAGGACAGGTACCTTATGTGTTCACTCATATGCGGAACTCAACGGAAGAACATGGGGGAGGGGGAGGGGAAAATAGTTACAAACAGCGAGAGGGAGGCAAACTATAAGAGACTCTTAAATACAAAGAACTGAGGGTTGATGGGGGAGTGGGGGAGTGGGGGAGAGGGGAAAGTGGGTGATGGGCATTGAGGAGGGGACTTGTTGGGATGAGCACTGAGTGTTGTATGTAAGCAAAGAACCACAGGAATCTACCCCAAAACCCAAGAGCACACTTTACACACTGTATGTTAGCCAATTTGACAATAAATTATACTAAACACAAAGAAAGAAAGAAAGAAAGAAAGAAAGAAAGAAAGAAAGAAAGAAAGAAAGAAAGAAGAAAAAAGGAAAAAAAAATCGCAACTGAGGCCATGATTAGCAGGGACAGGTTGGGGGGGGGGGATAAAAAAAAAAAAGGAAGAGCTTTAGGTACCAATAGGTAAGGATTACCAGGAAATTAAATGAAAAAGACAAAGTGTAAGAGAAAGCATCAGTAAGAATTTACACACATACTTTTTTTTCTAGTAACCTCTACCTCCAATGTGGGACTCAAACTCAACCCCAAGACGGTCTCACGCACACTACCGACTGAGGCAGCCAGGCGCCCCTGCGTTTCTTATTATAATTGCATAAACAAACATCGTAGGGACAGACAAGAAGCTCACTTCCAAGAAGCAGGATGGGCAAGAGAATAGGCTCCTGTCTGTTCACACGAGTGCAATAAACAACCTTTCTGCAAAGGAAGGGAGGGAATGCAGCAGGGACACTTCCCTACACACGAAGAAAAGCACCCACAGCCCAGGCGTGTTCCCGTTTCCAATAAAGGAGGCCCAAAGGCGGTGAGCTCAAGAACTGAGCAAGAAGCTCCCATCGACAGTAATGCTCAGTCATGCTACATCACCACCATGCCCACTTTCTCCCAAACTCCTTCCCGGCCCTACAACTCCCGGAGGCTGCTGCCTCCCGCCCTGGGATTCCAGACAGAACCGTAGGCACCAGTCCAGCCCCCAACCAGACGACTGGGTTCCTGTGAGTGAGACCAGAGTCCATGCAGGCTCCACTCTTCCCATCCCTGTGCCTGCGGGCAGGTCCCTCCCGGGGTAGCTGGCGTAAAAAGATACAAGCCTAGCCCACTGCTGACTCCAGGTGCTCCAAAAATGCTCCTCCTCCCCCCAAAAGAGCCACAAGCCAGGCCTGAGGAATTAACTAGAGAGGAGAGTTTCCAGCTACCGACAGGAGAAAGCAAACTAGCTGCTGCTGAGGTGAAGCAAGCTAGCTGCTGCTGAGCCGGCCAGGGCGGGGGGGGGGGGGGGGGGGGGGGGGGACATTACTGTTGGTGAGGAGCCGGCTTCCAGAGGGCAGCACCTGGCCTAACCGGGTCTGGCTCTGAGGTCTGACCACTACTAGCCATCAGTGACGGCCAAGCTAAGGAAGCACAGGCTTCAGGATCCAGCACTTGAGGGCCGTCTGGCACCCTGGCCAGGCCCCAGCAGCGTGCCTGCTTGTCACCACTCGGTGCACTTGAACCTCCAGCACGCTGGACTGCGTGAAGACCACTTTTTGGACTCCACCTGCTCCTCTCCCCCTGGCAGGGGTGGGCATTCTGCAGATCCAGGAGGACACTGCCGTGCAGATACACTCAGCCTGGGTTCCCGTGGGATAGAGACGCACAAGGCCTTCAGCCGCCTCTGGGTTAGCTGGCCCGGCCCAGATGGACCAATGACTTCCGGGAAGACTCCCCCCTCTGCCCCCTGTACCTACTTATGCGGCAAAAAGATGAACCAACGTATGGTTAAGGCTGGTGGTTTCATACGAGTATGTCTCCCAGGGCCCAGCACCAGAAACGAGGGTGATGGACGACAGAGTCAGAAGGTTGTCTGTGGAAAATTTTTCCATTCGTCAGACAGGTAAATTTTCAAAGAGAAGATCTGATTCTCCCCAGTCTTATCAAAACGGAAACTCTCTGTTAGGAAACTACTTGGTGATACAACACGTAATAAATAGACCGTCTCTGTTCCCCTTCTGTGTTAATTGTGAGACATTTAGGAGAATTCCCACACTTACAGGTTTTAAACCTACAGTCCTAAACTAGCAAGCCTGTGCTGAACCTGCATACTCGGTCAGCCCAATAAATCAGACGCATCTCACCCGGATGAGGTCTGGCCGTTCCAGACTTTACAAATGAAATGACACACAAAACTGCCAGCTAAGCAACAAAACAGCCCCAGGAAACACATTTTCGGGTGAACATACTCATCTACAAGTCATGATTAACCGATGGAGCACAAACACAACCTCAAGGCAATTTTTAAATGCATTCCAATCACTGTTGTGTATGATTTCGGAATAATTCTATGTTTTATCATTCAAAAAAATCAAACATGATGGCCACTCTGATGACTAAAATACACTTCTCAGATACACTTCATCCATGGTTCCTGAAAACGCTTCAGAGCCATAAGGGGAAACGAGTGTCTTGTTGTTAACGAAGGTGACTCTTAGACCTCACCCGAGGGCACAGGCTGGTTGCCAGCAGGACCGACTGTGTGACCAGAGGGCTGGGACTTTAGGGTCCCCATTCTTCGTCACCTGCAGGGAGACGGGTGAAGGTTGAATCAGCCAATGGCCAATGATTCATCAATCACAACCATGTAATGGAGCTTCCATAAAAACCCCAGAGGACAGTTTC
Source organism: Panthera tigris (assembly GCF_018350195.1). Taxonomy (NCBI): domain Eukaryota; kingdom Metazoa; phylum Chordata; class Mammalia; order Carnivora; family Felidae; genus Panthera; species Panthera tigris. The sequence continues at coordinate 5,073,251 of NC_056675.1, read as the reverse complement.
TTGGTCCTTTTCAGGGAGCTTCCACACTTGGGGCATCAGGGCCACGGAGCCACACCCCAAGTTCCATACCCCAGGCTCCCCCTTCGCTGGGGACCTCGCCCTACATATCTCTTCATCTGGCTGTTGATGCCTATCCTTTATCATGTCCCTTAATAACCTAGTGAACCTAGGGAACTGTTCCCCTGAGCTCTGTGAGCCGCTCTAGCAAATTAACCGAGAACCTACAACCTACAAAGGGGACATTTGGAACCCCCAGGCTGTAATGGGTGGATGAGAAGCTCAGGTGACAGCCTAGAGCTTTCCAATGGCCTCTGATGTGGAAGGAGCAGTCTTGTAGGACCAAGCCCTTAACCGGTGAGATGTGATGCTGTCTCCTGGTGGACAATGTCAGAACTGAGCTGAAATCCCAGACACCCCTGCTGGTGTCCAAAAATTGCCTGGTATGTGGGACCAGGAACCTGAAAAACTGGTAAAATCCAAAACCAGAAAAACAAGACTGGGGAAAGCTTCAAAATTTAAAAAACAAAACAAAACAAAAAAAAAACTTGTATTACAATGGAAACTTAAAACTGATGACTTTTTTTTTTTTTTTTAAAGTAGGCTTCATGCCCAGTGTGGAGCCCAGAGCAGGGCTTGAACTCATGACCCTGAGATCAAGACCTGACCTGAGATCGAGAGTTGGACACTTAACTGAATGAGCCACCCAGGCACCCTTGATGACTGACATCTTAAACTTCCCAAAATTACCAATCATGAAACAAATGTTTTCATTCAACCATCCTAGAAGAAAGACTGAACTTTCTTTCCACGCTCTTTACAGTAAAGCATGTTCCAAGATTACTATCCTGTCCTGTGAAGAGATCTTCAATCAGCTAGAGGAGGCAACCCAAAACATGGGGGGGTGGGGGGTACTATACAGTCTGCAAGAATAGAAAGGACTGTATGACTTTTCGGTGTTTTGACTTGTTTGTGGGTTTTTTTAAACTTACAAGCTGTTGCGATGTCTTTTTCATTCTAATTTTCACTTTGATACCCAATTTTGCATCTTTTCCTTAAAGAGGGCATTCTAAATTGTAAGGGTTTCAGGCCCCAAGGACACCAGCCTCTCCAGCTCACCAAGATGCCCCCACCAGGGAAGTCCAGGGCTTTCTCCTCTTCCCGTCTTCAGTCTTCCTGGGCCTTGGAAGGTTCGCCTTTGAGAAAAGGGAGGGAGGGGGTGGCCTCCACTCCAGACCACCCCCCCCTTACCTTATCTCCTGCCACACCACCACCCTTCCCAAGCCTTTCCACCTCACAGACCTTCCTGAATCTGTGTACAAATACTCCAAAAAACAGTACAGGGATGAGTCACAGAGGACCCAAATTTCTCAACAAATAAACTCTGCAAAATGGACCATCTCCCACCAACCCCTCCCAAAAAGGGCATTTGCTTCTTAAAGATTTTCCAAAATGTGGGCCTAAGGTTAAGGAGGTAACTGTCCTCTAAATAAATTTTAAAAGCCAATGAAGACAGCATAACCAGACCATGGTACTTTTACCTGACATAACCTTATCCCATGATCAAAATTTACATGTTTTTCTCCCTCTTGTGATGTGAAATGTCAACACCCTACTCTAAATTTTTAAAACCACACTGCTACCTGTATTTCTCTTATTGTCAATGTCAGAAATAAAAAGATACCCCCCACTTTGTGAGAAGAAAAGGTAGAATCTTTACTACCCCTCCCCACCCACTTCTCAGATTCTGTCCAGATTTAGGATTGATAGTATTGTTACTGAATAACTGGGGTTTTTTTCCACTACATATTTTCCCTTGCAAGAATTACTTACATTTGAATTTTTATCTGTAACCGAATTTATCATTTAGACTTACATTTACATTTAAATGACTTCAATTCAACATCAGTTATTTTGTATCACAACTTTTCCCTTCCAGAGTTATTACCATTAATCTTTTAGCGGATTGGAATACACCTCTGAACAAGTTTTATTCACAAAAAAATCCACCAATGTTCTATCGGTGACACGTCACGGCTCACTGAAGTCCAAAGGCAGGGCAAACTCCCACCGAAGGCAAAGTGCTGGATCCGGCCTCTCTGCCTTCAGAGAACCTCTTTCTGTTGCCTTCACAAATTAACAACACTCAGCGTGATTATTTCATTCTTGGTTACAGCCCTGCTCACAACCTCAAAAGTCTACACCTTGTATCCGCGGTCCTCTGGCAATGTCGCAGGAGAGCCTGAAACCATCCTGCGTTTTCCTTCTTTGTAAGGGTCCTTCCCTCTGCCCCTTCTGTTTGTAGGTTACTCTAGTCTTGATATTTAAAAATTCCACCAGCAAACCACTTGCCCTTTTCCCCTTTTTATCTAATGCAGAATGATGAGCCTTTTCGACACAAATGCAGCTGGTATTCTTTTCCGGCTCAAAGGGACTTTTTCCCATGGTCAGACTACTGTTTCCATGATCTGTTTTCAGCAGCTTCTTCAGGAACAACACTTACCTACATCACAGCACCAATTAACTTTCTACGTCGTAAATGCTGCTCTCGGTGGATCCTAACGGGAGTTTTAAAGTTCTGCGAATGCATTTGGTACCATTACAAGTTTCTTCTCTTAGCTTGTGCATTTGGCTTTACCTGCCTCCCAACCAGCTAGCTCTCAGTTCCGGTGGCTGCCTTATCTCACCTGTCAGTCACTTAGGTCAGTCTTTCCCGAGTTTTATTAGAAACAGCACAAAGCAGATTCAACTTGAAATTTACTCCTAGTTTATACAATTAACCTTCCTCAAAATCATACTTTCCTCTGCCTCAAAAAGTATATTCCTCGCCCCCACCCCCACCCCATTTTATTCTGGCAACAGATTGTTGTTTGGGGTTTGCTCTGTGTTTTTTTAAATTTATTATTAAACAATGATATCTAGGCCCAATTTCCCCCCAGAACAGAATGACTGGCTCTCCGTAGGACGCTGTTGAGTTTGGTGTGTTTGTTCAGCTCTAAGTAAGCTTGTCGGGGGAGGGCTGACCATTCACACTGGGAACTTCAAGCCTGCAAGTCTGCTTCTCTGTGAAGCAACCGGGTTTGGTTCTGGGATCTCATTTCTGTGTAAGATTCTCCGTCTGGCGTGGCTTCTGCTCCAGACAGATGGAGTGCTGCCCACTGCACCAGGGAGGATGGCTGCAGAGCCAGGGAGGAGCCCAGGAGGAGCGCTGCGGGATCTGGGCACATGGAGGCCGCACGTGTCCTCGGCCGCCCCGGGTCCCTGGTCCCAGACACTGGTGCTGCGGAGGGGCAAACCCAGCCCCCCACTTCCTCTGCCCGCTGCACGTCACCAGGCCTCCCTGCCGCCCCCCCCCCACCCCCGCCGCTCCCCCAAGTCGGCAGAGCCCACAGCACGGCCTCGCACACTGCTCTAAACCCTGCCCTCGACCCTGTCCTCAGGAGTCAGTGATGAGTCAGCCCCAGTCCCATTCGCCCTGTTCAGTGTTCCCGGATTCCTTCTGCTCAGTCCCCTGCAGTTGGGACTGTGACTGGAGGGGGGAGGGCTGGGGCGGCCGCATCGCCCCTACAGGTCTCCCGGGATCACGTTTCAGGTTCTATTTCGGAATTCTGGTTCTTCTGTGGTCAGCCATTCTTCCTATAAAAATGTGGCACTAAGTCTCCTCCCTCATGCTGTTGAGTTTGGGGTTTTTTTTTCCATTTGCCTGGAGGTTCTTGTGGTCTGCGCATATTTAAAGAGGAGCTGTGGCTGGTTGTGTGGCTTCCTCTAGTGTTACAAAAGGTTCCTTTTCTCACTAGATCCCTTCCTGAATGGGAAGGGCCCTTTTGTGCTGGTTCCCACGAGCAAGCCTGTCCACCGACAGGCTTCACTCCAGGAGGAAAGGCTGAGGAAATCACCTCCGTAAGACAGAGGACATAAGAAAGCTTTCCTTGGGGTGCAGACACACACCCAGGGAGCCCCAATCCTCCCCAGGCAGAGAACACAATCTCCGTAAAGAAATATTCGCCTAAAATGCTATCAACTGCCTGCCTGAAAACAAGGGATGGGGCATCTGGGTGGCTCAGTTGAGCATCCAACTCTTGATTTCGGCTCAGGTCACGATCCCAGGGTCGTGACATCGAGCCCCGCGTCAGGTTCCATGCTGGCCATGGAGCCTGCTTGAGATTTTCTCCCCCCCCCCCAGCCCCTCCCCACTCACTCATGTGCGCTCTCTCTAAAAACCAAACAAACAAACAAACAAACAAGAAGGGAAAGGAGGACTGGGGGAGAGAACACTCAGGCGGGCAGCAATGACTTGGAACTCTCCAAGTCTATATATAGCACGCGCCCACACTCGCCCACCCTCTGAGCTGCACCCCCGAGCAGAGCCCACCCCGCTGACTCTACACCCCGATTCTGCTTTATTTGCTGACAGGCTTCCAATTTCTCATTTCTTCCCCAAGTCCATCTAACTCTCTTCTACTGACGGTGGCTTCCCAGAGTCCGCTGGCATTTCTCATGGCTTCCTGTCCTGTCGTGTGCTGGGAGGGGAACTGGGGGACTCGGGAGACCTTGTTCTCCTACATCCACTACTGGGCTCCCTCCTGGCAAAGCCTCACCAAACCCAAGAAATAGATCCTTCAGGCTTCTCTTAACAGATTTCAGGATGGCTGCCTGGGAAATCTGATTTCTTGAACCCGCAGACCAGTCGTTAGAGAGTAAAAACTGTCTGCAGACAACATGGTTCTGCTTTCGATGCAACCGTGCAGGACTATAAAGTCGGGGCTTGTGACACAAGGATTCAATTCAGACCTTCTACAAATAATAAGGCTAAAAATCAACTTCAACTTTCCCAGCGGGAAGAAAACACATGCACATTAAAAACCTTGAACACAACACTCAAGCCACAGATTCAACCACGTGACAGGTGAGCACTCTCTCCAGCCACTCCCAACACGAAAACGGATCCCAGTGTCAGTGCCACGAGAAAAGTATAGGCTCTTTGTCCTGAATCATGCTACAACATGGATGAACCAACCAAGTGAAAGAAGCCAGACACACAAAGACACATACCATACAACTCCATTTACCTGGGATGTTCAGAACAGGCACATCCATAGACACATGGATTCCTGGTGGCCAGTGCAGGGAGAACACCTGCTAATGGGGACAGGATTTCCTTTCGAGGTGATAAAAATGTTCTAAGGGCGCCTGGCTGGTTCTGTCGGTAGAGCTTGCAACTCTTGATCATTGAGTTGGGAGTTCGAGCCCTGTGCTGGGTATAGAGATTACTTAAAAATAAAATCTTTAAAGGGGCACCATGTTGGGTGGCTCAGTTGGTTGAGTGTCCCCCTCGATTTCGGCTCAGGTCATGAGCCCAGGGTCATGAAGCTTGCTTAAGATTCTCTCAAAAAAAAAAAAAAAAAAAAAAAAAAAAAAAAAGATTCTCCTTCTTCTGCCCCTCTGCCCCACTCCCTCCCTCCCCCAAATAAATAAATAAAGATCTTTTTTAAAAATGTTCTAAAATCAGGGGGTGGTGGCTGCACAACCTTGTGAATATACGAAATCCCACTGAAATGCATGCTTTAAAAGGGTTGACTACTACGTTATGTGAACTACAGCTCAATTTTTAAACAAAAGAATAAGTACTTTATCACCAAATAGGTCCCAAGGTTCGCAATCCCTGACTCCCATAATACCTTGGTTAGATCAAACATTACTTCAAGAATATAAGGGCCTCTGATACCATACACAGCAGCAAGCCAAATCATTTATAAATCTAAGAAGCTACCAGACTATTCTTAAGTTAAAAAAAAAAAAAAGAAAAGAAAAGACGGTTTGAGTAAAAATGAGGCAGGACAGAGGTACAGGAGCAGTGTGGGAAGTTTGTTGAATGGTTACAAAAATGTTCCTTTCAGTGGGAGGCAGAAAGGAGTAATTTGTGAGAACCCAGAAGACTGAGCCCACCTAGTGTAAAGGATTCTTCAAAATATCGTTCACGCTGGCCCAGATACAGCAGTGATCTGAGAAAGAGAACAAGGTTTTTTTTAAATGTGTTCAGTGGTCCTCATTTATTACATCCACTAACTTGTCACTGGTTTGCTTTTTCCTATAAAGTTTCAACAGCCTTAGGGCACTGAACAGCATTTTTGTGCTGAATAATAAATCTGTTTATTGCGGATGCCCAGAACCACAGAGATGTAAAGAGACCATCTAAAAATAGAGTATGGCATTTCAAGGAAACCTGTTCACAAAATCAAATCTAAAAAGAGCAACTCAGAAAACTGCCACAGGACTGCATAATTTCTTCACAGGCAGCCCTGGTCTCAAATAGCCCCCAAACAGGATGTCTGGCTACAATTAGAAGAAATCGGAGAAATCTGACCTCCTTAACATAAAAAAAAAAAAAAAAAAAAGGAAAAAGAAAAAGGAAAAAGAAAAAAAGAAAAACAAAATGCTTGAGACACACAAGTATGTGAAAATCACTGGTCTTATGATAATTACACTTATCACAAAAGCTATTTTGAAACATATAATCCACCTTCAGCGACAGGGTGATGATATGTACTTGGTCCTCGTAAGACAGAGCTGATCAAAGACACAAAACTTTTAGAGTAATTACATCGAGGCAGACCTGCCAATTTGAGATTTAATTTGACTGAACTGCTGATTCCACACTTACTTGCTCTCTGGTCAAGGTGCTGCCCAACAGACCTAAGGAGAGCGAGCTCCGCTCCCTTCTGCAGACCGAGGCCACCTCTGCGCCAGCTGGAACCGTGTCCTGCCTGCAGAGCCCCTGCCCTGTGTCACACCAGGGGGGTCGGGTGTCTGGGTTCACGAGGCTACTCTTTCTGCCTCCCCCTGAACACAAGACTCAGCCTCGCAGATACTCTCTGGTTACACGGCTGTACATGTAATATGATTAAGAAGGAAAACCTAAAACACCTACTCAACTAGCCACAAACAAAGTGAGTACTTCAGGGTGGAATCTGAATCAGCCATCTGAAAGGGAGACTCCTAGATCCTGTCGCTGTTTCTTGAATACTTTTATGGAGTGTCACTTTTTTTCCCACCCTGCCCTTTTCCTTTACTGAATTTTCATACAATGAGTTCGCTATGACCATCACCGGATATACTAACAACAACAAAAAAGTTACAGCTGGATCCTGTATTAGTCTCAGCTGCGGCCAAAGTTAAAAATGTTTAAAGCCTAAAAAAAAAAAAAAAAAAGTTTAAAGCCTATAGGAAAGGGGGAGAAGGGGGAAGAGAAAAAGGGGGCAGGAGAAGGGGGGGAGAAGAAGGGTGGGGAGGAGGGGGGACTCATTCCTAAGAGATTTCAGGTTTGTTCTTCATCCGAGAACCTGGCAGCAAAAGCTTCTCTTTTGTAATATGTAAATAAAGTTTGTCTTACTAAATTTTCCAATTCTGAAGCTCGTTTCTTTATAAAGCCATGGCCACATATTAAAATAAAATTCGTAATCACCTCCATATGAGGGCAGGTCTAACAAACCACTGTGTGTGTTTGTCCAAGTTCGCCCACGCACATATTCCATTGACATCTGAGCCGCTTAGTAACTCCTTTCGGTTACCAATCTAATCCACATTTACCAAAGAACAAGAAAAATGAATGTGACTTTGACCTTGAATCAAATAGATGACTTTAACGTATTGAGAAAAATGACATTAAAGAAACCAAAACACTTCTCTCTCCTGTTTACACATGTAACCTGGATTATAGGGTGCAAATGATACTAGGAAACCGTTACAGGCACTCCAGAAGTCACCATCACCCCCCAAAAAAAATTGTTTTAAAGACTGAGAAAACGTGAGGCGCCTGGATGGTTGTCTGTTGAGCATCAGACCCTTGAATTCAGCTCAGGTCTTGATCTCAGGACTGTGGGATCGAGCCCCACAATGGGCACCATGCTGAGCCTGGAGCCTGCTTGGCATTCATTCTCTCTCTTGCCCTTTCCTCTGCCCCTCTCCCCTGTTCACACTCACTCACTCTCTCTCTCCGAAAAAAACATTGAGGAGACATAAGTAAATGCAAGGTATGAACCCTGATCAGAGAGAGCCTAGATAGGTAAGAAAAATAGATATGAAACACTTTGGGAAAGCAGAATTTGGACTGTATGTGTAAGGATATCACAGAATTACTGTTGATTCTCTGCAGTGTGGCAGGGGCGTGGAGAGTGTCCTTAGGAGATCAATGCCAAAGTATTTAGGGATTAAGCGTTATGATGTATGTAACTTACTTTCAAGTGATCCACCCCTCCCTGGCCCCCCTCCCCAAAAAACCCTGTAATTTGTATTAGAGATAAAGCAAATGCAGCAAAATTTTAGCAACTGGTGAATTAAAGTGACAGCTATATGGGTATTCATTCAACTTTTCTGTAGACTTGAAATTTTTCAAAATGCAAAGCTGGGGGAGGGAAGATACAATCATCGCATTGCCGGTTATCTGCTATTCCTAAACCGGAATACAGCAGCTCTTTCACTCTGCTGAGTACCTAATTGCGGGCAGGGGCTTCCTATGTTGATGACCACGTTTCAAATGCCTGACTGTTTGGGATTTTTGACAGATTCTTCACTAAAGAATTTCACTTGGGTTTTTTTCATGTCCATTTCACATACAAGAAGGAAGACTGAAGCTTAAGGAGATTATACACACAGACTCGAGGCTAAAAGTATTGGAGCTGCATGTATTTACTTAAAAAATATGTCAACAACAATCAGTTCTACTGGTTAAACAAACTTCTGTATGTGTACACAAAGCAGAGACACAAATTCTCAGAACCAACCATTAACATCACACACAGCTGGCTATTTTCTGCCCTGAAATATCCTTCAGCGGCTGAGCTGACATAGCAAACGGGCAGAAATTCTGCAATGTTAATTCCCTTAATTAATTAGACCACAAGGGGGAAGGGGCCCTCCAGTCCCACAGGACGGAGATTATCTGGGGAGCAATGACTGCATGATTCACCCCAACAAAGTCAGCCGCAAAGAAGTGAGGCGGAGAACAAGGGAGGCTGCCCAGCACAGAAAGGTCCCAGGCTTCCAGATTCCACTAAGTGGAGAATAACGTACTCTGGGTGGAGGGAGGGAGGGATGGACATTAGCAGAAAAAGCTTCAGTGAAACATGCAGCAACAGCCTTCTAAAATTAAACGTTTATAGTAAAAGCCAGACTCCCTTCTCCAGCATTGGGGGAAGATGTTCAGGTTAGTATTACCACCCAGGCTTGGCCATTAATCTCTTGAACCAGTGAAAGTTGAAACAGCCTTGACTGTCATTAACAACTTTTTAAGGAAATGACTCCCCTGTCAAATCTGTTCCTCAAATTCCCAGATAAAACCGTGGAAGCCAAGCTCATGTGATTAGAGAACTCCGATGATGGTCTCCCCAAGAGGACAGGCCAGCCACGGGCTCGGCCACGGGCAGGCCTGCACCACGCCTGCAGGTGGCTGGAGGGACCGGGGCGGTCGGCTTTGGCTTCTCCCTCAAGAGTGAGACTGGGTCTCACCCGGCCCCAAACCTTCACAGATAAAATGCAAGAGGGAGATAAAGTTGCTAACGCGAAAGCAGCCTTGAACACCCCTGAAATAGACAGTCGCTATCATCTTGACATGCAGGACAGTCTGCTCTTGGCCAGGATCTTAACACCTGATGGGAAGACAAAGCGAGAAGGCCCCAGGCTCCTCCTCAGTAGAGGAAAAAGGGTGGAGGCAGCACGGGAGGCAGAGGAGACTTCAATCCTGAAGCCAAATGTCTAAGCAGCAGAACCCAGGGGAAATAGCTCATCTTATGTTCTTTCCAGATTACTAAAAAAAAAAAAAAAAAAAAAAAAATTAGTCATGTTCTTCATGTCCAGCCAAATGACTGGGCATCTGTGAGGCAGAAGCAGCACGGGGGTGCCGCACGAGCGTGGGACACGCACTGGACCGCGCTCCTCACCACGAGAAGGCCCACAGAGAGGAAGCGCTAAAGCCCTCGGAGACCAAGGCGAGCGCAGGAAGGAGGGAAGAAGGCATCTGACTTCCTTCCGTAAAAATAAAAAATGCCACAGTAACCATCTGACTAGCATACAGCTTAGCCACTGTTTCAAATGAAAAAGCGAATTTGGAGACATGTTACTTTGGGGACCCATGAGACGCTCTGCGACCCCCAAGAGCAGGCCACACTTGAGAAGAACGCTTATCCAGTATGAAGATCCCTTCCGCACCGGCCGTGAAAGGCACCGTTTTCTTCTCAGGATGCGCCGTGCTCTCAGAAGCGCGGTCACAGGCTGAGAAACGTCTACAACCGCTCGTCCTGCCCACACTTGGGAAGTGCAGCCTCACCGTGTGAACAGGCCAAATGCTTCCAAGTCACTGAAATCCTCCAATTTTCCCATACTCTAACACAAACAAAAACGAATTCATTTGTCTGTCTCAATTCAAAAAAATCTTAATTCAATTACTGAAACTTGGAAAAGGACATTCCTGATCATTTTATTTCCTCTCTGCTAAGAACTAAAAGGAAGTCCTGTCTTCTAACGGAATATTAAATGGCCAACGTCTGCCACTTTGGATTGCTGCACGGTTAAAAATGTTTGCGTTAAAATAAATGTTACAAGGAAGTGCCACATGCAACTATTAACGGATTCATGAGCATGTGAAAACACATTTTGTTTTATTAAAAGTAGGAGAACGTATCAATCTCGAAAAGAAAACGTAACCCAGCTCGGTTCTTCAAGTGGTAAGTACATATGCTTGATGAATACCTACGGAAGAGAAGAGGTTTCCTCTCGCACTCCATGGGGATGAGGTCCTTGCTGTGTGGTAAGACAACTGACCTGCCTGCTGCCACAGCCAGTGTCTGGCAAGATGCCTGTACTCCTTACAGAACGCTTCTCAGCCATGTAAACAAGAAGGGCATTTATCGTCCCGCGTGACAGGAAGTGTGGACACAGGGAGGCTCCGGGTGGGGGACATTCGGCAGCTCAACCACATCCTCAGGGAGCCAGCTGGTCACCCTCAGCGTGTGGATGGACATCAGGAACATCATGAATGGAAGCTGACTACCCAACAGGCCAACAAAATCCATTCAAAGACAAGGAACCGTCTTCCGTATTTTTCCAAGAAAGAAGAAACCTTTCCAAGAAGTTCCGAAAACTGCCCTTCAGAGCTTACTGGCCAGACCTGCTTACGCTCCCTTCCTCCAGTCGATGAGAAGGAAAAAGGGATTTCCTTCCCTGGTTTATGGCTTTTAAGTTCCACTGTCTAGTGGCCATAAGGTCCCCTTCCTTAGGAATTGATATCGTAACAGATCAGACACCCACAGCCACCAACTGAGCAGCAAAGGGCCACAGAGAAATGAGCCAGGTGATCATTCCTTCCCCTGCCCCTCAAAGTACCTACATCCTATTTTATGGTTTAAAATCAAAGGTTGTTACTTGCAAGTTACATTTTATAGAAAGGAAAGAAATATCCAATTTTTGTTTCTTTTCTAAATACATCATCCACCCTAACCCTTAAATCAATTACAGAAATAGCTAAATAGCCACGGCTTTAATGAACCCTCCTATTATCAAATTGTGGTTTTAAAGAACCTCGAGAATGTAAAATAATAAATGCAACCCAGATGTTCACTGAAAAAATGAAAACAAGATTGTTTTTACTTCATAGCAACCAGTAGGTCAACCCATTTCCTCCTTCAGAGAATTCTCAGAGGACCACAAACTCCACTCAAAGACCATGTGTTTCATATGTATCTGTCCACAGAAAAAGGAAACTCTGCTGTCCAAAATAAACGGAGAATATTATATGTTCCCATGAAAGTGAATTAGAAAACTGCAGTAAGGCTGGGTCTACACACAGCCAAACATCTGGATGAAACTGGGGGAAAAAAATCACTAATTACCTAGATATTGGGAAATATTTTTCAATCATCATTAAAATGTCCAGTTTTATAGCAAACTGCTTTTATTTATTAATTAGAGGAATCAGTTTTTCAAAAAGAAGAGTACAGTAATTAAAAATAACCCTGCTGAGAGTTTAGGACCGGAACTTATTTTCCACGATTTGAACAGAGCTCCTCGTGACCAGCGAAAACGAAGTCAGCCGGAAGAGTGAATTTGCTCTGTGAAAGCAAATCACCCAATCTTCGTGGACAACTAACGTGACCCAGGTGGGTCTAGTATTTACCAAACACTGAAAGATAGATTTAGCCCAAATAAACACGTGCTGAATTGTCTGCAACCAAGCTGTAACACCCTACAGAACCTGATGTCTGTCGTACCAAGTCAAATGGGGAGCTGACTACACAGTGCTGAGAAGCTTGATTAACTTCAAAAATCAGGAAGGAGAGTCACGTATCTTCTACTCTCATCGAAGGGACTTATTCTTCTCCCACAACTGCAGCAGTGTTTGATAAAACCTATCTTCCCAAGTTTCAATAGTCCCATCTCACAGGTTGATCAACCTGCTTCCTAAAGGATGTGCCAATAATCCCTTTCAGAGCTAATGCGTCTCTCCCAAAGTTACTCTTAGAGTGTGACCATGCCACCTGCTATGTTAACTCACCTGGTATGAGTTGCTGTGGGTCCTCCATCAAAATGATTTCCTCAAGAGAAGTTTCGTGGCAAAACACACGGGCACCCCTCTCCCTCGCCAAGCCCCAGCCCTCCGGCCACTCTCATCCCCGGGGCAAACCTCCACCCGCAGGCGTGGCACCAGCTCTTCCTAAAGCAAGCAAACATCTTTCCCGGTCCCTCCTCTGCCTGCCCCCTGCCTGTCCCCTCTCGCTTCCGACAACACCACTCCCCCCTCTACTTCTGCAACACCGCGCAAACCCCAAGGACCCCAAGGACCCCCCCCCCCCTCAACGCCACTGGCTACCCTTTCCAGGTCTCCTTTCCTGGGCTGTCCCCAGTCCTGGGACTTTCTCCTTTCTCTCAGCTCTCTCCCACGAGTGATCTCATTCATCCGGTCCCACTAACTAAAGGGCGCTGAAGTCTTCCCAAGGTTCATCTCCCACCCAGTCAGGTCCTCCAAGCAGCGGACTCTCACAGCCACCTCCACTGGGACTTCTCACTACCGAGTCCAATTCTAAACACCAAAACTGAACTCCTGAGACGACGCTTCCAGTAAAGGCTGACTAGTTTGTAACTGACAAACCCATCTGCCAAGAACAACCGAAAGAGCTGAACAAATTATAAGAAACAACTGTGTGAAGGTATCGGACAGCTACCAAATGCAGTGAGGACTCAGGAGGCCAGGATCCCAGAGGTAAGTGCAGAGAGGGGAGCCCAAAATCCGGGCCACTTTTCTCCTGGAGAGGTTTGCCAATTCACTGTAGAAGCAGAGAGGCCAAAACGCTAAGCAGAAACAAGTGGTGGAGGATGTGAGTGGGCCGGCATAGCCTCCGGCAGTCTTAGGGGTGGGGGGAGAGCTCAGGGGCTGCCAGATAAGAGGAGCCCAGTAAACAGCCCAGGCCTTCGGGCTGGTGGGGACCGCCAGAGAGCTACCCCAGGAGGGGGGCAAACCAGAAGCAGAGCAATCCTCACAATTCTAAAGTGGTATTTCCCTGCCTTAACTGCCTGCCAGAAGCCTCCCTTGAGGAGAATTGCCAGAGTCTACAAGTTTTCACACACATGGTCTACAATTACCAGGTATGTCTAGAGTCACGACCACATGACTGAAAACCAAGGGTAGAACAGACAACAGAATACACTCACAAGCTATCCAAATATTGACATTATCAGACGGGGACCTTATAATAACCGTGATTAGTACAACAAAGAAATTAGTTTAGAAGATGAGAATTTTCAGCAGAAAATTGGGAATCTGAAAAAAGGAATCAAGAAAACTGAAGAAGGCAGTGACTGAAAGAAATTGAGAACTCAAGACATGGTTTCAGTGCGGGTTGGAGATGAGGGAAGGATTATTCGTATTTTGGGATACAGGTCAGAAGAAAATACACGGAGTGAACCACAGACCCATAATGCGGACAAGAACACAGAAAAGAGAGTCAGTCACACAGGTCATGATGAAAAGGTGGAGTCCCAGAAGGAGAGATGGGGAATGCAGCCAAAGGAATGAATGGAGAGACAATGAGCACCAATTCTCCAAATCTAAGGTAAAATTAAGTCTGGTCACAGCACCACCAAAAAGCAGAACCACCACCAGCCCCAACAAGGATAGTTTTAAGGAAAACCACATCTGGACACATCACAGTAACAGCTGAAAATGAAAGGCAAAGAGAAGAATCTGAAAAGCAGCCAAAGTGGGGATGGGGGAGGGATTACCTTCAAAAGAACAAGACAGATACAGCTGATTTCTCAGCAGAATCCACGCAAGCCAGAGGCAATGAAATGGCACGTCAAAACACTGCAAGAAATTAACTTGATAGACTACGACTGTACGCCCGGTGAAAATATCCTCCCGAAGCCAGGGCAAAGGAATGTCATTTTTGACAAAAAAAAAGCAAAAAAAAGAACCAAAAAACCCTCCAAATGGCTTTCTCCTAGCCCCGCCTCCCCGGATCTCCCCTTCTCCGGTGGCAGCAGCACCACCTTGTCACACAGGCCAGAATCTGGAAGTCCTCTCTGCCTCCTGCACCTCTGACCTCCCAACGGTCGGCACATCCATCCGATTCTCCAAAGAACATCTCATCACTGGTAACGCGATGCACTGTTTCTTCCTCAGGAGGCAGGCCAACGTTTAAAAGTGTGATAAATGCCCAGAGTGGAGGAGAATGCCCCCTGTGAGAAAGCAATCTGTCAGCAGGTAAGGAAACCAAAAGGAAGCCTATGCCCCGCGTGCACAATCTGGGGCTACGCTCTAGAAAAACTCCCCCAAGTCTGGAAAAGGAGACAAGCCCAGGAGTTCACCTGTGTGTGGTTTACAACGACAATGTAAAATCCTATCCGGACGATAGGATACCATTTTTATAATTTTCTTAAACAAACCAAGAAGAGATCTTTACCTTGTTTATGGACATACACCTATATGCTAAAGTAGGAAAACCACACCACAGGACCCACAGCTAATCCACACCTGCCCTTAGGATAATCCACAAGGGAGGAGGGGTGGAGGACCAAGAATAATTTAAAAGGTGATATTCCCTGAAGGTCTGTGTACTGTGTTCCAGGTCTTGGTGGTAAGTATTAAGAAGCCGGGAAAGGGTAACAACAGGGGGTTATTTCAGACAGGCTGGTGAACGAAGGCCTCTGTGGCAGGGAGACATGTGGACAGAAACCTGGATGAAGGGGCCCTGGGTGGATCAGTCGGTGGAGTGTCTGACTCCTGATTTTGGCTCAGGTCATGATCTCATGGTTCTTGAGTTCGAGCCCTGCGTCTGGCTCTGTGCTGATGGCATGGAACTTGCTTGGGATTCTCTCTCTCAAAATAAATAAACTTACAAAGAAAGAAAAAGAAACCTGGATGAAGCCAGTAAGCAGGAAGCAGATACCTCAGTGAAAACCACTACGGAAACAGCAAGTGCAAAGGCACCGAGGCAGGGTGTGCCTGGTACGTTCCTGGAAGATCAAGGAGACCAGCGTGGTAACAAGCGTGGTAGGAAATGTCAAAGACACAGCAAGGGATGAGAGCAGGGGCCAAGGACAGCCCTCAAGAAAACAATGTTTTTTTATGTTTTTAAAGGGTTATTTAAAGAAAGAAAAGAAAAAAAGGAATGGAAAGGAAAGGAAAGGAAAGGAAAGAAGGAAGGAAGAAAAGAAAAGAAAAGAAAAGAAAAGAAAAGAAAAGAAAAGAAAAGAAAAGAAAGAAAAGAAGAAAAGGAAGAGAAGAAAGAAAGACAGACAGACAGACAGACGGGCACCTGGGTGGCTCAGTGGGTCGAACATCCAACTTCCGCTCAGGTCATGATCTCACGGTTAGTGGGTTTGAGCCCTGTGCTAACAGCTCGGAGCCTGGATCCTGCTTTGGGTTCTGTGTCTCCCTCTCTCTCTCTGCCCCTCCCCTGCTCACACTGTCTCTCTCTCTCTCTCTCAAAAATAAACAAACATTAAAAACAAAAAAGCAAAAAATTTGTGACTGTATGTGGCATACAAAGCCAAAAATATTTACTACCTGGCCCTCTTACAGAAAAAGCTCGCAGCCCCCTGGACCGATAGGCCCTGTGGGCCACAGGAAGGCCTTTCAAGACAGGGTTCTAGCCTGACAACAGTACAGACTCAGAGAGGGAGTGACATGACCTGTCTTAAGGGATCGCTGTTGGACATGGATGACAAGAGGGAGAACATCTGAGGCTAAGGCAAGAGAAGCCAAGGAGGGCACCAACCAACAAGCAAAAAGAACAGTGTTGCCACATGCAGGGATGGAGATTTACCCGTAATGCTGGAATTACTATTACTTTCTTACAGAAGACCTAGAACAATGTCACAGAACATTAACAGCTACTCTGTTAACTCTGAGTAACGCGAACATGAGTGTTTCACTGTTTCCCCTACTTTTCTGTGTCTTTACAGACATCCGTCTTATCTCTTTCCCTTCACCTCTGCCTCGGCTGCCCAATCCCCACGCCTCTGCGACTCTCCCCGGAGCACCTGCCCAGCTCCTACTCCCGGACACCCTCCCCTCCTCCAACCCATTCTCCACTTGGTGGCCAGGAAAACTCTCCTTAAAAGGGCAGGGGGTGCAATGGTGAGACATGTGGCTTCTGGGGCCGGAACACGTGGACTCGAATCTCTGCTCCACCCCTTACTATAGCTGTGACATCCAATGCAAGTCGGTTAGCTTCCCCACACCTCTGGGTTCCATTTCCATCTGTAAATGGTGGGTAATGTTAAGCATCTAACAGGGTTACCGCGAACATTAAGTTAAGATACAATAAAGCACACAGGACGGAGCCCCACCAGCCGAGAGCATTATGTAAACATCGGCTAAAGTTATTGAAACAGAAGTCAAATATCACTGCCCTGTTTAAAACCTTGCATTGGCTTCGTGAATCCCTTACCTCCTGAAGCCACTCCTTCCAGCCCCGCCCCCTGGCACTCTTCCTCCCAAAGGCTTCCCCTGCCTCTCCCCCCCCAAGTCCCTCCACCCCTGATGATTTCCTTCAACACACTCAGCATAACTTGCGATTATTTTATGTGTCTGTTTACCTTTCCTGTCTGTCTCCCATCTAAACAAAAGCTCTGGGAACGCAGGAAATTCATCTGCCTTATTCACCGCTACTCAACCTTGTGCCAGGAGCAGTGCCTGGCATTTTGGTAGAGGCGCTATCACTATCCGTTGAATAAGCGTTCAAGAACACGCTCTACGCATACTCTGAAAACACCCATCATGTCACCTCTTAAACATTAAAAGACCAGTAATTTCCTGTGCCTTGACTGGAAATACAGATAACACATTTTATAACTTTCTACATTTAAATCATTTTTTTTCTTTTTTTTTTTTAGTATATAAAAATACTTCAGGACACCTCAGTGACTCAGTTGGCGAAGCAGCGAACTTTTGATTTCAGCTCAGGTCATGACCTCACGGTCATGGTTTGATCCCTCCATCAAGCTCTGCTTAAGAGTCTCTCCCTCTTCCTCTCCCCTGCCTTCACTCTAGCTCTCTCAAAAAAAAAAAACAAAACAAAAAAACCCGCTCAAAAAGGATGTTTTCTTACCAGCATACTATTTTTCTGTGTGAAATGGCTTTCCAATTTCGGAAGAAGCAGAAATAAACTTTTTTGAATTTCAAAAAAATAAAAAGGCACAGAGCGACGGCTCCACTGCACCTTCATTCTCCACCTGCTCAGTTCCCATCGCCCTCCCCCAACAGGGAAACCTAATTCTTGGTTCCTTATTTAACCTTTCCGAGAATTTTCACACATATACAAACACTTCCGAAGAAAAAGAAAAGAAAAGAAAAGAAAAAAGATGGTAACCTACAAAGCACACTTTCCTGCACTTTGTTTTTGTAACTTAGCATTTTGGAGATCTTTCCAGATCAATTCATAAAGTGGTTCCTCGTTCCTTCCTACAACTTCATTCACCATCTGGGTATGAGATTTACCCGGTGAGTCTCCTGTGGATAACCTGGGTTATTTCTCATCTTTTACTACCACAAACAATGCAGCAAATAATCGTGTACCTACAGCACCTCCAACATGCACAAATATACCTGCAGATTAAATTCCTAGAACTGTTATTGTTTGTTCAAAGGATTTGCACACTTGCAATTGTTTAAAAAGCTGCTGCGGCCCAACGTTGCTGCATCTATTGGGATCCATCCAGAGAAACGGAAGAAGGCCCTCTAAGGATCTCAAGTGGAGGACGTTTCATACAAGGAGTTGGTTACATGCGTGATGGAAAAGCTGAGAAGTCACACGGAAAATGGTAAGACAACCAGAGACCACAAGAGCAAGAAGCTGATGCCACCTCTAAGTTGGAGGACCAAACGGAGGAGGGATTTCCAAAGCTCAGGGAAATGGGCAGGAGCTGGAAGCAAAAGGAGACCGTGCAACGGCCACAGAGACTGTCTGAGGCCAAACGTAAGGAGAGAACCTGGTTTCCCCCTTCCTGTAGCCATCCATCTCTCCCACCACCCACCAGAGGCTCCCACCACCCAAACCTAGCTGCAGGCCAGCTGACCCAAAGGTCTGGGAAATGTTGCCTGCAGGGGTGACTCTCTCCGCAGGGGAAGGGCAAGCAATGGACCTGAGCCAACAGGACACAGGCTGTCTCTGTAACCAATTTACCCTCCCACCGCCAACAGATGGTTTCAAAGGTGGGGGTCCTTGCTTGGCTGACAGGTGAAAGGTGGGTTCTCAGCCTGGTCTTAATCTGTATTTACTTCATTATGAGTGAGGCGGAGCACCTTCTCACGTGAGACACACGCTTAATCCTCATCTACACTGACTGGGGGTGGGGAGGGGAAAACCAGCAAAGTTCTTCACTTCATCTGCCACAGATGGTCCATTCGGGAACATCAATCAGGCACATTCCCAAACTGAGTATTAAGATGGTGGCAAGGAGCCAAACTAGCCAGTCACCTGCCAAATAGAGGCAAATCTCAAGAACTGTTCTAGAAAAACCGAAAGGCAATAAAGCCCCGAAGGAATTAAAAATACCTTAACTGCACTCTGGGCACACTGTAGTAACAATGTGTTCTTGTAATCTTGTAACCAACCCCCCCAACCGTGTTCCTCCTTAGAACTGCCCTCCAACCATTCAGATCACCACCCTCTCCCCTTATCTTCCACGGAAAGAACAAATACTACTACCCTGGACAAAAATTCAAGTTATAAAAATAGCAAGTAAGAATCATTTTTAAAGTCTCTTAGCCCTACAAACACGTTAGCAAAAAAATAAAAAACATTAAAAAAATTAAAAAAATTTAAAAAAAAAAGGGGCGCCTGGGTGGCTCAGTCGGTTGGGCGTCGGACTTCAGCTCAGGTCACGATCTCGTGGTCCATGAGTTCGAGCCCCGCGTCGGGCTCTGGGCTGACAGCTCCGAGCCTGGAGCCTGCTTCCGATTCTGTGTCTCCCTCTCTCTCTGTCCCTCCCCTGTTCATGCTCTGTCTCTCTCTGTCTCAAAAATAAATAAACGTTAAAAAAAAAAAAATTAAAAAAAAAACACATTAGCAAAAAAAAAAAAAAAAAAGCTCTTAAATGATCTCTCGTGCCTGTGTAACTACCATTTGCACAGATTATGTACCCTATCTTGTAAACAAGTTGTAGCTGAGTTCCCCATGTAGGGTTCAAAGTTCTCTACTCTAAAAATATGTACACAAAAGTTATGTTTTACGACTGGCTGGCAAACGACTGGCAACTGAAATTATCCTCTTTCGAAGGGCTGAACTTTATTTTTAAAAACGTGAATTTTAGGGGCACCTGGCTGGCTCAGTAGGAAGAGCACGCAACTCTTGATCTCGGAGTGGTGAGTTCGAGCCCCACGTTGGGTGTAGCGATTAAACATCTTTTTTTTTTTTTTTTAAACATGAGCTTTAAAGCAAAGAATTTTTTTTTTATCTAAATGGCAGTAATAACTGTAAAGAACTTTATCTTTTTTTTAACATTTATTTATTTTTGAGACAGAGACAGCATGAACAGGGAGGGTCAGAGAGAGAGGGAGACACAGAATCCGAACCAGGCTCCAGACTCTGAGCTGTCAGCACAGAGCCTGACGCGGGGCTCGAACCCACGGACCGCGGGATCATGACCTGAGCCGAAGTCAGACGCTTAACCGACCGAGCCACCCGGGCGCCCCAACTGTAAAGAACTTTAAAGAGGTATATTAACTTCAAAACCTCCCCAGATACTCAAATACAAGCACATCAAATGTGTATCATAGTTGCTATATGATTCTTATTTCAAAACTGTAAGGCTTTCATTTACCCAAAACCATATTTATCCCAAGATTGCCAAATTTATTTTTAAGTGTCTCCTATAATTCAAAGAAGATAATAAACCTTATCAGTAAAGGTTAAAAGTTATTTTCCGGCACCTACCATGCTGCTGGGCATTTTAGTACACAAATAAACAACTGGTCGTTGACAATTGTTCTAGTGGATTAAATGGTACGTTAAAAGCAATCACACCCTTTTCCCAATGCACAGGGTTTTTTTTTATAAGGTTTTTCTTTAATTCGAATTTGAAAGTAATGCATATCATTCCAGAAACTTGGAAAACAGAAAAACGTTACATTCACATTACATTACGTTGCTTCCACCAGGACATATAAAGCAACTGCTTGTTTCTAATGGTTCTAACATTTCATCAATAAACTTCCCATAATTTACCTCGCCTTCCTCCTATAGGGCATTGCTATTTCCGATTTTCTACTACTACAAATTGTATCACGCACATCTTTGAGCATGACATTTTTGAAAATCTCTCTCCTGGGAATACAATCTTGAAATTAGTAGCCCAGAGAAAGTTTTAAGACTTTTGATACTTAATAACATCCTTTGCTACAGTACTCAAGATCTGTAAACTGCTGGGCCACGCTGACTTCCTTTTCTAATCTTTATATCTGCTTTTACCTTCAAACCCGTCTCCATGTCTTTAGTGACAGGAGTCGGAAACGCCTTCCAAACAAAATCGCCGAGCCGGCTGCCTACCTTGACTCTGATGTCAAATGCTTAAACGTGATGCCTGTTTACTCTGTAAAAGGGAAAAACTGCTGTATGCCTGTTGTGTTACCCAAGTTGTGACAGGCAGGAGGCAGGGGATCTGGGGAGAATCCATCGCTTAGACTCTTCAGGCAGACAGCCTGGCTTGTAGGAGGCTCTGCAACTCGGCTCCTTCTTTCCACAGCACTTTCTTTCGAAAAACAACACACCCACTCGATGCCACAGCGCTATCCCTAGCTTTAACTATGAGAACTGAATTCGACAAATGCCACCAAGCCTGCCAGCTGCCCACGATCACAGCCGCATCGCTTCTTGGGGCACAAACCTCTCGGGCAGCACTTACAGTCTTAGAAGGCACCTTGATTAACCAACCACTTCAACCTGAAAGCGCTCGATACTGCTGATTCTCACAGGCGGCTGCAGCCTGTAATTAAGATTTTTTTTTTTTTTTCTCTCAAAACGCTCCCTTATTACAAGGGGTTCTGAAGATCCCGTCTGTCGGCATCAAGGAGATCTTCAGCCAAAGTAGAGAGAACCTCAACTTCGGGTGTGCCTGCAAGACAGGGGTGGTAACCCCTCCGCTTTCCAAACCAACGACCCCACTCCACACACGCGCGTAAATGCAGCTTCACGGGCATGATTCGCAGCATGACACGACAGTAATTTGCACGCCACTAAGTCATCCACAACAATTGCAAATTAACTGGGCGTCAGGCACACAACCCGGCTCTTGTTGCTCTCACCTGAGCGCGGGATGCCCCGGGCTTATTTGGGGGGCTTAACCCGGAACGTCCCCCAGTTCATAAAATGCCTGTGCCCCGGCTGCCCACTCCTCGTTGAAGCCTCCCCACGCACCACTTGTGACCTAAAGCCCGGCACACGGGCACACGGCTTTCAACCTTGTCCCTCCACCCGCCCCTCTTGGACCCCGAGGATCCCCAATTCGGAACTTTCCCCTCCCCATTTCTCGGGGATACCCCGCTTCCCACCACCTGGGAAGAGACACCGAAGGGTGGGGAGGGGGAGGTCAGCCTCCTGCGGTCGGGCTCCGGAGGGCGTGAACGCCCTTGGCGACGAGAGGCGGGGAAGGTCGCCCCCAAGGTCCCCCGCCCCGGGAGGGCGACCCCCGCGCCCTGCCCGAGCCCCCGGGCCACCCCGGCCGCCAGCGACCCCGGCCTCGCCCCGGACCCCCGCTCGGGCTCGGAGGCGACCCCGCCGGCCCCCCTCCGCTGGGCCCCGGGCCGACGCGCCGCGGGCCTCGCCTGTCGCCAGCCGGCACGGGCGCCGCCCGGACCCCCGACCCCGGACCCGCCGCCCCGCTCCCGTCCGGCGCGCCCGCGACCCCCCGCCCCAGGCCGCCAGCCCGGGCCGGCCACACCTCCGACACTCACCGCCGCCGCCCTCACCGCCGCCGCCGTCTTCGTCCATGTTGAGGCCGCTCCCGCTGCCGGCGAGCCCGGAGCCGCGGGCGAGGGGCCGCGGGCGGTGGGCGCCGCGGGTGCGGAGCGCGCGTGCGGCCGGGCGGCTCCAGCAGCGCGCGCGCCGGGTCGCGGCCCGGGCCTCCTCCGGCCGGGCGGGGCGCTCTCCGCTCGGCGCGCCGTCACGTGACGCGCAGGCCCCGCCCCCGGGCGCGGTGGGCGGGGCCCGGGGCCGCGCGGCTCCGCCCGCGGGAACGCGCCCGGCCCCTCCCGGACTGCGCCGCGCGGGCCCGGCAGGGCTGAGACGCGACTCTGGGCGGCGGGGGAGGGGGCCCGGGGCGCGGCGACCCCTGCTGCGCCCTCCCCCGCCTTCGCGCGGCCTGGGGACTCGCGTGGGGTCCCGGGCGCGGGATGCCACTTCTACAGACCCCGGCGCCGAGGGTCCTCCTCGCACGTGCGCTCCGGAAAAAAAAGCTCAAGAAACGCACACATTCAAAAGTCTGGCCTCGCCCCTTGGGCCCCGCGGCATTTCCGAGTAACCGGCTTTCTGATGCATAATGAAGACGTTTCTTCGCTGGCGACGAGCGCACTTTAAAATTAGCAGAGTGTAAGGCTGGACCCCACACCCGCACACCTGGGTCCCACCCTCAGCTGGGGGCTGGCCCGGCTGGCTGGCCTCAGATGCTCTCGCACTGTCTCTCCAGTCTCCCTTGGAGAGCTGCCAGCTGCCCTGGATTTATGATGCAGAAGGAGCTCTGAATTCAATTTCCCGTGGGCACAGCCAGGGTCCTAGGCGCAGGCCTCCTGGGCAGAAGGCTTCAGCTCGGCCTGCCCCAGATCTGTGGCTCTCCTTTCTCCGTCCACGTCTTGCTTCCAGTAACTCCCCTGAAGCATTGAACGTGCGCCCTCCCTAGCCTTTCTGTTCATTTCGCTTGAACCAAATTGCATTAAAGAAAAGGAAACACTGTAATGGAGGAGATAACTCATCTCTAATATCATTTTCCAGCAACGATTTTATATTTACAAATGGCCTGTTTCCTTCCGCTGTCATTTATCAAAATGGAAAGTTTTCACCTTTTTGTTCAAGGTTGTGGGATGATTCCAGAGTGCAATCTCCCAATAACCTCGGGAATTAGACACCCAGCGTTCCTGTGCTTCTGCAGTGACCGCGCACACTTCTGGGTGTCCCGAGATGGACGTTTAAGTCCCAGCCAACAGACGCGGCTTCCTGGTCATGTCCCTGTCAGCTCGGTTATCTTGAAGATAACAGTATGGTTACTGAGAAAAATGGCAGCACACTTTGAACTTGATAATGTAATATGTGGAGCTTACTCAAAGATACTATCAATTATAACAGCTTTTAAATGTCAAATTCCTCATTCTTTAGGTTTCTTAACACGTGATCCAAGGTGCTTCTCTCAAAGTTTGAATCTGAAAATTGCTCTCTGATGTCCATCTAAGACAACTTCCATCAGAATAAAGCGTGGCCCAGTTATCTGTAAGTAGAATGTTAGATTATCCCCACAGTTCAGCCAGCGCCTCCATTTTGACAAAGCCTGCAAAAATGTTGGGGTAATAAAGGCTTAGGATGTCATTTCCGTTGTTGTTGTTTTTTTAGTTTATTTATTTATTTTTGAGAGAGAAAAAGAGAGAGAGAGACAACAGGGGAGAGCAGAGACAATGAATCCAAGCAGGCTCTGCACTATCAGCGAAGAGCCCAACGCGGGGCTCAAACTCACAAACCGTGAGATCATGATCTGAGCTGAAACCAACAGCTGGATGCTTAAATGACTGAGCCACCCAGGAGCCCCTCATTCCTGTTCTTGAAGGGAGAAATTAGAAGACTTCAAAACCTTCACTACTCAAAGAAATTACTAACTAAAGGGGAAATTAGGTTAAAAAAAAAAAAGCTGTTTTTCAGTATCTCTTAAATCCCACCAAGATAGCATTTATCTAATCTGCACACATTCAGGTTGCCCCACATAGAGGAACATTAAGTATCCCAGTTACCCACTAAGATAGGCATTTGCTTTATGTCCAGCATGTGTGTGGTTTCATCAGAAGTTGAAAGCTTTATAAATGAATTTGTAAGAAAAACAATTTGTGCGGCAGACGGGGCTCCAAGATAACAAGTGTTAAACCTGAAACCCCGTTGCAATCCCTCAGTTAGACAATAAGTATTTAGGAACCTGCTGTAGTCCAAGCACTGTCCCAGGTGCTGGGAAGATGATGATGAAAAAGATCAATTCGGTCCCTGTCCTCAGGGGACTTAAGACCTGGAAGGATTACAGCCATTAGGCAAATAATTACACAAATAACTCTGAAATTGAATTTTGATGTCCTAGCCTATTTCCAGACTTTCTCACAGTGTTTGCTGTTTCCTGTGTATCAGCTTTGCAGCCTTGAAACTCCTTCAGACAGAGACTATAGTCTATATTTATTCTGCCTCCACGATCCACCGCAGGGCCTGGCCATGTCAGAGAAAGGGAGAAAGCAACAGCGTTTGTTACTGCTGCTGAATGAACAGGGCCATCCAAAGGAGGACACCTCTTGAAAACATGTTGAAACCCATTTATCAGCCCTCTGACCATTGCAGAAATAGTTTAAGAAATCAAGAATGTGCACATTCCGGAAAGGTCAGAGAACTTCTCCTTTGTGCATCAATCTCCATCCTCCAAGTGGAAGTCTGTGAAACTGGACAGAAAGTGTCCTCTCCTAGCACTCAAGTCACAAGAGCCAAAACCCTGCCAAGGCCTGTGTCTTCCTGCTCAGCCAGAAAGAGCCTGCCTAGGCCGCCTGCATTACCGATGCATTCAGACCCCACACAGAAAAGCAGAGACGGCAGTGACTGTCAGCAGATAGGAACCTCAGCTAATCCGTTACATCTGCTCAGGGGTCTGGTCCAGTCCAGGGAAGGCGCCGCGCACACAGCAGCCAGCTCACTGTCAGCTCACGGTCACAGAAGGAAAATAATGCTTTCCGAAATCTAATTTCATCTCGGAAAGAAAACATCTCGTTGGAATAGAGATGACCTTGTGCACATTAGCATTCCCCACTCTGCCCAGGCAACCAATGGGGTCTAAGTGTCAAGACACATCCTCATTAAATTTTCAAAAGCCCAGACATCATGTCCTTGATGGCTTCCGCCTCTCTTTCCAATTTTCAAAACAGTCCACCTTGGTCTTGTCCTCTCCCCTAGAATCCACACAACTGACAAAGGTTCCCTGGCCTCAACTTCCCAAGGGCAGCTCAAGTCCTTTTAGACTGATTAGTAACTTGCATCTCTGCTGGAAAAGGCACTCGAATGTTGTGTTAACGGTAAACTCTGAAAAAAATAATTTAGCTACCGCTTCAAGCTATTTGTCTTTGGGTAGAAAGGCTTTATACCCACTCAAGGTGACATCGGTATAAAGAATTATTACACGCAAGGTGTCTTCTATAGTAATAAAGAACTGGGTTGTTTTTATCTAGCTCTTCATTTTTATAGTATGTCCCTGACCTACCAAAAAACAAAATTAACTTTTTTTTTTTTAATTTAAAAAGGTCCCCTTTGGAAGTTGGTCAGAGTCTGCAGCGTGCAGCTTGAAGTCACCAGGAAACTCCACCCTGGGGTTCAGAGTGTACTAACGGACAAGCAATTAAAAAGAAAAAGGGTGAAAATGACAAACATAAGTACATAGAACATCTGTCTGTGATCACGGTCCTCCAAATAGAAAGTGAGCTCCTAGCCAGCAGCTAAGTGACAGAACACACATCACTGAGTGCCATGTGACCCCCAGGGCCTGCCTGTGTGCACGCAAATGGAATTCTGCACTTTGACGTATAAGGCCTTGAGTTCTGGTCATTTGTTGCCTTTGTGAAAAAGCCCCACAAAAACCAGTAAGGTCGTTAGGTCTCGGCCGTGATGCATCACAGCACATCATGTCTTCTAGGGGGATAATGTAGTCTCTAAAGTCAGATGGCCCAGGGGCTTCCATTTCTTGTCTGTGTGGCCTTGAACAGGTTGCTTCACATCTCTGTGCTCTACCTTCTGCATCTGAAATGGGACCACCACAAACTCTGCCCTGTACGTTCTGGGAGCTAGAACTACCTGCTACCATATACAGGGCATGGTGCACAACAGGTGTCAGTCGATCCTCATCATCATCAAGAACAGAAGTATATGGGGCGCCTGGGTGGCTCAGTCGGTTGGGCGGCCGACTTCGGCTCAGGTCATGATCTCGCGGTCCGTGAGTTCGAGCCCCGCGTCGGGCTCTGTGCTGACAGCTCAGAGCCCGGAGCCTGTTTCAGATTCTATGTCTCCCTCTCTCTGACCCTCCCCTGTTCATGCTCTGTCTCTCCCTGTCTCAAAAATAAATAAAACATTAAAAAAAAATTTTTTTTTTTAAAAAAGAACAGAAGTATAGTGGGCGCCTGGGTGGCTCAGTCAGTTAAGCGTCTGACTCTTGATTTCAGCTCGGGTCGTGATCTTGCCAGTGGTGAGATCGAGCCCCGCTTCGGGCTCTGTGCTGGCAGCGCAGAGCCTGCTTGGGATTCTCTCTCTCCCTCTATCTCTGCCCCTCTCCCACTCATGCTTGCGTGCACTCTCTCTCACTCAGCAATAAATAAATCGACATTAAAAAAGAAGAAGAAGTATGAAGTTTCCTCGCTCACTCATTCACAAGACCGGCAGAATCCGTGTAACGAGATGGGGAGGCAAAGCTGAATCTCAGTAAGGGCTCCCACTGTCACTGCCACCTTCTAGCTGCTGTCTTGTCCTTCACATCTGCCTTCTGGAATGTCCCTTGCCATACACTCCATGCCCTCTGCTTGTGAATTGTCCCACACCTCATAGCTGAACGGTCCTCTAAAGAACTGGGTTCTCACAGCCACAGTCCCATATGTGCAGTGGTGTAAAGGAATCTGGGGACTCCGTGCTCTTCCTGTGATGTCACTTCATTCATTCAACAACCTGTTTCTTAGCACCCCCACCAAGCAGGCCCCAGGGTTTCGACAGGAGCCAGCAGCCAATGACTTTTGATGATGGACATGTCAGACCTCAGCACCCAGGGTGACTGTAACAGCCTTGGAAACCTTTACTCCACCCCCTGGCAGGGGGCAAAGGCTCTTTTTCTCGGGGGGGGGGGGGAGGGGAGGGAAGGGAGAGGATCTGGTGTGCACACACACCACTCAAATACATCTCCCCCAATAACAGATTAGTCATATAAATTTAATCGTTACAGATCTGCTGCTTGATCAATACAGTTTTAGTATTTAATACATGCTGTTAAAGTTTATCACTGCGGTGCCCTTGGGTGAACTGCTAGTGTTTTGTCTCTCTCTCTCTCTCTAAAAATAAATAAAAACATTAAAAAAATTCATTTTTTAATAATGTAGTTTAGGGGCGCCTGGGTGGCTCAGTCAGTTAAGCAACTGACTTCGGCTCAGGTCATGATCTCGTGGTTCATGGGTTCAAGCCTCACACAGGGCTCTGTGCTGACAGCTCAAAAATAAATAAATAATAAAAACATTAAAAATTACAAAATAATGTTCTTCAGGGGCACCTGGGTGGCTCGATCGGTCCAACTCAAGCGTCCAACTCTTGATTTCCACTCAGGCCATGATCTCGCGGTTCATGAGTTCGAGCCCTGGGTCAGGCGTCATGCTGACTGCTGACAGTATGAAGCCTGTTTGGGAGTCTTTCTCTCTCCCTCTGTCTCTCTGCCCCTCCCCTGCTCACACTGTGTCTCTCTATGTCAAAAATAAATGAACTTTAAAAATTTTATAAAAAATAAAATAATGTAATTTAGACAGACTTCTGATTCCAGAAAGATAGAAGTGTTTTTCTCTATTGCTCCCACTCGGTACAAGTCCATGGACATTGCATATGAACCAAACACAAGAAGACCCTGAAAGGAAACAAGGAGAGAGGGACTAGGCACCTTGGGACCCAAGGAGTGACATGATGGTGAGTTCCTTGGGTTTTCTTTCTTTCTTTTTTCCCCCCAATGTTTATTCATTTTTGAGAGACAGAGCAAGAGCAGGGGAGGGGCAGAGAGGGAGACACATAATCTGAAGCAGGCTCCAGCCTCTGAGCTCTCAGCACAGAGCCGGATGCAGGCTCGAACTCACAAACTTCAAGTTCATGACCTGAGCCCAAGTCAGATGCTTTAACCAACTGAGCCACCAAGGCACTTTGGGTTTTCTTTTTGCCTCAGAGATCCCAGACTTGAACTGGAGAACCAGAAACCCAGAAACACCAACCGGTACAGACAAAAAAAAAAAAAGGAAAGAAAAGCCCCAACAAAAGCCTGCCCTCTCTAGCCAAAGGATCAGGAAAAGTGCAGCCTAGCAAAGCGGAAAACTTTTAGACAATAAGGTTGTACTCCAGCCAGCCGCACCCCGACCAATGTCAGCGAAAGGCTGAGTGGGGAGCCCAGACCTCCACCCTCCTCAGCTGAAAGGAGGTGTCCCAAGCCACTGCCCGCTCCCAGAATGGGATCAGAGAAGGCCAAGCAGGAAACCTGGACTTCATCCCAGCCAGGCAGTAATGAGGGCCCCGTTCCCCCCCACTGGGGTGATGTCGGAGAAAGCCTCGGAGAGAGTCAGGACTTTGACCAGCGGCAGTGACAAGGCCATCTGGTCCCTGAGTATCAGTGGAGGCCATGTGGGGAGCGGTCATGAGGTGCCCAGACCTTCCCAGCCAGAGTGGTGTCAGCAGAGGCCTGGGGGAGCCAGAAACTCCATCTCCACTCCTCCGTAACCAGGTATTCTTTCCCTCAACCCAGGATGTCCACAGACACCAAGGGGGGGGCCTGGATTCCCGCCCCCACCCGCTAGTAAAGGGGAGGAATCCCACGCTTCCTTTGCTGGAGGCGTCAGAGGAAGAAGGCATAAACAGAATATTTATCTAAGGCTGCATAAAATACCGAAAAGTCCAGGATACAATTGGAAATCCCTCATCACACCAAATGGGATGAAAAAAGACAATTGGTATATATATGACACCAATCCCAAGATGACAGAGACGTTAGAGTCACTTGAGTAAGATTTTTGAAGCAGTCAGTAGAAAAATATTCAATGAGCAATTATGAACACGCTTGAAACAGATGCAAAAAGAGAACAAAACATACAAAGGAAGAGAAGGTACAAAGAAGAACCAAATGGAAATTGTAGAATGGAAAAAAAAAAACCAAAGTTTTTGAATCAATGGATGGGGCGGCAATAGAATGGAAGTGACAGAGCTAACAATCAGTGAACTTGAAGACAGAGCAACAGAAATTATCCAGTCTGAACAACAGAGAGAAATTGGGCTATAAAAAAATGAACAGAGCCTCAAGGATCTGAACTGACATTCGTGTCATCAGAGCTCTGGAGAAAGAGGAGAAAGAGGGCACAGTAGGAAAAGTATTCGAGATTAAAAGAAAAAAGAAAAAAATAGGGGTGCCTGGGTGGCTCAGTTGGTTGTGTGGCCGACTTCGGCTCAGGTCATGATCTCGCGGTCTGTGAGTTCGAGCCCTGCATCAGGCTCTGTGCTGGTAGCTCAGAGCCTGGACCCTGCTTTGGATTCTGTGTCTCCCTCTCTCTCTGCTCCTCCCCTGCTTGTGCTGTCTCTCTCTGTCTCTCAAAAATAAATAAATGTTAAAAAAAAAAAAAAAAAGAAAGAAAAGTATTTCAAAAATAATGGCTGAAAACTTCCCAAGTTTGGCGAATGAAGTGAACCTACAGAGTCAAGAAGCTGAGCAAATCTCAAACAGGATGAATCTAAAAAAAGTGTTTTTTTATGGGCACCTGGGTGGCTCAGTTGGTTAAGCATCTTACTTGGGCTCAGGTCATAATCTCACAGTTCGTGAGTCTGAGCCCCACGTCAGGCTCTCCGCTGTCAGCACGGAGCCCACTTCTGGCTCCTCTCTTTCTCTCTCTGCCCATCCCCCACCCCCAAAATATTTTTTTAATGTTAAAAAAGTTAAAAATTAAAAACAAATAAGAAAAAAATTAAAAAATAATAATTTTTAATGCTTTATTTACTTTTGAGAGAGAGAGAGAGAGAGAGAGAGAGAGAGAATGAGCGGGGGACAGACAGAGAGAGAGGAGGACAGAGGATCCAAAGGAGGCTCTGCCCTGACAGCAGGGACCCCAGTGCAGGGCTCAAACTCACGAACCTCGAGATCATGACCTGGGCCAAAGTCAATGCCAAGACACATCATAGGAGAACTTTGAATGTAAAGAAAATGGAAGAAAGCTTGAAAGCAGTGAGAGAAAACAACACGTTATGGTCTACATTTCTAACCCAATAAAATTAATTAATTAATTATGTTTAAAGCTGGTTCTTTGAAAAGATACATAAAATTGACACCTTTCTAGCAAGACTGACCAAAGAAGGGGTAATTAATGGGTTAATAAAGGCACACTATGGACATTACCCACTCTTATATTTGAAAACTTAGGTGAAATGGGTCCATTCCTCAAAAAGTGAAATATGTCACCACTCATCCAAAATGAAATGGATAATTTAAAAAGCCTATCACAGGGGCGCCTGGGTGGCTCAGTTGGTTGAGCATCGGGCTGTTGATTTCAGCTCAGTTCATGATCCGGGTGGTGAGACTGGGCCCCAAGATAGGTTCAGTGCTGAGCATGGAGACTGCTTGAGATTCTCTCTCCCTCTCTCTCTCTCTCTCTCTCTCTCTCTCTCCCTCCCTCCCTCTCTCCTTCCCTCCCTCCTCCCCTCTCCCCTACTCATGTTCATTCTCTCTCTCCAAAATAAAATAAAACTAGAAAAGCATTTAAAAAAATTTTTTTAATGTTTATTTATTACGGAGGGAGAGAGAGACACAGGGCATGAACAGGGGAGAGGCAGAGAGAGAGGGAGACACAGAATCCGAAGCAAACTCCAGGCTCTAAGCTTCAGCACAGAGCACGATGTGAGGCTCGAACCCACGAACAGGGAGATTGTGACCTGAGCTGAAGTCAGAGGCTTACCCAACTTAACCACTCAGGCGCCCCACTAAAATAAAATTATAAAGAGGCTATAACAATTAAGGAAACTGAATATATAATTTTAAAACTCCTAAAAAAAGAAATCCCCAGGCCCAGATAGTATCAATGGAGAAGTCTACCAAATGTTTAAAGGATAACTATCAGGGGCGCCTGGCTGGCTCAGTCAGTAGAGCAGGCAACTCTTGATCTCGGGGTTGTGAGTTCTACAGTCTATGTTGGGTGTAGAGATTACTTAAAAATAGAATATTTAAAAAATAAGAAATAAATAAAGGATGAGCATCAGTCCTTTTCTTCCAGAAAAGACAAGAAGAACACTTCCCAATTTAATGTATAATGCCAGTATCACCCTGTTCCCAAAACTAGACAGAGACAGTATAAAAAAGGGACAATTACAGACACTATCCTTCCCAAACATAGATATGAAAATTCTTACCAAAACACTGAAAATATAATTCGGTAATATATAAAAAGAACTGTAATAAAAATGAAAATAAAGGGGCGCCTGGGTGGCTCATGGGTTAAGTGTCTGACTCTTAGTTTCGGCTCAGGTCATGATCTCACAGTTTGTGGGCTTGAGCTCTGCATTGGGCTCTGTGCTGACAATGCAGAGCCTGCTCAGGATTCTCTCTCCTTCTCTCTCTGCCCATACCCCCCGGTCAAACACACTCTCTCCCTCTTTCTCTCTCTCTCTCAAAATAAATAAATAAACTTTAAAAATAAAAATAAAACAAACTGTACACCAGGATCGAGTGGTGTCTATTCCCGGGATGCAAGGCTAGTTCAAACAGTCACAAATCAATCAATGTAATCTACAGGCTAAGAAGAAAAATCACATGATCGCTTCGATGGATGCAGAAAAAGCATTTGATAAAATTAAATACCCACTCATGATTTGAAATACTCAGGCACTAGGCATAAACAGGGACTTCTTCAACGTGATTTTTTTTTAATCTACAAAAACCTATAGCTCCCAGCACACTTAATTTTGAAAGACTGATGCTTTTCCCCTAAGACCGGGAACAAAGCCAGGATTTAATTCTCACTGCTGCCACTCAACATAGCACTGGAAATTCTAGCCCACACAATAAAGCAAGAAAAGAAATAAAAGGCCTACAGATGAAAAAAGGAACAAAACTAAAGTGTTTCTGTTTACAGATGACAGGATCGTCTACATAGAAAATTCCAAAAATCTCCAACAACTTATAAGTAAATCCAGCAAAGTTGCAGAATTGACATAAAAATCAACTGTGTTTATATCAGCAAAACTAAAAGGCAACCAAAAGAAGGGGAGAAGATATTAGCAAATGACATATCAGATAAAGGGTTAGTATCCAAAATCTATAAAGAATTTCTCAAACTCAACACCCAAAAAAATAACCCAGTGAAGAAATGGGCAAACAACATGAATAGACACTTCTCCAGAGAAGACACCCAGATGGCCAACCAACACATGAAAAAATGCTCCACATCACTCATCATCAGGGAAATACAAATCAAAACCACAATGAGATACCACCTCATACCTGTCAGAATGGGTAACATGAACAACTCAGGCAACAACAGATGTTGGCGAAGATGTGGAGAAAGAGAATCTCTTTTGCGTTGTTGGTGGGAATGCAAGCTGGTGCAGCCAATCTGGAAAACAGTATAGAGGTTCCTCAAAAAACTAAAAATAGAAGTACCCTACGACCCAGCAATTGCACTACTAGGCATTTATCCACGGGATACAGGTGTGCTGTTTCGAAGGCATATACACCCTGATGTTTATGGCAGCACTATCGACAATAGCCAAAGTATGGAAAGAGCCCAAATGTGCACTGACTGAGGAATGGATAAAGAAGATGTCTATATATACAATGGAGTATTACTCGGCAATCAAAAAGAATGAAATCTTGCCATTTACAACTACGTGGATGGAACCAGAGGGTGTTATGCTAAGCAAAATTAGTCAAAGACAAATATCATATGACTTCACTCATATGAGGACTTTAAGACAAAGAACAGATGAACATAAGGGAAGGGAAACAAAAATAATACAAAACCAGGGAGGAGACAAACAAGAAGAGACTCATAAATATGGTGAACAACAGAGGGTTACTGGAGGGGTTGTGGGAGGGGGGATGGGCTAAATGGGTAAGGGGCACTAAGGAATCTACCCCTGAAATCATTGTTGCACTAGATGTTAACTAATTTGGATGTAAATTTAAAAAAAATCAACTGTGTTTCTATCAACTAGCAAGGAGAGCACGGACAGTCCCTCGCTACATTGCCACCAATGAACCCCTGCACCTTACAATGCTCCCCGGAGGACCCCAACTGCACAATGGTTACCTGAGGGCAGGGTAGTGTTGCCTGGGAAGGGGCACAAGGGAACTATGGAAGTTTTCAACTTAAAAATCCCTACACAAGGCAGTGGTGCTTAAAAGAAAGGGAGGGGAACATAGTCGGTCTGACTTAGAATCTGTGTTTCGATGTATCAGGTTTGTGTGTTTGGGATTTTGGATCCCTGCTGCCATTTGGAGTTTTGGTTTGTGTGCTGAGATGAATAGTGCCCCACCCCCACCCCCAAATTCACGTCCATCTAGAATCTCAGAATGTGACCAAATTTGGAAGTAGAGTCTTTGCAGGTGTAATTCGTTAAGATGAGGTCATACTGGAGTAGGTGGGCCCTAAATCCAGGGACTGGCGTCCTTATAAGACAGAGAGGACACACACACACACACACACACACACACACACACACACACACACAGGGAAGATGACCATGGGCCACAGAGGCAGAGATTGGGATGAGGCAGCCACCAGCTAGGGAAAGGAAAGACCTCTGAGAGCCACCAAAAGCTAGGAGAGAGGCACCGTTTGGCCCGCTGACACCTTGGTCTCAGACTTCTGGTTCCAGAACTGCAAGAGAATAAATTTCTGTTGTTTTGAAACCACCCAGTTCAAGGCAATTTGCAGCCCCAGGAAACTCGTACCCTCTGATTCTCTTTTCTGTGGTCTTGAGGAGGTGGAGTATTGTCTCGATGCCTGGAGAAGGGCTGTCTCCTCCCCCCCCCCCACCCCCCCATCCTCGGGCAGTGCCCGTGGCTTCCTCCCAAGGAGAATGAATTCCAGATTCTGTTTGGGAATTGAAGAATTGTCTTCTCCCCCAAGGAAAGAAGGACACGCCCTTATGCACGCAGCATTTTTCTGTGTGTGAAAGAGGGGCTGGAAAGGCAGCGCACAAAAATCACATTCTTGTCCCGCTGCAGAATGCACTGCCCGGGGCGCTCTCTCTTCGGCGCCGGCTTGCTCAGCAGAAAGCTGCGGGGAAGCTGGCGGAGAGCTTAGTCACGGCCTTTCGAACCCTCCTCCACTGCTTCCAAGTTCAAAGGAGAGAAGAAACGAGAAACGAGGCCTCCCAGACCTTCACAGGGAGACACCCTGCCGGAGCAGGTGAGTCAGGGCAAGGGCGTCCTCATTTCTTAAAAGGCTTTCAAATTCCCTTGGCTTCTCCCCGATGGGGGCAAATTCCTCCGCTTTACCTTTCTGCATCCTTTTCTCTCTGGCAGCACCAACCATCTCCCAAGCAGCCCCACCATTACCATCTTCATCATTGAAGAAGCACAACAATAGGATGGAGACTACTTTGAAGCACCTGCTGTGTGCAACCTCAGTGCCAAGTGCCCTCGTACCTGCCCTGGAGCCCTCCCGGCCGCCTGACCACGTGGATACTGTTAGCCCTCCTTAGAGACAAGAGAGCTGAGTCTCAGAGACACAGATTAACTTGCCAGAGAGCACACGAGGAGAGAATGGAGGAGCTGGAAGGGGCCCCACCCCTGCTGCCCCCGTCCTTTCAAGACACCATCCAGCCTCAGGAATACAAAAGAAAAGGGAACGTATTCCAGTTACTCCTGGAAGCGCACACACGCAGGGAGTCCCCAGCCTGTTCCCCACACACGACCCGATGTCCTCACCTGTCTCCCCTACCTCTTCTTTTTCCACCTTCTGTCACATCTTTCTTCACCCCTACCACGTGGCACCAGTGTTGACTGAGGCACCTGACTGCACACTAAGGATTGAATTTTCCAGTTGACGCTGGTCCAAGGGTCTGGGTGGGGAGTGGCTGCTTAAATGGGTACAGAATTCCTTTTGGGGGGAATGCATTCGCTCTGGAGCTAGAGACAGACGGTGGGGCCACAACATTGGGAATGTGCGAAATGCCACCGGATTGTTCACCTTAAAATGATTAATTTTAGGTGATGGGAATTTCACCTGAGTAAATTAAAAAGGTTTGGGAAATGTCCAACAAAGGAACTCCATGGCTGATTGTTTAAAAATATTTTAATGTTTATTTATTTTTGAGAGACAGAGTGCGAGTGGGGGAGGCACAGACAGAGGGAGACACAGAATCCGAAGCAGGCTCCAGGCTCCGAGCTGTCAGCACAGGGCCTGATGCGGGGCTCAAACTCATGAACCGTGAGATCGTGACCTGAGCCAAAGTCGGACCCTCAACCAACTGAGCCACCCAGGCGCCCCATGGCTGATTGTTTTTAATACTGTCCCAGCCTAAAAGCGCATCATGCCTCCTTCTCTGCTGAAAGCACGC
Source organism: Panthera tigris (assembly GCF_018350195.1). NCBI lineage: Eukaryota > Metazoa > Chordata > Mammalia > Carnivora > Felidae > Panthera > Panthera tigris. The sequence goes on along the minus strand of NC_056675.1, from coordinate 5,037,222 downwards.
TCTCATCAGATGTGTCCAGGCAGCAGGGAACAGTTCCCTGAGACCCCTGTGGTGTGGGCAGGTTGTTAGGTGAGTCACAATGGGACAGAGTTTCGGATGCCCTGCCCTCTCTCCCATCTCAGCATCTCCCATGCCTACACATCCTGTTCACACTAAAGTTGAGGCAAGACAGGATATCCAGAGACTTGGAGGTCAGGCTTACCAAAAAGTGACTCAGTGAAATGGATTCTCAGTGCACCTGTCCCTCAGAGACTATGACTTCTCGTTGTGGCACTTCTAGAAAACCAATGACAGACAGAACTGCCCGCCTACGTCCTGGAACACCCTCCCCAGGGAGCATGATGAGGCAGCTTCCTAATTGCTGGGTGGCCTCTGAATGCTGTGACCCTCTGAGACATGTCACCTGGCAGGTTCTCCAAGAGGTGCTGCCTGTCCCACAGGCTGCAAGAGGCCATGGAAGGAGCAGGACCAGCCTGGCCACAGGTAAGGACAGGCAGTTGCAAGACCTTCAAAGAACCAGTCCCGGATTTCATCGATCTGTTCTATTTTTTTTTAATCTATTTCATTTATTTCTCCTGTAATCTTTATTGGTTCCTTTCTTCTACTGGCTTTGGGCTTTGTTTGTTCTTCTTTTTCTAACTCCTTTTGATATAAGGTTAGGTTGTTTATTTGAGACTTTTCTTGCTTCTTGAGGTAAGCCTGCATTGCTCTAATTTTCTCTCTTAGAACAGCTTTTGCTGCATCCCAAAGATTTTGGACCATTGTCTTTTGATTTTCATTTGACTCTATGTATTTTCTTTAAAAAACTTTTTTAACATTTATCTATTTTTGAGAGACAGGGAGACAGAGCATGAGTGGGAGAGGGGCAAAGAGAGATGAAGACACAGAATCTGAAGCAGGCTCCAGGCTCCAAGCTGTCAGCACAGAGCCTGAGATGGGACTCGAACCCACAAACCATGAGATCATGACCTGAGCCAAAGTCGGATGCTTAACCGACTGAGCCACCCAGGCGCCCCTGCCTCTATGTATTTTCTGATTTTGTCTTTAATTTCTTGGTTGACCCAGCTGTGAGCCTTCTTGACAAGAGAAAGATACCAAGAGCAAAAAGCAGCTGAACTTTCCCAACAGAGGTGTCCAGACAAATCCCTGAACACACACGTTCACAGCAGCATGACAATAACCAGAGGCGGAAGCATCTCCAGTGGCCATCAGTGGATGAGTGGATAAACAAATTGTGGCAGATTCCTACCATGGAATATTACTCAGGCGTAAAAAGGACTAAAGCGCTGACACCTGTAAGATGTTAATAACCACCCCCCTTAAACATTATACTCTGTGAAAGAAGCCAGACACAAAGGACCCAATATTGCATGATTCCAATTAGATGAACTATCTAGAAGAGTAAATTCATAGAGACAGGAAGCACATTGGTGGTTTTGAGCATTACGGAGAGGGGTGTAGGGGAACGGGGCTTGATTGCTTAGTGGGTATGAGGTTCCCATGATGAAAATGTTATGGAACTAGTTAGAAGTGATGGTTGTACAACATTGCAAATTGACTAAATGCCACTATACACTTTAAAATGGTCAATTAAAAATTATTTATATATATATATATGTATATATATGTATGTATATGTGTGTGTAAAATATACATAACATGATAATGACTATCTTCAACATTCTCACTGCTGTACAGCCATCATTATGCTCCATCTTCAGATCCCTTTCATCTTCCCAAATGGAAACTCTGTCCCCATCGAACACTCACTCTCCATCCCTTCCCCCACCCCCCACCCCTGGCTCCCACCATCCTACTTTCTGTCTTTTGTGAATCTGATGACTCTAGGCACCTCATATAAGAAGAAGCACATAGTATTTGCCCTTTTGTAATGAAGTGGTTAATTTTATGTTATGTGAATTTCACATCCGTTGAAAGAAAGGGAGGGAGGGAGGAAGGAAGGATCCATGAAGGAGAGGAAGGAAGGAAGGAAGAAAGGAAAGGAAGAAGGAGGGAGGGAGGGAAGGAAGGAAGGGAAGAAGGAGGGAGGGAGGGAAGGAAGGAAGGAAGGGAAAAAGGAGGGAGGGAAGGAAGGAAGGAAGGAAGCAAAGGAAGGAAGGAAGGGAAGAAGGAGGGAGGAAGGGAAGGAAGGAAGGGAAGAAGGAGGGAGGGAGGGAAGGAAGGAAGGAAGGGAAAAAGGAGGGAGGGAGGGAAGGAAGGAAAGAAGGAAGGGAAGGAGGGAAGGAAGGAAGGAAGGAAGGAAGGAAGGAAGGAAGGAAGGAAGCAAAGGAAGGGAGGGAGGGAGAGAAGAAAGGTAGGAAGGAAGGGAAGAAGGAGGGAGGGAGGGAGGGAGGGAGGGAAGGAAGGAAGGAAGGGAAGAAGGAGGGAGGGGAGGGAGGGAGGGAAGGAAGGAAGGAAGGGAAAAAGGAGGGAGGGAGGGAAGGAAGGAAGGAAGGGAAGAAGGAGGGAGGGAAGGAAGGAAGGGAAGAAGGAGGGAGGGAGGGAAGGAAGGAAGGTAGGAAGGAAGGGAAGAAGGAGGGAGGGAGGGAAGGAAGGAAGGGAAGAAAGATGGAGGGAAGGAAGGAAGGAAGCAAAGGAAGGAAGGAAGGGAAGAAGGAGGGAGGGAGGGAAGAAAGGTAGGAAGGAAGGGAAGAAGGAGGGAGGGAGGGAAGGAAGGAAAGAAGGGAAAAAGGAGGGAGGGAGGGAAGGAAGGAAGGGAAGAAGGAGGGAGGGAGGGAAGGAAGGAAGGAAGGGAAAAAGGAGGGAGGGAGGGAAGGAAGGAAGGAAGGGAAAAAGGAGGGAGGGAAGGAAGGAAGGAAGGGAAGAAGGAGGGAGGGAAGGAAGGAAGGGAAGAAGGAGGGAGGGAGGGAAGGTAGGAAGGAAGGGAAGAAGGAGGGAGGGAGGGAAGGAAGGAAGGGAAGAAAGAGGGAGGGAAGGAGGGAAGGAAGGAAGGAAGGAAGGAAGGAAGGAAGGAAGGAAGGAAGGGAAGAAGAAGGAAAGGAGGGAGGAAAGGAAGGCAGGAAGGATCCATGAAAGAAAGAGAAAGAAAGAAAGAAAGAAAGAAAGAAAGAAAGAAAGAAAGAAAGAAAGAAAGAAAGAAAAGGAAAGGAAGAACCCATCCCAGCCACCTCTTCACCCTGACCATTTTAGCCAAGGACTGAATCTGAGTGGAGATGACCATGGCCCCTTCTGAATCCACCCTGCACCCTCCACTGTCATCCCCGGGAATGAAACTGAGTTGACCGGAGGTCAAATCGAACGAGTGTGGGGGCGGCTGCAGCCTTTGGGGCCGTGAGATGCTGGTGGGAGAAAATGCTGTCCTGAGTCTCAGACACCGGATTCATGAACAAATCTCAAGTTTAAGTGCCTGAGAAAAATGGCTCGATGTGGTTTCCTCCCTAAGTGTTGGAAATCGGACAGCTCATCCCTGCTAATGGAAAGGCCTGTATCCGCTTCCTGGATTTTGTGAGTGGGGTAAAACCCCAGGAGAGAAAGCTCCCACACAACATCGCCAACTGAACCCCATCCATTTGTTTTCTGAGTGTAACGTCAGGTTAATTATTTATGACGGAGCTCCAAACAAAGTGTTAGTAAGAGACCGGCTTCCTCTTCTAATTGCTAGGTTTCTGAGAAGGGAGCTTCAGCCTGGAGGGATTTTGTGATTGGAATAAAAGGAAATAGAAGAAAGTGAAGTGTGCATCGGCCTGGCCCAAAAGAACAGCCAGAGTACTGAGAATTAAAAGGAAAAGTGAATTATTAATAAGCAGAATATGGAAGGGGAAGGAAGACAGAGGAAAGATGATTTCCCCGAAAGTCCTTCCGATGCCCGGCCCTTCCTTGAATCTCCCACAAGGAGAAGCCAAGGGGAACTGCCAGCTGAGCCATCCGCCAGATGCTGACGGTTGCTTGTTGGTTCTGAAGACGAAACAGCATGAACTTGCCTACTGGTGGGCAATCCTAGGGCCAGGGAAGCGTTGTGGGGCAGAGGAGCCTTGGTGATGAAATCAAATCAAACTCTGGCTTTCCCAAAGATGGCGCGTTCTATTTACCTTCTGGCCACTCCTCTCCTATGAGCACATCTTCTGATGTTTTCATAGTTGGTTCTTACTTGGACAACAAATACCCAGCCCTTGGGTCATTCGCACCCCACAAGATAAAGATGGAGGAAAAAATAAATAGGAAGGAAAAAAGGACCCAGCTTTCAAAGAGTCCTGTTTTGAGGCACGCCTGGGTGGCTCAGTCGGTTGAGCATCCAACTTTGGCTCAGGTCATGATCTCACGGGGCTCCGGTCATGATCTCACGGGGCTCAGGTCATGATCTCATGGTTTGTGAGTTCGAGTCTCACGTGGGACTTGCTGCTGTCCTCACAAAGCCTGCCGCAGATCCTCTGCCTCCCTCTCTCTGCCTCTCCCTCACGTGCGATCTGTCTCTCTCTCAAAACTAAACAAACATTTTGGGGCTCCTGGGTGGCAGAGTTGGTTAAGCCTCTGACTTCGGCTCAGGGCATCATCTCCCGGTTCGTGGGTTCAAGCCCCGCGACGTGCGCTGTGCCGACAGCTGGAGCCTGTGTCTCCCTCTCTCTCTGCCCCTCCCCTGCTCGTGCTCTGTCTCTCTCTGTCTCTCAAAAATGAATCCACGTTAAAAAACTTTTTCAATTAAAAAAAGTAAAACGAAATAAATAAACATTAAAAAAAGAGAGAGTCCTGTTTTGCTACTAACTGAATTTCATAGGGGAAGAAATTACAATGCTATTCACTAAAACGCAATTTAAATTTTACCCATTTTATTTACATATCACCCTTGTCCCCAGCCACCCACGACAACCACAAGCTGACTTATTCATCAATTTAAGTCCCAGGTACTCTTCCTTGGAAGCAAGAAGTGGCTTACTGGGACACAATGAGAAGCTCCTTGGTGAGGACTCATGTTGTAGCTCAGTCACTGAAAGATTTGCTCGTTTCCACCCCGCCTGGCAGCTTGGAGCTTCTGTGAATATTGGGGCATTGTACTTCCTCACTGGTACTCCAGGCACCTCAGCAAGAATTCGTCAGTAAGATGTGGAATTTAATAATAGACACATCTAATTATAGATGTTGCATTTGCCTGTCCCGCAGGATTAAAAACAAAGTGTCTCCTAGAAAACCCAAGACAAAGAATAATGAAGGGGCTCAGACTGGCGAGCCAAGGAACGCCACCAGATGTTTAAGAGATGGACAGATGTCGGGGCACCTGGGTGGCTCAGTCAGTTAAGCAGCCGACTCTTGATTTCAGTTCAGGTCATGACCTCACGGTTTGTGGGATGGAGCCACATGTCAGGCTCTGCACTGACAGCACAGAGCATACTTGGGATTCTCTCTCTCTCTCTCTCTCTCTCTCTCTCTCTGCCCTTCCTCTGCTCATGTTCTCTCTCAAAATAAATAAATAAACTCAAACAAAATATTTTTGTTTTAAAAAGCCTGTTTGAAATAAATACTTTGGCACATTCCAATCTAAAAGACAAGAGACAGAAACAGGTGGAGAGGTGTTGAAGCAGGGAAGGGCTGTGTAGGGCAACTGAAACTCTCTCAGGGTGATTCATCAAAGGACCACCCAACTGGGTGGCTCAGTCGGTTGAGTGTCAGACTCTGGCTCGGGTCATGATGTCACAGTTCCTGAGGGTGGGCTCCGTGCCGACAGCTCAGAGCCCGGAGCCTGCTTCAGATTCTGTGTCTCCCTTTCTCTCTCTGCCCCTCCCCTGTTTGTGCTCTTTCTCTCTCAAAAGTAAATAAATAAGCTTAAAAAAAAAAAAAAAAAAAAAAAAAAAAAAGACCTGTCCAACAAGGCCCCTGGTGAGGCTACCACTGTGGTATACACAATCAGTTTGGAAAACATTGCTTTCGCTTTTCTTCTGCCAGGGACACACCTCCTGCATTTCCTTCCCTGGTCAACTCAACACCCCCAAAGCGCAGTTCTGACGTCCCCTCCTCCAGGGAGCCTTCTCTGAACCTCCACCTCTAAAGAAATGGATTTTCAGGAAAAGGAGACAATTGTCCAACAGTGGGATTGTCCACCCCCTGGTGCTGTGAGCACCCATCATAGGCAGCATTCAAGCAGAGACCAGAGAAGATACGTCTGAACTATATTTCTCCCAAAGCCCCTTCCAGCTCTTGTGTGAATTTCCAAGTTAACAGAATTGAAGGTCCTTACCAGATCACAATGGCTGCTCTTCGGCCAACATTCCATTCTGTGAACTGTGGAGGGAAACAGTGCTAGAGGTTATCAAAACCAATCATGGACAAACCACCGTGACCAAAGATCAGACGGCCCCTGCCCCCCAACTTTAAGATATGGTCTCCGTGTAAAGATGTGGGGGAAATGGTACCCTCATGTCCTGCTGGTGGGAATGTAAAAGGATGCAACCATCATGGAAGACAGTTTGACGGTTCCCCAAAAAGCTAAACACAGAGGGGTGCCTGGGTGGCTCAGGCGGTTAGGCACCCAACTCTTGATTTTGGCTCAGGTCATGATCTCATGGGTTTGTGGGTTCAAACCCCACATCAGGCTCCTTGAACTGACAGTGCAGACCTGCTTGGGATTCTCTCTCTCTCTCTCTCTCTCTCTCTCTCTCTCTCTCTGCTCTTCCTGTGCACGTTCTCTCTCAAATAATTTTTTTTTTAAAAGGTAAATCGAATTACCATATGATCCAGCAGTTCTGTGCCTAGGTATATGGTGTGCTCAAAATAATTGAAAACAGGTATTGAAACAAATGCTTGTATACACATGTTCGTAACAGCGTTAGTCATAACTGCAAAAAGATGGAAACCGCCCAAACGCCTACCAATGGATTAATGAATACACAAACTGTGGTACGTATATAATATATATGTTAATATATTTAATATATAATGTTATTATATATTATATGTATTGATATATGATAATATATATAATGGAACATTTCTCAGCCTTACAGAGGAATAGAGTACTGATGTATGCCACATGGATAAGCCTTGAAGATATGACACTGAAAGAAGCCAGACACAAAAGGTCACATGTTGTAGGATTCCATTTGTATGAAATCCACACACATAGGCAGAAATTGGTGGTTTACAGATGCCGAAGGGCCAGAGGGATAGGGAGTGACCACTAATGGGTACAGGGTTTCCTTCTGGGGGCATAAAACTGTTTGGGAACTAGACCTTTACATTTTGAGATATATGAAAGAAAGAAAGAAAGAAAGAAAGAAAGAAAGAAAGAAAGAAAGAAAGAAAGAAAGAAAGCAAGCAAGGGCACCTGGGTGGCTCAGTCGGTTAAGCGTCCGACTCTTGATTTAGGCTCAGGTCATCAACTCAAGGTTCGTGAGTTCAAGGGCCATGTTGGACTCAGTGTTGATGGTGCAGAGCCTGCTTGGGATTCTCTCTCTCTCCATCTCTCTCTGCCCCTCCCTTGTGCTTTCTCTCTCTCTCTCTCAAAAATAAATAAACTTAAAAAAAAATTTTTTGGGGGGTGCCTGGGTGGCTCAGTCGGTTAAGCATCCGACTTTGGCTCAGGTCTGATCTCACTGTTCGTGAGTTCAAGCCCTGCATGGGGCTCTGTGCTAATAGCTCAGAGCCTGGAGCCTGCTTCAGATTCTGCATCTCCCTCTCTCTCTCTCTCTCTCTCTCTCTCTCTCTCTGACCCTCTCCCACTCACATTCTGTCTCTCTCTCAAAAATAAATAAATAGTAAACAAATTTCAAAACAAATTTTTTAATCTTTAAAACAAAATTTTTTTTAAAAAGCCATAACAAATGTTGGCGAGGACGTGGAGAAGAGGAAACCCTCATGCACTGTTGGTGGGAACAGCCACCAACAATTGGTACAGCCGCTATGGAAAGCAGTACATAGTTTCCTCAAAATATTAAAAATAGAATCACCATATGATCCAACAATCCTGCTTCTGAGTAACTTATCCAAAGAAAACAAAAACACTAATTTTTTTATTTTATTTTAGAGAGAGTGAGAGAGGGAGGGAGGGAGGAAGGGAGGGGGAGAGAGAGAGAGAGAGAGAAAGAGAGAGAGAGAGAATTTCAAGCAGGCTCCACAGTCAGCACAGAGCCTGATGTGGGGCTCGATCCCATGACCCTAGGATCATGACCTGAGCCAAAATCAAGAGTTGGATGCTCAATCCACTGAGTTGCCCAGGAACCCCACCAAAACACTAATTTGGAAAGATATCTGCACCCCCCTGTTCAATGAATAAATGGATAAAGAAAATAATATATGTAAAACACATACACACACACAATGGAGTACTATTACTCAGCCATAAAAAAAGAATGAACTCTTTCCACTTGCCACAAAATGGATGGAGCTTGAGGACATTATGCTAAGTGAAATAAGTCAGACAAAGACAAATACAGTATGATCTCACATGTGGAATCCAAAAACAAAACAAAACAAAATGAGCTCACAGACACAGAGAGAGGACTGGTGGTTGGTAGAGGTGACATGGGGGAGTGGCAAAGGGAGGCAGGGGTCAAAAGGTACAGACTTTCAGCTAAGAATGAAGGAAGTCATAGGGATATAAAGTATGGCATGGAAACTATAGATAATATACTTACTGTATTGCATATTTAAAACTTACTAAGAGAGGGGTGCCTGGGTGGCTCAGTCAGCTAAGCGTCCGACTTCTGGTTTCAGCCCGGGTCACGATCTCATGGTTCATGAGATCGAACCCCACATCTGGCTGTGCTGACGGTGTGGAGTCTGCTTGGGATTCTCTCTCTCTCAAAATAAATACATAACTTTCAAAGTTACTAAGAGAGTGAGTCTTAGAAGTTCTTGCCACCAGAAAAAATAATTTTGTAACTACGTAGGGTGAGGGATATTAACCAGATTTGTGACAATCACTTCACAATGTATACTTGAAACTGCTATAATGTTATACATCAATTACACTTCCCAAAATAATGAAAAGCAGGAAAACAAATTCATAGAGACAGAAAGTAGAAGGGTGGTTGCCAGGGACCAGGGAGTGGTTATTCATTGGGGACAGGGTTTCAGTTTGGGAAGATGAGGAAGTTCTGGAGATGGATGGTGGTGATATTCACAACAATGTGAATATATTTAATGCCACTAAACTGTACACTTAAAAATGTTTAGGGGCGGGGCGCCTGGGTGGCTCAGTCGGTTGAGCATCCGACTTCAGCTCAGGTCACGATCTTGCGATCTCGAGGTCCGTGAGTTCGAGCCCCGCGTCGGGCTCTGGGCTGATGGCTCAGAGCCTGGAGCCTGCTTCCGATTCTGTGTCTCCCTCTCTCTCTGCTCCTCCCCCATTCATGCTCTGTCTCTCTCTCTATCTCAAAAATAAATAAACGTTAAAAAAAAAATTAAAAAAAAATGTTTAGGGGCACCTGGGTGGCTCAGTCAGTTGAGTGTTCAACTGTGAGATCTCACAGTTCGTGAGTTCAAGCCCCGCATCGGGCTCTCTGTTGCCAGCACAGAGCCTGCTTTGGATCCTCTGTTCCCCTCTCTCTCTGCCCCTTCCCTGCTGGTTCTCTCTCTCCTATCTCAAAATGAATAAATAAACTTAAAAAAAAAACAAAACATATGATACAATCCTAACCATGTAAGAAGAAAAAAGTCGTATATAAAATATTACCAACAAAACACAACAAAATACTCATATTGGTTGCCCTTTGGTAAGAGGTCTGTAGATAACTTTAATTTTCCTGTCTCTATTTTTCTGTATTTTCTATATTTTCTATTATATGGGCATATGTTATAATATCTAGGAAAAAATAAACGTTAATTTTTAAATGCAGCCTAATTGAATTAAGACAGAATTGAAGTCTCCCCTATAGCTTTTTCCTCCATAGTTAGAGCAGGAGCACATTAACGAATAAAACATACCCAGTGCTGAAGATAGCAGCCAACCCTCTGTATTCTTTTCAGAGATGAGGAATCGTTCCATAAAACAATTTTTAAAACCCAGCATTTACTAAAAAATTATTGAAAATAAAGTCCATGTGTGTTCATAGTGTCTTGACTTGTCATTATGTTTTGGCTCAGCTCATTCCTGTTCTCTTTAATTCCCATGAACTGAGAAGACACGGGCACAGTGCAGCTAAAATTTTGCCTTTGTTAATAACTTAGTTTATGAATGTTATAAATATAACTGATTTTTTTAAGGGAGAAAGCACATTCTTGGCAAAAACCGAATGTCTCTTAAGATGGGCTTAATTAAAACAAAATACTCTCTAAATAGAATACCTCACCAGAACTCATGAAAACTTTGGAAGTTGAACATGACAAAGTAGGTTTCAAAACACGCGAGTATTTAAAGCAAAACATTCTTCTTTGTAAGTGTCCCAAAATATGTCTCAGAGTGCATGAAAAGTCAAGACTACAGAACAAAGACCCTGTGTTTGAAATTTGAATACGCACATTAAAAAGACCAAGAAATACGACTGTAATCTGAGTGAGATTAGACAAAACCAGGAAGGTGATAAAACAACAGAAGGAAGTGCCTTTCAACGTAAGAATTTTAGGCTTTCAGCAAGAGAAAAAAACGACAGTGGCAAAGAGCCATACTCAAAGCAAAACCTCATGGTTCAAAGACAAAAGACATTTTTAAACGTTATTTCCATTTTCCCACTTTGAAAAGGCCTTTTCACTGCAGCTTCCTGTGAAACGGTACTACGTTTTCCAAAGTAATCCTGGCCACATACTGTGTAAGGAACAAAGAACAAGGTCCTCCCGATCTGAAGGTCTCAAAACAGCTACAACCAAGGGAGTAACTGGTGGAGGCTCATCTTCCCAAGGATCCATTAAAACAGTCCAAAAGCAACAGCCTTTAAAACAGATTCACCAAGGGACACTTGGCTGGCTCAGGCGGTAGAGCGTGCAACTCTTGATCTCAGGGTTGTGAGTTCGAGCCCCAGGTTGGGTGTGTGGCACCTACTTTAAATAAATAAGTAAGTGGGGCACCTGGGTGGCTCAGCTGGTTTAGCATCCGACTTCAGCTCAGGTCACGATCTCACAGTTTGTGGGTTCGAGCCCCACGTCGGGCTCAGTGCTGACAGCTCAGAGCCTGGAGCCTGCTTCAGATTCTGTGTCTCCCTCTCTTTCTGCCCGTCTCCCACTCACCTCTGTCTCTCTCTCAAAAATAAATAAACATTAAATAAATAAGTAAAATAAAAAATAAAACCGGGATGCCTGGCTGATTCAGTCGAAAGAACATGTAACCCCTGATCTCGGGGTCATGAGTTTGAGCCCCACGCTGGGTGCAGAGATCACTACAAAAAAAAAAAAAAAAAGAAAGAAAAAAAAAAGATGTATTTACCAAACAGCAAGCACCCCGTTGCCGACAATTAAAGGGTGAATTTTGAAGAAAGGCTTGGTTGGCAAGTCCCATGGGGGAGAAGTTGATCAATAAGGACCCTGAATTTCTAGGTCTGCTCCCCCGGGCTTTACTCACCCAGCATCCCAGGCCAAGGCATTGTCCTGGGGTGTCGACCCACCCAAGAACAGTTGCATGATTGAAAAGCATGTAGGACTAAATTATATTCAATTTTCCTATAGGCAACTAAATTACTAGCTCAAGAATCTATCATTTTTTACCTTTATACCTGGAATTCTCAGGGCCTGAAAGGGTTTTGAGGTAATTTTTCATGGTTGGGTAGACTCAGAGTCCTTACATGTTTCCTAAGTTAAAAAAAAAAACAAAAAAAAAAAAAAACCTACTTTCTGTTTCCAAAAATATCAAATGCTCTGAGCATTATCACGTTCTTTATCTTTTTTTTTTTTTTTTTTTTTTCCAGGCAGGGTTGGAGCAGGCTGGAATAAAGTAAGGTAAAATACCTCCTTCTTAGAGACTTGCGTTTCCCTAAATTATGGGTCTCTGAATGTTGTGATTAATCTCTGGAGACTTTCATCATACATGACTGGGAGCCATGACTTGGGGAAGGACTGGGGGAGGTGATTGGGCCGTGGTTGTGTTTGAGACAGATTAGTGTGGGGGAAGGAAGGTTTGGAGGGTAGAGAGAGGAGGTAGAAATACACGTTTGGAATCTGATGCAGGTAGAAGATACGAGCCCAAGCTAAGACAGTAGAGGTGGAGATACACAGGGAGAAGCGGCCAGATTCGGACAGACCAAAGAAACGGAACTGGCAAGACATCATCACCATCGTTCCAGTTACTACGGCTGTGTAACACCAGCCCCAAACCATTTGATTACGGGGGTGGATCCTGGGGGTGAAGAATTAACACGGGGCACAGCAAGGATCGCTCGTCCCTGTGCCAGGAGGTCTGGGGTCAAAGACCGGGAAGGACCAGGGAGCTTGATGGTTGGGGCTAGGATCACGTGGAGGTACCTTTGCTCACATACTGGAACTGACGCTGGGGCCACAGCCGGACAGTGATCCAGAGCACCTGCATGCAGCCTCCCCGTGTGGTCTGGGCTTCCCCACAGCGTGTCGGCCTCATGTAAGGTCTGGCATGACCACACAGGGCTCCAAGCGCTGGTGTTCCAGCAAACGAGGCAAGGGCTGCCTAGCCTTTTATGACCCAGCCTTGGAAGTCATGGAGTGTCCTCCTGGCCCACATCCAAGGTCAAGGGGATGGGTTTACAGTCCATGTCTCTCTTTTTTTGTTTTAATGTCTATTTATCGTTGAGAGAATGTGAGTGGGGGAGGAGCAGAGAGAGGGGGACGGAGGACCCGAAGCGGGCTCTGTGCTGACAGCAGCGAGCCTAACGCGGGGCTTGAACTCATGAACCGCGTCTGACACTCAAACGACTAAGCCACCCAGGTGCCCTTACACTCCATCTCTTGATGGGCTGACAAAGGTCTAGAAGAGCATGTGGGACAGGAGATATCCTTGTGGCCATCTTTGCCAAATACAATCTGCCACAATCATCAGCCATTTCCCTCTGTGCCCAGTGCCTGGCATTGGGCTAAGCACCTCCCCCTCCCTCATTTCCTCCTCACGATGACCTTGGGATAGGTGTTATCATCTCCACCGCACAGAGGAGGAAACCAGGCCTTGGCGAGGTTGAGGTTCTCGCCCAGGTGCCATGGGCCGGTGAATAAAAGACCCAACCCGGGGGGTCTCTGAAACCCATTTTTCTCCACCATTCTCTGCTTGTAAGTGATTGCTGGGGGGTGATTAGAGAAAGGAGACACGGAGGGCAGCGCATTGGAGGATAAGGAGGGGACAGGGGAGAAGCAGGCTTTGCTGGTGGCGGGAGGCCTGAGGTGAAGTTAGTGTCGGAACCCTGGGGAGCTGCCAGGACGGAGCCACATGTCTGGACCAGACGTGCCCTGAGAGCCAGAATGGGAGCTGGCGGCTTGGAAGAGGGTGTGCGGGGAGGGGTGGGGGGAGGAGGAAGCAGTCTGAACTCTGAGGGACAGACAACACGAGCCTGTTGCCTGACGACCCAACAGGAATGCAGACCTTCACTGCAGAGCCACGAGGCTGACCAAAACGTCTGTCATCTGAAAACCTCATGCTAGGCGAAAGAAGCCAGACACAAAAGGCCACATAGTGTATGATTCCACTTATCTTTGACATGTCCAGAGTTGGCAAATCCATGGAGATAAAAAGCAGGGTCCGGGGGGAGGAGGCAATGGGTACAGGGATTCCTTTCCGGGTGATAAAAATGTTCTGGAACTAGGCATAGTGATGGGCGCACAGCACTGGGAATGTACGAAATGCCACGAATGGTAAATTTTTTAAAAAAATTTTTAATGTTTGTCTATTTTTGAGAGAGAGATAGAGAGACAGAGGGCAAGCAGGGGGACGGGTAGAGAAAGAGAGGGAGACACAGAATCCGAAGCAGGCTTGAGGCTCTGAGCTGTCAGCACAGAGCCTGACATGGGGCTTGAACTCACAACCTGAGCGAGAATCAAGAGTTGGACGCTTAACCGACTGAGCCACCCAGGCGCCCCAATGGTAAATTTTATATTATGTGCATTTTACTACTGAAAAACCCCTATCGTCACATATCCATAAGAGGAAGAATTGATAAATTGGACCTAGTTAAAAATATTTGCGGGGCGCCTGGGTGGCGCAGTCGGTTAAGCGTCCGACTTCAGCCAGGTCACGATCTCACGGTCCGTGAGTTCGAGCCCCGCGTCAGGCTCTGGGCTGATGGCTCAGAGCCTGGAGCCTGTTTCCGATTCTGTGTCTCCCTCTCTCTCTGTCCCTCCCCCGTTCATGCTCTGTCTCTCTCTGTCCCAAAAATCAATAAACGTTGAAAAAAAAATTAAAAAAAAAAAAATATATTTGCTCTGCAAAAGACCTTAATGACAGGCTGAAAAGACAAATCACAGACACAGAAATCATGTGCAAATCACCCAGCCAACAAAGGACTTGTATCTAGAACATACAAACAACTTTAAAAACACAACAGTGAAACATAAATGGGCCACTTCTTTCTGGTGCCAGACAGTGGAGGAGAAACGCCTGTCCGTGGATCTCCTTAGTGAGAAGTGTGCGTGATCGTCTGATGTTTCTGTGTGTCCCAGAGTAGAGCCCAGAAAAGCAGAGACTGGGCCTAATTTTGCTCACCACTGTGACCGGTGTCTAGCCCAGGGCCTAGCACATAGTAGGAACAGAGGCAATATTTATTCAATCAATGAATAAATGACTTTGTGTGAACAGGCGTGGCCCAATGCCAGCAGAGGGCAGGCACCCGGGAGTGCTGGCCAAACTTAGCCCAGATCCCCTACAGCATGAAGGCTGGAGACCCTGTTGAACACAGGTCCCCAGTGGCTTTGCCTCTGACAACAGCAACAGGCAAAGAGGACCCCATTCATTCATTCAGTGAATATTTATTGAGCACTTACTATGCACCAGGCTCTGTCTTAAGCCTATGAACTACACCAATGAGCAAAACAGACAACCATCCCTGCCTTCATGGAACACAATCTTACACGATGTGGAAAGACAGTAAGGCATTATTCACAAGAGCCAAAAAGCAGAAGTAACACCCATGGCCATCACAAGGCAATGAGTAAACAAAAGGTGGTCCGTCCACACAACAGAATATCACTCATCCTTAAAAGCTAAGGAAATTCCGGCACCTGCTACAAACACGGATGAACCTTGAGGACACTGTGCTGAGAGAAATTAGCCAGTCATAGAAAGACAAATACTGTGCGATTCCACTTCTACAAGGTCCCTGAAGTCGCCAAACTCGCAGAGCCAGTAAGTAGGTGGTGGGGGACGGGAGCTGGAAGAGTGGGGTGGGGAGTGAGCGTTTAATGGGGACGGAGTCTCAGTGTTGTTCACAGGACGAAAAGTTCTGGAGATGGATGGTGGGGATGGTTGCACGACTATGTAGATATGCATAACATTACTGAACCGTGCACTTAAAAATGGCTAAAATGGGGGCACCTGGGTGGCTCAGTCGGTTAAGCATCCTACTTCAGCTCAGGTCATGATCTCACGGTTTGTGGGTTCGAGCCCCGCATCGGGCTCTGTGCTGACAGCTCAGAGCCTGGAGCCTGCTTCGGATTCTGTGTCTCCCTCTCTCTCTCTCTCTCTCTGCCCTTCGCCTGCTTGTGCTCTCTCTCTCTCTCTCTCAAAATAAATAAATGTTAATAATAAACGTTTTTTAATGGCTAAAATGGAGGGGGGGGTGCTGGGTGGCTCAGTCGATTAAGCATCTGACTTCGGCTCAGGTCATGATCTCACAGTTCATGAGTTCGAGCCCCACATCACTCTCTGTGCTGACAGCTCAGAGCCTGGAGCCTGCTTCGGATTCTGTGTCTCCCCCTCTCTCTGCCCCTCCCTGCTCACACTCTGTTTCTCCCTCTCTCTCTCTCTCTCTCTCTCTCTCTCAAAAATAAACATTAAAAAATTTTTTAAATGGCAAATTTTATGTGAGGAATATTTTACCACAGTTTAGAAAAAGCAAAAACAAAAACAAGGGCGATGGAAAAAGGAATCTTGTGGGCAAGATGACTATTTAATGAGAGCAGCCAGGGCCCCTGTTCATACTTCTCTCATTCTCCATTGATAAGAGGATTTTTCAACAGCTTGTGTTTCAACTGGGGGAAGGGACAACATCTGTGCAAAGAAAAATATTTGCAGGTGATTTTTTTTTTATTAAGTTATTTTAAGTTTTTAAGTGTGGATCCTTCTGTTACCCAGAACATAGGAAGATGAGTATTCTGGATATTCAGGACCTATGTCTCACACTGCTGAAACACTTCTCCAAATTTTTCTATTAGAAACGTGTGGGGGCTTAGTTGGTTTAGTGTCCGACTCTTGGTTTCGGCTCAGGTCATGATCTCATGGTTCGTGGGATGGGGCTCAGTGCTGACAGCACGGAGCCTGCTTGTCACCCTCTCTCTCCTCTCTCTCTACTCCTCCCCTGCCTTCCAAAATAAATAAATAAACATTAAAAAAAAAAGAAAAGAAAAGATGGGGCGCCTGGGTGGCTTAATCAGTAAAGTGTCTGACTTCAGCTCAGGTCATGACCTCACAGTCCGTGAGTTCGAGCCCCTCGTCAGGCTCTGTGCTAACAGCTCGGAGCCTGGAGCCTGTTTCGGATTCTGTGTCTCCCTCTCTCTCTGACCCTCCCCCATTCATGCTCTGTCTCTCTCTGTCTCAAAAATAAATAAACGTTTAAAAAAAAAGAAAAGAAACCTGTGTAAACTGGAAATCATATCACTGTATGACTTACCTTGATAAATATGCTATAAATAAATAAAGTACCTAATTTTTTTTTAAGAGGGTGACTAGGAGCAAAGAGGAAGGAATGGGTGGTGGGCTGGGCTGGGGTGTGGGAGAGGAGCTCTGAGAAGGAGCCCAGGGCAACAGTTCCTGCCTACAGTTCTGCTGCCAGAAGGGTCTGGAGGCCAGTGGGACTGCAGTCAGTGAGCTGGGGGCAGGAAAGGAGGTCCGCAAAGAACAGGGCACAATTGAACTAAGGGTATGGGAGACACTGTTGAGACTTTGACTTTTATTATTTTTAAATTTAAAAAAAAATTTTTGTTAATGTTTTATTTATTCCTGAGAGAGAGAGAGAAAGAGAGAGAGAGAGAGAGAGAGAGCGTGAGCAGGGGAGGGGTAGAGCGAGAGAGGGAGACACAAAATCCGAAGCAGGCTCCAGGCTCTGAGCTGTCAGCACAGAGCCCAACGCAGGGTTCAAACTCACAAGCTGTGAGATCATGACCTCAGCTGAAGTCAGAGGCTCAACCGACTGAGCCACCCAGGCGCCCCATAGAGACTTTGACTTTTAATTTGGTCGCAAGGAGAGGCAGGAACTTTTGCGCAAAACATCAGATGCATTTCCACAAAACAGCAAAGCAAAGGTCCCAAAAGCTCTCTTCCCAGGGCTGGTTGTAGCGAGACACCTGGACCTGTCTTTTTTTCCCCTGCAGCTTAATTTACACCAGGGTAGGAGGCTCCTAAGGAAAAATCTGGGGGAGAGGCTAAGAAAACTTTATACGTAAAGACTTACTGGGCCTTTGGTCCACATTGCTAATTTCTCAGTCAGAAGCATGAGCTCCATTAAAATTGCAGCTGCCTTGGTTTCTAGATTCTGAAAGCCCATATGCTTCAGGATGATAAATGCCAAACATAAATGAAACATAAAATACAATGGGAACTTTCCTGCCTCTCAAGGGCACACTTTCATGGCAGTTCTGGAGCCTTGCGCGTAAAACCAGACGATTCCGCAGATGCTTGAAAGCGTGAAGTAGGTCTCAACCAATTGATGTGCAAAGGTGTCCACCCTCTATCGTGAAATGAAGCATAAGCAAGTTTTAAGCAGTTCGCATGTCCTCCCATTTGGTTAAAATAGAAAATATTTATGCGAGTATGTTTATAGGGTATGCATGAGAAAAAACGCTCTGATGATCAGTTAATACAGTTAGATCTATGCTCGGGTGACAGAGAACTTTCATATTCTGTATTCTGTACGTCTGAGGTGCCAGAATTTTGAAATAATGAACATGTATTACCTCTCTAATCAGAAAAAACGATAAAGATTTAAAAAAAAATTTTTTTAATGTTTATTTTATTTTTGACAGAGGGATACAGAGTGTAAGTGAGGGGGGGCAGAGAGACAGGGAGACACAGAATCCGAAGCAGGCTCCAGGCTCTGAGCTGTCAGCACAGAGCCCGACCTGGGGCTTGAACTCACAAACTGCAAGATCACGACATGAGCCAAAGTGGGACTTAACCAACTGAGCCACCCAGGCATCCCTGGATTTTTTTTTTAATTTTTAATGTTTATTTATTTTTGAGAGTGAGAGAGAGACAGAGAGAGAGCTGGGGGAGGGGCAGAGAGAGAGGGAGACACAGAATCCGAAGCAGGCTCCAGGCTCTGAGCTGTCAGCACAGAGCCCAACCTGGGGTTTGAACTCAAGAATCGCGAGATCATAACCTGAGCCGAGTCGGACGCTTAACCTGAGCCACTCAGACACCCCCACGATATTTTTAATGGAATATCTAGAATGCATAAATATCTCTCCAAATTCAACAGTAAAAGAACAATCAACACAATAAAAACAAATCAAAAAGTATCTAATTTAAAAATGGATAAAAGCCATGCACAGATATTTCACCCAAAAGGATATACAGATGGCAAATGAGCACATGAAAAGGTGTTTTACTATCATTAACCAATAAGGAAATGTAAATGAAAACCATAATGAGAAATATGTCATAGGCTAAAATTAAAAATAGTGACAATACCACATACTGTCAATGATGCGGAAAAACTGGATCACTCACGCGTTGCTGGTAGGAATGTAAAATGGCACAGCCATTCTGGAAAAGCAGTCTGGTAGTTTCTTAAAAAACTAAATACGCACTTACCATGTGACCCAACAATTGCACTTCTAGGCATTTATGCCCGAGAAATGGAAATCTGTGTCCCTATAAAAACCCGTACATGGCTGGGGCACCTGGGGGGTTCAGTCAGTTGAGCGTCTGACTCTTGATTTTGGCTCAGGTCATGATCCCAGCGTCGTGGAATCAAGCCCCATATTGGGCTCCGAGCTGAGTGTGGAGTTTGTTTAAGATTCTCTGTCTCTCTCCCTCTGCCCGTTTCCCCAACTCGTGCACTCTCTCTCTAAAAAAAAGAAAAAAAAATTTTTTTAATTTAAAAACCTGTGCATGGGTGTTCATAGCAGCTCTATTTGTAATAGCTCAAACTGGAAACCACACAATGTCTTTGAACAGGTGTATGGTTAATCGATCTTTGGTTCATCTATACCATGGAACCCTATACATCAATAAAAAGAATCAACTATTAATACAATGCAACAACTCAGATAAATCTCCAGGAAATTATGCCAAATGAAAAAAGTCAATCTCGGGGCGCCCAGGTGGCTCCGTCGACAGAGCGTCCGACTTCGGCTCAGGTCATAATCTCGCAAGGTCCGTGGGTTTGAGCCCCGCGTCAGGCTCTGTGCTAATGGCTCGGAGCTTGGAGCCTGCTTTCGATTCTGTGTCTCCGTCTCTCTCTGCCCCTCCCCTGTTCATGTTCTGTCTCTTTCTCTCTCTCAAAAAATAAATAAATATTTTAAAAAATAAATAAAATAAAAATAAAAAAAAAATAAATAAATAAATAAATAAATAAATAAATAAATAAATAAAAAGAAAAAAGTCAATCTCAAAAAGTTACATGCTGTATTAGGAAAACAGATTAGGGCTAGTGGTTGCCAGGGACTGTGGGCAGAGAGAAAGGTAGGTGTGCCTAGAAAAATAATAACACAAGAGACCCTTGCAGTGATGAAGCAATTCTGTGTTAATTGTTACAGGGTATACATGAGTCTACATATGTGATAAAGTTGCACTGAGCTACACACACACACACACACACACACACACAGACAAATGAGTAAAACTGGTGAAATCTGAATTGACTCTATACATTATATCAATGCCAATTTCTTGATAACATATTAGTACAGGTATATATGTAACATATATGTAACATATATATTACATATAAACATGAAAATATTTAATGTAATAATATGTAAATGTGTAATATATATGTTACATACAATACTATATTGTGGTACTATAGTTATATGAGATGTTTCCATTGGGCCCAACAGGATGAAAGGTATAGGGGACCTCCCTACACAATTTTTTATAACTTCCTGTGAATCTATAATTATTTTTTTAAGTTTACTTATTTATTTTGAGAGAGCCCACCACGGGCTCGATCCCATGTACCGTGAGATCATGACCTGAGCTGAATCAAGAGTTGGACGTTCAACCAACTAAGTCACCTAGGCATCCCTCTATAATGATTCCATTATATTAACAAATCCTACTTTCACCAAAACTTTTAAAATATTTCTTTCATTTTCATTTAACACATATATATATGTATTTTTTTTTATTTTAGAGAGAGAGGGGGAGCGCATGAACCAGGGAGAGGGGCAGGGGGAGAAAAAGAATTTTCAGCAGGTTCCGTGCTGAGCGTGGGGCTCAATCCCTCGACCCTGGAATCATGACCTGAGCCGAAATCAAGAGTCAGAGGCTCAACCAACTGAGCCACTCAGGCGCCTCTTAACATATATTTTATGGTGATGGCTTCTTTGGGACTTTAATGAATTATTTCAAACATATTTTTCAACGTGATATGTCAAAAAAGTTCCATCATCCAATCTGCTATATTTTTATTGGCTAACTCAGGACAGTTGTACATATCACTGTTTCACAAAGTCTTGTCCATAAACCACCTTGGGGCATGAAAAGATGCAGATTCCACCCAGCCTTTCTAAATTGGGCTATCTGGGGATAGGACCTGGCCATCTGCATGGCTATTAAATATTTCCAGTGACTCTTATGGTCATTCTAGCTTGAGAAGCACTGATACATACAGTTTATGACTTCTCTGAAGTCAGAGAAAGTTCCAAACAAAACAAACATTTTGCATGGCTTGGAATAAAATACTAGGGAGTCGACTAAAGAAACAGTGACCTGATTTTCTGATGTTGAAGAAGAGAACAACGTTTTCCAAATGTCAAGTATAAAAATGAATCCTAGGAGAATAAAAGTCCCCAAAGGATATTCATTTACAAACTCCAGATCTAGGAACTTCAGTGAAATTCATGTGCATTCATTGAATTTCATGTCTGACAACTTTTCTGGCACAAAAACAAGACAATGCTGCAAAACGGCAGATTCTGGCTGATCCCACGAGCCAGGTGGGCCCATCACGGCCGGAAAGAGCCCAAATGTACATCGCCTGAATGGACAAACAGATCGCGGTATGTCCATACAAAGGAACATCATTCAGTAATAAAGAGAAAAGTAGTGATACATGCTGCAATGTGGATGAACCTCGAAAACACGCTAGATGAAAGAGGCCAGTCACAAAAGGTCACATATTATATGATTCCATTTATATGAAATATCCAGGATAAGTAAATCCATAAAAAAGAATGCAGAGTGGCGGCTTCCAGCGGGGAGGAAGGAACGGGGAACAACTGCTTAGTGTGTACAAGTTTCCTTTTGGGTGATGAAAACGTTTTAGAACTAGATAGAGGTGGTGTCTGCACGACATCATCGATGTTCTAAATTACCATTGAATTGTTTACTGTAATGGTTCATTTTTTAGGGGCGCCAGGGTGGCTCAGTTGGTTAAGCCTCCGACTTCGGCTCAGGTCATGATCTCATGGTTTGTGGGTTCGAGCCCCACATTGGGCTCTGTGCTGACAGCTCAGAGCCCGGAGCCTGCTTCAGATTCTGTGTCTCCCTCTCTTTCTGCCCTCCCCCACTCGCACTCTGTCTCTCCCTCTCTCAAAAATAAACAAAGCGTTAAAAAAAATTTTTTTTAAAGAACACAAGTGCCATTTCAGATAGTTTTCAGGTCTCCCAGCATGCCTCAAACTTACTGTCCAAATAAATTCAGTAGATCTTCTTTCAGCCCATTTGCGTGTTGTCCGTGATCTTCAATACCACTGGTGGCCATAGCTTCGAAGGGATGGGGCTGGGCCACCCGCCCAGGCAGCCTCATGTGAGAACCCACACACTTACACCGGTAAGCACTCAGATGTCATTGGTTGACCAACTACATAAGCTTACTATTTTCATCTTTTAAATATTTCTGTACAGAATGTACTCGTTGCACATCTTCTGATTCTCATCCTTGACTATTTGCCATGGATCTTCCCCTCATGATATTTTCTCTTTAACCACCAATGCTGGTGATCATGCCAATAACCAGATCTGAACTTTACCCTAAAGAATGATCCTTCCCAGCACCCCAAGTGGGCACATGTGTGCTTAGAATTAGCAAGTATGAGGCTGAAAATTAGTTGTTGTGGGGTTTTTCTGTTTTTGTTTGTTTTTTTGAGAGAGAGAGAGAAAGAGAGAGAGAGCACAAGTGGGGGAGGGGAGCAGAGGGAGGGAGAGAGAGAGAGAGAGAGAGAGAGAGAGAGAGAGAATCCCAGGCAGGCTCCAGGCTCAGTGCAGAGCCCGACGCGGGGCTCGGTCTCACAACCCTGGGATCATGACCTGAGCTGAAATCAAGAGTCAGAGGCTCAACTTACTGAGTCACCCAGGCGCCCCACCTACAACCCTTTGAAGACAAAGTCTGCTTCTGGGCCTGTGGCTGCTGGGGTTGAGGGAGGCTAAGACCTGCACCCCTAAAACTGTAAGGAGGACCTGCGGATCAATTGATTCCCAAAGATGCAGAGACCAAAGAAACCCACTGAGATAAACCAGGGATGTACGGGATTGACCCGAAAGAGTTTAGCAGACTCCCTCCTTCCTTCCTTCCTTCCTTCTTCCCTCCCTCCCTTCCTTTTTCTTTTTTTTTTTTTTTTTTTTTTTTTTTTTTTTTTTTGCTTAGGTTAAGCAGGATTTATTTTCATTTGTAAGAGAACCCTCTTGCAACAGGTTTATTCAATTCTCCTAAAAATGGTGGCATTTTCTCAGAAGCAGCAGTTACATACACGGAATATAGGATTCGGCCTAAAACTGTGGGCCCTACCTAGGTGGCTTTATTATTCTGCACATGATTGCGATGAAAGATGGGGATATTCTACACATGTCCAAGCAAAATCCAGTGTAACATGCTTGTTCTTACCATGCCCCTAAAAACAGCCATCTGAGAGTAAACGGGCAGAGCGTTACATCACCACAGGGAAGCTGTAGGTCTCAATGCACGCACCAACAAATCTGCGTGGATGGCTTCTGCACCCCACTTTTACAGAATTTATTTTACACCTGTTGTGCCAAACAGCATTTTGAGAGAGAGAGAGATGGCGTTAGCTGGGGAGTGGTAAAGACAGAGGGAGACAGAGGATCCGAAGCGGGCTCTGTACTGACAGCAGAGAGCCCCACACGGGGCTCAAACTCACAAACCATGACATCATGACCTCAGCCAAAGTTGGACGCTTAACCGACTGAGCCACCCGGGCGCCCCAGCAGACAACTCATTTTAACAGACAAATTAAAGAACACTTTTCAGCAGACATGACTGTCCAAAGTTGTTTATTAGGTGAGAATTTTACAAACAGTACTTACATCATGGGTAACGGTAATTATATGTCCCTGGCGAGAAGCACCAAGGCGAGTTGGGACTTGTGACCGTGTTCTGCCCTGTGGATGTCAGCCCTCGGTCTCCCTGTGCTTGTGCACTGGTTTGGTGATCCACTGGGCATCAGGGTTTCTTCTGGTAGCTTTATGGAATGGATCAACGGTAATAACCTCAGGAGAATTTGTACGTGGAATCTTAGCCAACCCAGCAGGAATTCAAGACTGCCAGAGCCCCCACAGTGGCATCCAGCTCTCTCCTCTGTGACTCTAGCTGGTTGACACCACGGTGGACACGATGGGTGGGCTTGCCGTAGGCGACACCCTTCGGCACTGGGCATTTGCGGCCACCACGTTGCACACAAATCCAACACGTGACATAAGCTTGGTTGGCCTTGTACCCCAGTCTGCATGCTGGGTTGGGTGGAGGGGGGGTCCTGTGGAGCGCAGAGAGCTGCCAACATTGTATCACGGGGTGCTGGGGTGGCTCAGTTGGGTGAGCATCCGACTTCAGCTCAGGTCCTGATCTTGAAGTTCATGAGTTCGAGCCCCACATCGGGCATGCTGCTCTCAGTGCAGAGCCTGCTTCAGACCTTCTGCACCTTCTCTCTCTGTCCCTCCCCCGCTTGTGCTTTCTCTCTCAAAAATAAAGAAAACATTAAAAATTAAAAAAAAAAAAAAAAAGCGCGCATTACATCAGACTGCTGCTTCCTCCATAGTCCTGGATGTACCTGGAGGCACCCATCCTGGCTTACCTTTGAGCTCATGACTAGCACCGGATGGAAAGGAAAGAGCTTTTCTCCCCAGCAGACTGCTGCTTTAACTTAAATTTTTGGTGATGTATTTTGGGATCAGGTATATGCTGTTTATCATTGATAAAGGTAAGCTTTTTGTTTGTTTGTTTGTTTGTTTGTTTGTTTAAAGAAATCTTGGTTACAGTAAAGACCACTATCCATGGATGTCCAGAGCAATCCTTGATTTTTCTTCTTTCCTTCTCTTACCCCAGAAAGGTTCATTGAACAGAAGTGCCTGCATTTCCCAGATTCAAGCTATTTAACAAGCGGCTATTTTTGCTAATCTTTTGGATTAGTCTTTATAACTGCCAGAGAAACAGCGTCTTAAAAAGGAAATGTTTCTGCCTTAGAACTTATACTCAGTTTAAAATAGTCATGATCAGTTTAAAAAAAAATAATGCCAGGCAAGTACCCAAAAGATTTACCTCAAAACTGGTCCAGCCAGCTAAAAATAACCTCTAAACAAATACTAATGAAACCTGGACAACACCCCACGGAAGAAACCAGAGCCAATAGGTCTTAGAGAAGCAAGAACCTCTGTGCCGAAGGACAGACCAGCTCTTGGCTTAGTCTGACCTGGTGCAAGAATCGAAAGCGGATGTAAGATACCAAAAGCAAAGGCGAGGAAAGCAAAAATAGACTACATCACACTCCAAATGTTCTGCAAAGTAAAGGAAACTATCGACCACATGGAAAGTCAACCTATGGAATGGGAAAGGGTCTTTGCAAACCATCCATGTGATAATACGTCAGTATCCAAAAGCTACAAAGAATTCACACAACTCAATGGGAAAATAAATAAATCCAATTTAAAACTGGGTAGAAGAAACCGAAGAGCCATTTTTTGCCAAGAAGACATACCAGTGGCCAACAGGTACGTGAAAAGGCACTCGACATCACTCATCATCAGGGGAATGCAAACCAGGACCACAGTGAGACATCACTTCACACCTACCACATTGGCTGTCATCGAAAGGACAAGAGACGGGGTGGCTGGGTGGCTCAGTCAGTTATGCGTCTGACTTCGGCTCAGGTCACGATCTCACAGTTTGTGGGTTTAAGACCTGCGTCCAGCTCTGTGCTGACAGCCTGGAGCCTGCTTCAGATTCTGTCTCTCCCTCTCTCTCTCTGCCTCTCCCCCACCCATGCTCTGTCTCTCTCTCTCAAAAATAAATGTTAAAAAAATTTTAATAAAAAATTAAAAAAAAAAAAATGAGAGACAACAAGAATAAGCATTAGCAAGAATGAGGATAAAAGGGAACCTTCCTGCACTGTTTGCGGGAATGTAAATTGGTGCAGCTACTAAGAAAAACAGTATGGAGATTCCTCAAAAGACTAAAATAGAACCACCATATGATCCGGCACTCCCACTGCTGGGTATACATCCAAAGGAAATATAAACAGGATATTGAAGAGATACCTACACTCCTGTGCTCAAAGCAGCATTATTTACAATAGCCAAGATCTGAAAGCAACCTAAGCGTCCATCAATGGATGAACGGATAAAGAAGATGTGGTGTGTATATCTATGACAAGATTATTGAGCCATGAGAAAGAAGGAAAGTCTGTCTTTTGTAATAACATGCATGGTGCTTGAGGGCATTATGCTGAGTGAAATAAGCCAGATAGAGAAAGACAAACACTGCGTGATATCATTTTTATGTGGAATCTACCAAAAAAAAAAAAAAAAAAAAGGTTGGGAAGCCTGGTGGTGCAGTCGGTTAAGTGTCCTACTCTTGATTTCGGCTCAGGTCATGATCTCACAGTTCTTGAGTTCAAGCCCTGCGTCGGGCTCTGCACTGACAGCACAGAGCCTGCTTGGGATTCTCTCTCTCTCTCTCTCTCTCTCTCTCCCTGTCTCAAAATAAATAAATAAACATTAAAAAGAAAAAGTCAAACTCATATAAACAGAAAGTAGAAAACTTGTAGCCAGGGGTTACAGAGCGGGGGGAAAATAGTGAAGGCTACTAAAAGGGTACAAACTCTTGGCTACAAGATAAATAAGGTCTGAGAATCTAATGTAAACATGGTGACTATATTTGATAACACTGTATTGTATAACTGAAATTTGCTGGGGCACCTGGGTGGCTCAGTCGGTTAAGCATCCAACTTCCGCTCAGGTCATGATCTCACAGCTGGTGAGTTTGAGCCCTGCATCGGGCTCTGTGCTGACAGCTCAGAGTCTGGAGCCTGTTGGATTCTGTGTCTCCCTCTCTGCTTCTCTCCTGCTCATGCTCTGTCTCTGTCTCTTAAAAAATAAACAAACACTGGGAAAAAAATTTTAAAAAAAGAAAGAAAGAAAAGAAATCTCCCCTGAGCAGAGATTTTTGGTTAGAGGGAGAGGTTAGGAAATGGGGTGCTAGGAGGTGAGACCATTTTTAGTGTGCATGACTAATGTAGACATTGCAGAATGCTTAGCTTCTCTGGCTCTCACCCCCTCAATGCCAACTGCACTTCCCAAGTCGAGGAGTCAAGCAACCAACATCCACATTTCCAAATGCCCCCTAGGGCTCAGTACAGCTACTCTCCACCCCTCACCAAGAACCACTGCGTAGAGCATGTCTGTCTGTAACTCAGGCTTCCCTCGATCCCATCCTATTACCCCCTTCATCTCTCCCCTTTAACTGACTCTAGCATAGGGGAGCCTGGATGGCTCAGTCAGTAAAGTGGCTGACTTTAGCTCAGGTCGTGGTCTCACAGTTTGTGAGTTCGAGCCCCGTGTTGGGCTCTGTGCTGACAGCTCAGAGCCTAGAGCCTGCTTCGGATTCTGCGTCTCCCTCTCACTCTCAAAAACAAATTAACATTAAAAAAAAGTTTAATTGACTCTAGCATAGAATTACTGGTTACATTTACACAGATTTATTGAGATACAACTTACACACCACACAACACAATCCGTCCATTTACAGTTCATCCATTACAGGGTACAATTCTTTGGGGCACCTGACTGGCTCAGTCAGTGGAGCACAGAACTCTTGATCTCAGAGGTGAGTTCGAGGCTCATGTTGGTGTAGAGATTACTAAATAGAATAAATAAACTTAAAAAATATATATATATATAAATTGTTATATAATTAATTTATATATTAATAAATATGTTATATAATATATAATATATTACATTTATATAATATATATTATACATTTATATGTGTTTATATATTATATGATATTATTTATATATAATTAAGGTTGTAGAACCATCACCACCGTCAAATGTAGAACATTTTCATTACCCCAAAAAGAGTGACATCCACATATGGATGCCAGGCCACGTTAGCTTCCTTCTCTTCTCTAAGCTTGAGGGCCAAGGCAACACTGGGAAGTTCCTATGAGAAGAAAGGCACTCATGTCTGTGTGTGTGTCTGTGTTTTATGTGTGATTCCCCCCGTGGGCCTCCATAGCAGTAAGATAGGAGGTGACTATCGGGGCACCTGGATGGCTCAGTCAGTTAAGCATCCGACTTCGGCTGAGGCCATCATCTCGTTTTGTGGGTTCGAGCCCCATGTCGGGCTCTGTGCTGACAGCCTGGAGCCTGCCTTGGGTTCTGTGTCTCCCTCTCTCTCTGCCCCTCCCCCACTCACGCTCTTTCTGTCTCTCAAAAATGAATAAATCTTAAAAAAATAATTAAAAAATTTTTTAATTAAAAAAAAAAAGGAGGTGATTTTCTTGGCACTTTGGGGGGCATACTCTCTAAGAAGTACCAGCCAGCCTGTCAGGCCCCCTTCCCTCTGAGAAGCAGGGGGTTCAGAAATGGGGGCCCCAGGTCTGCAGACGTGCCTGCAGGTGAAGCGCATTGGCTCTGAGGGTGCCTTCATCATCCTTGGCCATTATCACAAACACCACAGACCAGGCAGCTTAAACAACTGACATTGATTTCCCACAGCTCGGGAGGCTCCAAGTCCAAGATCGAGGTACCAGGAGGTTCCATTCTGGGTGAGGGCCATCTTCCTGGCTTGTACATGGCCACCTCCTTGCTGTGTCCTCACGTGGTGGAGAAGCAGAGTGTGCTCGGGTCTCCTCCTCTTATGAAGATGCTATTCCCATCATGGGGGTGCCACCCTCATGACTTCATCTAAAAATAACCTCCTCCCAACGGCCCTGTTTCCAAATATCATCACCTTGGAGGTTAGGGCTTCAACATACGAAGGGACGGGCACAGAATTCAGTCCATATAGAGGGTTAAAGTCTGTAGCCAGGGCAACAGAGCAGGCACTCCATGCTCAGGAATGAGGGAGACAGAGACAGAGACAGAGACAGAGACAGAGACAGAGAGGGCTCAAAGGTCTGCCCATAACCAAGTAAGAAAGGAAGCCTGGGGCCACAGGGCACGCATCCAGCTGGGTCTCACCAGACTCCACGGCCTTGATCATTCCTCCTTAAAATTTTTTTAAAAAGTTTTTATTGGGGTAAAATATACCTCACATAAAATTAACCATGTGTGGGCATCCGGTTCAGGGACACTGACTACATCACATCACAGTGCGACCATCACACATCCATCCACAGGACGTGTTCATCACCCCAAACTGAAACTCTGTACCCCTTAAACACCCACTCGCCACTCCCCCCCCCCATTTCTTCTTTCTGGCTGCCTCATATTCTATCTTTCTCTTCCTAGGAATTACAGGGAAATCTTGAATAGGATGAACACTCATATTTGGGGGGGGGGGGAGCGGTTATAAGGAACCAGAGAAACTGTGCCTGACCTAAAGACAGGGAAACTCAGGAAATCAGTCAGTGCTGACAGTTTGGAAGGGAAAGGAAAGCAGGCTGGTGACAAAAGGCAAAGAGGGAGGGAGGGAAGGAAAGGAGGGAAGGAAGGGAGGAAGGAAGGAAGGAAGGAAGGAAGGAAGGAAGGAAGGAAGAGGGAGGAAAGAAAGGAGAAGAGGGGAGGGAAGGAGGAAGGAAGGAAGGGGAGGGGAGAATGGGGAAAGGAGAAAGGAAAGAAGGGAGGATGGGAGTGAAGGAGGGGGGAAGGAGGGATGAAGGGAGGGAAGGAGGGAGGGAGGGGGAGAGAGGGAGGAAGGAAGGGAGAACAGGAGAGAGGGAGGTGAGGGGAGGATAGGTGGGAGGGAGGGGAGGAGGAAGAAAGGGAGGGAGGGAGGAAGGAAGAAAGGGGGGGAAGGTAGGAGGAAGGGAGGAAGGGAGGGAGGGAGAACCGGAGGGAGGAAGAGAGAAAGAAAGGGAAGAAAGGGAGGATGGGAAGGAGGGAGGGGAGGGGAGGGGAGGGCTGAAGGGAGGGAGGAAAAAGGCCAGGCTGAGAGGAGCAGAGGTCTGGAAGCCAGAGGGCTACAAAGACTGGAGCCTTCAGGGAAAGCATCAGGGCTGCAGCTCCCAGGGTGACAAGAGGTACAGGGTGGGCCATCCGTCACCACCACAGACTGGGACACTCTCATTGTCACCGCCAGCATTCCCAGTAACTTGCTGTCCGATCTGCTAGCGATACGCTCCCTTAATAGTAAGTCCAATTCATGTGGCTTTTCCCCATTTGTCATCTTAAGGAACTGGGGTTTGGCTTACATTCGAACTTATCAGCGAAATACTTCCAAGCAGCAAAGCGAAACTCAATTCTAATTTCTTGTCCTCAGTTTTTCACATTTTGAATTTTTGTTAACATTTATTTACTTTTGAGAGACAGAGTGCAAGTGGGGGAGGGGCAGAGAGAGTGAGAGACGTAGAATCTGAAGCAGGCTCCAGGCGCGGGGCTCGAACTCACAAACTGTAAGGCCATGACCTCAGCTGAAGTCGGCCACTTAACTGACTGAGCCACTCAGGCACCCGTTTTTCACAAGTTGTTTGTTTTCAACAACTGAGTCATAGTGATAAGAGTCTTTCTTGGGCAAAGAACCGGGAGGAAAAGACGGGCCGCTACTGCTCGGGACTGCAGTGGGAGCTGCCGTCGTTGGCCCCAAAGGGGAGGACTTGGTCTTCGACGATACAGCGAGGGCTGCGGGGGTCACCGGGAGAGGAGGGCGGGTGCTGGTCAGGGCTCACGGCAGGACCAGACTCCCAGACCGTCTGCTTTGATGGAGCAGAGACTGAATAGTTGGATTCATCTGAGACGGGGCGGGGTGGGGGGCTTGGACTGGGTGAGTTGGGAGGACAATTCTAAGGAGTCTTCAGGTCTCTGCCCAGGGCGGGCAGGCGAAACCCTGCTCCTCCAGCCCAGCACCTGCACCTCAAACATTTATCTTGCAAATCGCAGGTCCCCAGGTCCCCCCCACCCCGAGCTGGCAGGCACACCAAAGGGGCTCCATCGGCAAATCTTTGGGAACCGGTTCCCTGGGGCCAAGACGGGGACTCTGCAATAGAAGCGTCCAGGCAGAGACCTGGAAGTGTGGTTCACGAGAATCTGAGAGCCTATGCCAACACCTGCTGGGAGAGATCCAGCCCCGGGAGAGATCCCAACACGTAAGGCAGATACTCGATTCTTACCGCAAATCCTGGAAACCCAAAGTTACTATTGCCAAACACTGCAAGCCATGGCCTGCCGGCTTGGGTCTGATGTGTGATTCTCAACCACACATTGGGCCAACCAGCCAAATTCTGTTGTCTGCTCTAACCATTGAAAGGATGTGAGTGTCTCCCTAATGAGGTGACCTCACTGCTTTTATGAGCCCCACAGAGCCCAGAACGGAGGTGGAGGGGAGGGAGGACACGATTACCAACAGTTGACCATACTTTGTTTATGAAGCGTCAACACCCAGGATCATCACCCTAGCCAATCGAACCTCCTTGGCTGCGGTTTTGAAGAGCGTGCCATGTTTTCAGACTGAAGAAAGTGGTCTTATACCAAGCACGCTGACATTCTCTTGTGAAATGGGGCAGAGAAGGCATTCCTTCCCAGACTCCTGGGGAGGTACAGGCCTGGCAGGAAAGCATTCACTTCCTGCCCACGAGTGGGACACGCATTAGGTCACATGGGGGATAAGTTCCAAATCCTATTTTTAGAGGCATGGTGGGGGGGGGGGTTGGGAGGGGGGGAAGCAGCTCAAGGATTCCTTGGTAAAACCCACAGGTCTAGGGGGACAATAGCTTCTAAGTCCTGCCTCGATTTCTCAGGCCATCCTCTCTCACGGACCGAGTCCCCAAGTGACTCTAGAGGGGGGCTGTACAGGATGTTCTCATGAATCATCTCCAGTCCCATTACCAGAGCCAAGGTCACGCTTTCAACCTGTGCCTGTATTTCCTCTGGAGTTGCTAAACCACGGTGCAGCCCCCTCTCTTAAAATCACCACCCGGGGTGATAGCCTCATGCAAGTGACATTTTTCAAAAGGTGTAAGGTTGAAAGAGACTTTAATTTTTTAAATGTTTATTCATTTTTGAGGGACAGAGAGAGACAGAATATGAGCAGGGGAGGGGCAGAGAGAGAGGGAGACACAGAATCCTAAGCTGGCTCCAGGCTCTGAGCTGTCAGCACATAGCCTGACGTGGGGCTGGAACCCACAAACCGCAAGATCATGACCTGAGCCAAAGTTGGATGCTTAACCGACTGAGCCACCCAGGCACCCCTAAAATACATTTTTTTTTTAATTTTTTTTAACGTTTATTTATTTTTGAGACAGAGAGAGACAGAGCATGAACGGGGGAGGGGCAGAGAGAGAGAGGGAGACACAGAATTGGAAGCAGGCTCCAAGCCATCAGCCCACAGCCCAACGCGGGGCTCGAACTCACGGACCGCAAGATCGTGACCTGAGCCGAAGTCGGATGCCCAACCGACTGAGCCACCCAGGCGCCCCTAAAATACATTTTTAAATATACAGAATCATATAAAAAAAAGACAAAGAGAGGGTGTTATTCTCTCTGATAGACCTTCCACCCTGGCACTGTGCTAAATTTTCACATCTTCCTTTCAAAGAGAGGGGCACCTGGCCAGCTCAGTCAGTAGAGCATGTGACTCTTATTTTTAATTTAAAAAAATTTTTTTAAGTTTATTTATATATTCTGAGAGAGAGAGTGTATAAGTGAGGGAGGGCCAGAGACAAAGGGAGAGAGAATCCCAAGCAGGCTCCACACTGACAGCACAGAGCCCTGTGTGAGGCTCAAACACACAAACTGTGAGATCATAACCTGACTGAAACCAAGAGTTGGACGCTTAACTGACTGAGCCACCCAGGTGCCCGGAGCACATAACTCGATCTCAAGGTCATGAAGTGGTTCACTGTGATGATTAACTCTATGTGTCAACTTGACTGGGCTAAGGATGCCCAGAGAGCTGGTAAGGTGTTATTTCTGGTGTGTCTGGTGCGGGTGTTTCCATAAGAGATTAGCGTTTGAATCAGTAGACTGAGTAATAAAGATCTGCCCAAACCAACGTGGGCAGGCTTCGTGGGCCTGAGTGGAACAAAAAGGCAGAGAGAAAGGGCAAATCCTCTCTCTTCTGGATCTGGGACATGCATCTTCTCTTGTCCTCAGACCCTGGAGCTCCTGCTTCTGGTCCCGGAATGTTCTATCACTGGCTCTCTGGGTTCTCCAGCTTGCAGAGAGCATATCCTGGCATGTCTCAGCCTCCATGATTGCATAGGCCAGTTACCATCCTAAGTCTCTTTCACGTCTATGTATATCCATCCTGTTGATTCTGTTTCTCTACAAAACCCAAAGACACTCATGAATACAATCAAAAGCAAGAGACTAAGACAATCCCCTCTTGTAGAGCAAAAGCCTCTGGAAAATCATGTGCAAACTTATGATCCCTTTTCCCCCCACTTCAAGAGAATGGTGTTTTTGTCTTGTTTAGGTGGGGGGTTAAAAGTGAAATCACACATTCTAATATATATTAAAGATCTTCACATCCTGAAAAAGCAAATTCATCACAAGTACGTCTGTGACGTATCTTCTGTCCAGTAGAACTTTCCATGATAGAAATGTTCTTTGTCTGCACTGCCAGGGTCATAGCTATTAACTGCACGTAGATGCTTTTGAGAGAAAGGTGGCTAGTGTGAGGAACAGGATTTTTCGTGTCATTTAATTAAAATGGTCACGCGTGGGGGTGCCTGGGTGGCTCAGTCGGTTGAGCTTCCGACTTTGGCTCAGGTCATGATCTCGTGGTTTGTGGGTTCGAGCCCTGCGTCGGGCTCTGTGCTGACAGCTCAGAGCCTGGAGCCTGTTTCGGATTCTGTGTCTCCCTCTTTCTCTGCCCCTCCCCTGCTCATGCTCTGTCTCTCTCTGTCTCAAAAATAAATAAAGTATTAAAAAATTAAAAAAATAAAAATAAAATAAAATAGTCACATGGGGTAGTAGCTACTGTACCGGGTAGTACAGGTATAACTTTCCTAACTTTAGATTCATTCAAGTTGTTGTCATCATTGTTGTTGTTTATTTATTTATTTTGAGAGAGAGAGGGTGCAAGCAAAGGAAGAGCAGAGAGAGAGGGAGAGAGAATCCCAAGCAGGCTCCGCACTGTCGGTGCAGAGCCCAACACGGGGCTCAATCTCATGAACTTTGAGATCATGACCCTGAGCCGAAGTCAAGGGTTGGACGCTTAACTGACTGAGCCACCCAGGCACCCTGGTTTTTTGGTTTTGTTTTTTTTTTAATTTTTTTTTAACGTTTATTTATTTTTGAGACAGAGGGAGACAGAGCATGAACAGGGGAGGGGCAGAGAAAGAGGGAGACACAGAATCGGAAACAGGCAACCGGCTCTGAGCCATCAGCCCAGAGCCCGACGCAGGGCTCGAACTCACGGACCGCGAGATCGTGACCTGAGTTGAAGTCGGATGCTTAACCAAC
The DNA here is from genome assembly GCF_018350195.1 of Panthera tigris. Taxonomy (NCBI): domain Eukaryota; kingdom Metazoa; phylum Chordata; class Mammalia; order Carnivora; family Felidae; genus Panthera; species Panthera tigris. The sequence goes on along the minus strand of NC_056675.1, from coordinate 5,003,213 downwards.
TGAGCCACCCAGGTGCCCCTGGTTTTTTTTTTTAATCTTGGACAATCCGTAGAAAAGCCTGAGGCTGACGGCCAATACAGCCTGAGGTTACAGAAGATTCAATATAAAACAGTGGGGGAAATACAGCTTTCATCCCTGGAGACCTTATCAATACCAAACAATTCAATGTTACCCTCTCTAGACAGAACTTTCTCACTTCCACAATCAGAAAGTCAAAGAGCAAATACCGGCACTTTTATAACAGCAAGGACCTTTCAAATTCCCAACTCACACACGTTCGTAACTTGCTTCCTTCACTCATCACTTAATGAGGAACCAATCTGCACTGCTGGGCTTTGAGAGGGCAGGGAGCCCCATTTTAATTTATTTTTAAGTAATCTCTATGCCCAACGTGGGCCTCAAACTCACAGCTCTGAGATCACGAGTCACATGGGGGTGCCCAGGTGGCTCAGTCGGTTGAGCATCCGACTTCGGCTCAGGTCATGATCTTGCAGTCTGTGAGTTCAAGCCTCATGTCAGGCTCTGTGCTGACAGCTTGCTCAGAGCCTGGAGCCTCCTTCGGATTCTGTCGACCTCTCTCTCTCCCTCTGCCTCTCCCCCACTCATGCTCTTTCTCTCTCTCAAAAATAAACAAACACTAAAAAAAAAGAAAAGAAGGGGCGCCTGGGTGGCTCAGTTGGTTAAGCATCCGACTTCAGCTCAGGTCACGATCTCACGATCCACGAGTTCGAGCCCCGCGTCAGGCTCTGGGCTGATGGCTCAGAGCCTGGAGCCTGCTTCCGATTCTGTGTCTCCCTCTCTCTCTGCCCCTCCCTCGTTCATGCTCTCTCTCTGTCTCAAAAATAAATAAACGTTAAGAAATTAAAAAAAAAAAAAAAGAAAAGAAAAGAAAAAAGAGTCATACACTCTACTGACTGAGCTGGCCAGGTACCCCCAGGCTTGGTTTTATTTACTGCTCTGTCTCCAGCACCTATGAGGATGCCTGGTACACAGGAGGTGCCCAGTGAATACTTCCTAGATGTTGAACGACTATCTTGAAAGGAAGTGAGCAGGAAAAAAACCATGAAAAACAAACTATGACCAACAAATTGTTTAAATCATAATTCTGTCAGGGGCGCCTGACAGTCGGTTGAGCATCCGACTTTGGTTCAGGTCATGATCTCACGGTTCGTGAGTACAAGCCCCGCATCGGGCTCTGTACTGACCGCTCAGAGCCTGGAGCCTGCTTCGGATTCTGTGTCTCCTCTCTCTGCCCCTCCCCCACTGTGCTCTCTGTCTCTCAAAATAAATAAATAAATGTAAAAAAAAATCATAATTTTGTCAGTTACTAGCTATGCTATCTCTCCTCCACGCCCTTAGCACTGCAGTGAGAACTAATGTGTTTCAGGATCATTCTGAAGATTAAGAGAGTTCTGCAGACAGTCACTGCCTTTTCACTGGGCAGGGGTGGGGGCTCCATGGCAGACTCCCTGATGGCAATTTTGAAAAGTTCTTTGGAATAAGGTATTATTAATTTCTTTTTTTTTTTTTAAGTTTATTTATTTTGAAAAACAGAGAGAGAACGAGAAGGGGAGAGGCAGAGACAGAGGGGGACAGAGGATCTGAAGCAGACTCTGTGCTGACAGCAAATAGCCCAGTATGAGGCTCAAACCCACGAACCATGAAATCATAACCTGAGCCAAAGTCGGGACGCTTAACCGACTGAGCCAGCCAGGTGCCCCAATTAATTTCTCTTTTAACAAAACATCCTCAGGGGCGCCTGGGTGGCTTAGTCGGTTAAGCGTCCCAACTCTTGATTTTGGCTCAGGTCACGATCTCTTGGTTTGTGAGATTAAGCCCCGTGTTGGGCTCTGTGCCGACAGCATGGAGCCTGCTTGGGGTTCTTTCCCTCCCTCTCTCTCTCTATCCCTCCCCTGTTTGTGCTCTCTTTCTCTCTAAATAAATAAACATTAAAAAAAATTAAAATTCTTCTATTAAAAAACTCTCATTCTAAAGCATCATAAAAGAAAGTAAATATGGGAGAGAAAGAACAGTAAATATGGGCGAGAACCATGTGCATAAAGACACGAAGCTTTGTAACATGAAGAGGAGTTTTATGAGAAACTCATGCCAGGTCTTGTGACCTTGCAAAATCCATGAGAGTAGCTTTGAATAACTACATATCTGAATCAAGCAGGAGAGAGGGAGCGACATCCTAGCAATTTTCCCCCAGAGAGTAAAACGGAAACCGCTAACAAAGAGGAAGCCTAGAGTTTATTCAAACAAACTGCTTTATTTTAATAAGTCCTAAGTGGTACTCAGAACATTTCCAAGAAATTAAATAGCTTATAAGCTATTTATATGTACTCTATTATCACAATTTATCATTTAAGAAAATTCCCTGACAGATCTTTTTCAAAAAGGCAGTAGCAATAATTCACTGATGTTACAGAACAATAGCACTTCCCAATATTTTAACAGATTCCAACGTTTTAAAAGCATTTCACTATGAACCACAAAAGAAATCTAGAGTCGTGATTTCTGTAGCAGAAAACCGACGCGTTCATGTGGCAACATTTCCCCATCAGGGATTCCAAGAGGCTCTCACGCATGGGTTGGGCTCAGGACGAGTCCACCGTGGCCCAAGTTGAGTCAGGACCGATCCACGACCACTGTGAAGGGACCTGCTAGGGCTCTGCTGCTCTGGGGGGCTGTATGCATCGCGTGGGACAGGTGACAAGTCCACTCACAACAAAACCACTGTTTTTGTTGCTATGGTACGAAAATGTGGTTTCATACTGAAAGTCACTCTCCGAAATAAAAAATAAACCCACCAAGTGTCACTTGGGTGGCTCAGTCGATTAAGAGTCCGACTCTTGGCTTCAGCTCAGCTCACGATCTCATGGTTCATGAGTTCGAGCCCCACGTCACGCTCTGAGCTGACAGCACGGAGCCTGCTTGGGATACTCTCCTTCTCTCTTTGCCCCTCCCCCACTTGCATTCATTCTCTTTCTCTCTCAAAATAAATTTTAAAAAATAATAAAAAAATAAACTCACTAAATCAATTTTTCCAACACATTGATCTTAGTTTTGAAGCACCATCTGTGGCTACTGGGTTAAAGAGTTAAATCTTGTTGTAAGGTTTGATAAGTCACACTCACTGAGCTTCACAAACCATACCGAGCTGAATTAAGTCCAGCATTTTTAGAGTTCAACTTTGGATAAACAAAATAAACAGAAAATAACCAAGGCCTGCCCTGAGGCGACACTAAGTGAACATGTGGCTCCCCCTTGTGGCAAAAGTGAGCCTCACATGACCGGCAGGCGGGGGGCTTGATTCACACCAGTCATTTGCCCCCAGTTAGGCAGCTACTGAAAACACTCCTGGGGTCCAATGAATACACACCATCAGGGCAGTAGCACCCCATCCCCTGGGGCTGCTTCACTCGCTCACCTTCAGAGGGAGGGGAGAATGTTCCACTGAAATGTGCATCCATTCATTTAAAATGTGCCCAGGGGCGCCTGGTTGGCTCAGTCGGTTAAGCGGCCAACTCCAGTTCAGGTCATGACCTCATGGTTTGTGGGTTCGAACCCCGCATTGAGCTCTGTGCTGACAGCTCGGAGCCCAGAGCCTACTTCTGACTCTGTCTCTCTCCTTTCTGCCCCTCCCCCACTCACGCTCTGTCTCTCAAAATTGAATAAACGTTAAAAAACATTATGGGGCGCCTGGGTGGCTTGGTCAGTTAAGCGTCCGACTTCGGCTCAGGTCATGATCTCATGGTCCGTGAGTTCAAGCCCCGTGTCGGGCTCTGTGCTGACAGCTCAGAGCCTGGAGCCTGTTTCGGATTCTGTGTCTCCCTCTCCCTCTGCCCCTCCCCTGTTCATGCTCTGTCTCTCTGTCTCAAAAATAAATAAACGTTAAAAAAACAAAAAATTTTTTAAAAACATTAAAAAAATTTTTAAAAAACCTCTGTCAGTTACAAATACATAGGGAAATGGAGAAAATAGTGAAGCTGTTACTTATATAGTACCCCATAATTTAAAACATCAGGAACATGGGGCACCTGAGTGGATCAGTCGGTTGAGCGTCCAACTTCGGCTCAGGTCACGATCTCATGGTTTGTGGGTTCGAGCCCCACGTCGGGCTCTGTGCTGACAGCTCAGAGCCTGGAGCCTGCTTCGGATTCTGTGTCTCCCTCTCTCTCTCTGCCTCCCCCGCCCCTTGTACTCTCAATAATAAATATTTAAAAAATTTTTTAATAAAAAAATTGAATGTGTCCAGATTAATAAAGACCATTTTGTAACGGATGACCTCTTCATACTGTATTTGACCTCATCTGCCAATCTGATGTGCAATGGGCAATGCCCCCCCCATAGCTACAAAAATAAGAACTACCTTCAAAAAAGTCCTATACTAGGGGGCCTGGGTGGCTCGGTCGGCTAAGTGTCTGACTTGAGCTCAGGTTATGATCTCACAGTCTGTGGGTTCGAGCCTCACTTCAGGCTCTGTGCTGACAGCTCGGAGCCTGGAGCCTGCTTCAGATTCTGTGTCTCCCTCTCTCTCTGCCCCTCCCCTGCTAGTGTGCGCTCTTACTTTCTCTCTCTCAAAAATAAACGAACATTAAAAAAACAAAACAAAAAAACTGCCCTGTAGAAGTCAATAAGCAGGTTTAAAAAAAACATAAAAACAGGTTTCTTCGGTCATGCTAATAGCCATATCAAAATACTTAAATTATGAAAAAGCCATCACATTTTTCCGAGAAAAGAGGCCTCCCCCTCCACAGGATTTAAGCCCTGCGGTGTCTTCCTGACTGGGCCAGGTCCCTCGGCCTGAAAGATTCTCATCTAGAACCAACTGGGCATTTTTGTCCCTTTTTCTGGATCACCCTGCCTCCTCCCAACACACTAAAGCCCGAGGCACCATCTGTTATGAATCTGAGTAGTGAAGTAATCAAGGTCAAGTCTGAGAGTGAAGTCCTGGTATTTTATTGCTTTTGTGGGCAAAAGACAAACTCATGGCTAACCTACAGGAAGCTGACAGAGAAACAAAGTCTTTTTTTTTTTTTCTTTTTGGTGTGATATTCACCATATTAAATGATGTAAATGTTAAAGTAAAATGGCTGGTTCCAATCTTCCAGGACCCTTTTCAGAGACCGTGTGACAAATACAGGGAATAAGGAATACCAGACTCTATGTTATGTTCAACCCAATACTTAGTACTTACGTGCAACCAAAGTGTGGTGTTTGACTAAGATATTCTTGTTAGAGAATCCCTAACACAGAAAAAAAAGGAGACTGATTTCAACAGAAATTCCAAATGTTGCAATGTTTTCGTTTATTTTTAATATTTATTTTTGGGAGAGCACAAGCAGGGGAGGGGCAGAGAGAGAGAGAGGAGGACAGAGGATCCAAAGCAGGCTCTGTGACGACAGGCTGACAGCTGTGAGCTTGAACTCACGGACCGTGAGATCATGGCCCGAGCCGAAGTCAGATGCTTAACCAACTGAGCCACCCAGGTGCCCCAAAATGTTGAAATGTTTTTATTTTTTATTAAAAAAAACTTTTAATGTTAACTTATTTATTTTTTTTTTTAAATTTTTTTTTTCAACGTTTTTTATTTACTTTTGGGACAGAGAGAGACAGAGCATGAACGGGGGAGGGGCAGAGAGAGAGGGAGACACAGAATCGGAAACAGGCTCCAGGCTCCGAGCCATCAGCCCAGAGCCTGACGCGGGGCTCGAACTCACGGACCGCGAGATCATGACCTGGCTGAAGTCGGACGCTTAACCGACTGCGCCACCCAGGCGCCCCATAATGTTAATTTATTTTTGAGAGAGAGAGAGACAGAGTGCAAGCAGGGGAGGGGCAGAGAGAGGGAGACATAGAATCAGAAGTAGGCTCCAGGCTCCCAGCAGTCAGCACAGAGCCCGAGGCGGGGCTCGAACTCACGAACTGCGAGATCACGACCTGAGCCGAAGTCGGACGCTTAACCGACTGAGCCACCCAGGCGCCCCCCCCTTCCATGTCATCTAAACAAGCAGCGGTGCAGAGTGCTGGCAGACTTCTGTGTAATAGGAGAGAAGTTTCCAGAGTTAGAACATGGAGCCTATTTCCAAATTCTCAAACAAATTACTCATTTTCCAAGAGCAGAAACAGAAGCCTCAGTATGCAGGAGACCAGCAAACAGGATAAAACACTGAAAGCATTAAACAGTTAACTGCAGAATTCCCCTCTGCCAATACTGTGGTGAGGCAGGGACACCCTAGAACAACTCCTTACATTGTTACGTACCTAAACAATTTGAAAACCGTAAAGAGCTACTCAAGATACCACCAGAGAAAAACCGCAAAGCCCACTCTTGCTCCAGGAAATAACTCATCTGTTTACCAGAAGGCAACAGCACTGACGGACTCCTCAGACCCAATGGGGACGTGCCACAAAGATGACTGGGGTGCCTGGGTGGCTCAGTCGGTTGAGCGTCCGACTTCAGCTCAGGTCATGATGTCACAGTCCGTGAGTTCGAGCCCAGCGTCAGGCTCTGTGCTGACAGCTCAGAGCCTGGAGCCTGCTTCGGATTCTGTGTCCCTCCCTCTCTCTGCCCCTCCCCGGCTCGTGCTCTGTCTCTGTCTCAAAAGTAAAAAAAAAATTATTTTTGAAAAAATATGACAATGCGCAGGTCGGATCCAGTGGGGCTGCCACACGCCATCCCAATTCGCCCTAAACACTTCCGTTCCACCATATGCCGCCGCAAAGCAAGATCACCTGTCCCAGGAAAAAAAACGTATCCTGTAAAGATGGCCTATCCTAAACAGCAAGCCCCTCTGCACACAGTCTTTTCTAGTCAAATTTCAGTCATGCCAACATACAGCTCAACAAAGCCTGCAGGGCTTGAAGCACAAATGGAAGTACACAAATGCCTTTTAAACTGATCTGATTGATCACGTTTTGGTAAAAATAAAATTGGAAAAGAAGAGGTTAACATTTTAGAAGGAAAGGGAGCCAAGTAGAAGCAAACCATCCTATTAAATCCAAGGTCTCGGGGGGCACCTGGGTGGTTCAGTCAGTGAAGCAACCGACTTCAGCTCAGGTCGTGATCTTGCGGTTCATGGGTTTGAGCCCCGTGTTGGGCTCTGTGCTGACAGCTCAGAGCCTGGAGCCTGCCTGGGAGTCTGTGTCTCCCTCTCTCTCTGCCCTTCCCCCACTCACGCTCTCTCACTCTCAAAAATGAATAAATGTTAAATTTTTTTTTTTTAATTTCAAGGTCTCTGGGCACCTGAGTGGCTCAGTCAGGTAAGCATCCAACTCTTGATTTTGGCTCAGTTCATGATCTCATGGTTGGGAGATCGAGCCCTGCACCCTGCTTAAGAGTCTCTCTCTCCCTTAGGGGTGCCTGGGTGGGTCAGTCGGCTAAGCATCTGACTTCGGATTGGGTCATGACCTCGCGGTTCGGGAGTTCGAGCTCCACGTCGGGGTCTGAGCTGGCCTGGAGCCTGCTCAGGGTTCTGTGTCTCCCTCTCTCTCCACCCCTCTCCCACTCAGGCTCTCTCTCTCTCAAAAATAAACATTAAAAAATATTTCTCTCACTCCCTCTGCTCCTTCCCCACTCATGTGCATGCCACATGCTCTCTCAAATAAACAAACAAACAAATAAATAAAATCCTAGGTCTCTAACTTCAAATGTCTACACTGAATGTGGTATCACTTGGGGTGTGTTTCAAAACTTCCACCACTAGCCAGTGCTGAACAGCACAGTTTCTATCTCTGAGATCTTCTAGTTTAGAAGATCCTGAATTCTATCTCCTTGGAAGGTTTAAAAAGGCGAATTTTTTAATTATCTGTGGGAGAATATAGGGAGAATTCTACAGTACATTTCTTTTCTATGTGAAAATGTGTAAATGGTCTGTGTGAAGTTTTGAATACAGTGATTTACAGCAAGCTCCAAATAACACATGCTTTGTTATTTACAAAACCAGTCATCATACAAGGATCTATTTCAATGCAAGTTTAATTTCTTATTCTTTATAGGCTTGCAACTAACTCCATAATCACCTCAAGACCAATGTTAAATTGGTTCTTTCATTCTAACGTTAAAAATTATGATTTCCAGGGGCACCTGAGTGGCTCAGTCAGTTAAGCATCCAACGTTGGCTCAGGTCATGATCTCGCGGTTCGTGGGTTCAAGCCCGGCATCGGGCTCTCTGCTGTCAGCTTGGGAGCCTGGAGCCTACTTTGGATTCTGTGTCACCCTCTCTCTCTGCCCCTCCCATGCTAATGCTGTCTCTCTCAAAAATAAGCATTAAAAAAATAAAATATAAAGAAAAAAATTATGATTTCCAAAAGTGAATAACCAAATCCAAGATTTTGTACCATGGGGAGTGTTTCTAAATTTAAAATGATTGGGGCGCCTGGGTAGCTCAGTCCGTTCAGTGTCTGATTCTTGATATCAGCTCAGGTCATGATCTCACAGTTAAGTGAGAATGAGCCCCAGGTCCGGCTCCATGCTGTCAGTGAGGAGCCCGCTTGGGATTCATTTTCTCTCTCTCTCTCTCTCTCTCTCTCTCTCTCTCTCTCTCTCTCTCTGCCCCACAGCCCCACTCACTCTCTCCTCTCTCAAAATAAACATTTAAAAAATATTAAACAAAAAAGTTATTGTGGGGGCGTCTGTGTGGCTCAGTCGGTTAAGCGGCCGACTTCAGCTCAGGTCATGATCTCGCGCTCCATGAGTTCGAGCCCTCGTCGGGTTCTGTGCTGACAGCTCAGAGCCTGGAGCCTGCTTCAGATTCTGTGTCTCCCTCTCTCTGACCCTCCCCTGTTCATGCTCTGTCTCTCTGTGTCTCAAAAATAAATAAAACGTTAAAAAAAATATATTTTTTTTAAAAAGGAAAAAGTTATTGTGAAGTTTCCTCAAACCAGAATTCAGAAAAAAACATACCTAGGGCACCTGGGTGGCTCAGTCAGTTAAGGGTCCAACTTCAGCTCAGGTCATGACCTCACAGTTTGTGGGTTCGAGTCCCACGTCAGGCTCTGTGTTGACAGCTCAAAGCGTGGAGCCTGCTTCAGTTTCTGTCTCCCTAGCTCTGCCCCTGCCCCGCTCAGGCTCTCTCAAAAATAAACAAACATTAAAAAGAATTTTTAAAAACCACATACCTTAGGATATAACCACATGAAGACATCCCAGTTTTTTGTTGTTTTTTTTTTTTCCAGTTGATTTGAGAGAGGGCACAAGCAGAGGAGTGGCAGAGAGGGAAAGAGAATCCCAAGCAGGCTCAACGCTGACAGCACTGACAGAGCCCCAACACAGGGACTCAATCTCACAACCAACCTCAATATCTTGAGGCCTTTTTTTTTTTAACATTTATTTTTATTTATTTATTTTTTTTTAACATTTATTTTTGAGAGCAAGCGACTGAGTGAGCACACAGCGGAGGAGGGGCAAACAACGAAAACGTGGGGCAGAGGATCCGAAGCGGGTTCCACGCTGATAGCAGGGAGTCTGATGCAGGGTTCGAACTCACAAACCACGAGATCATAACCTGAGCCGGGCAGATGCTCAACTGACTGAACCACCCAGGTGCCCCAGATATTCCAAATTTATTAACCTAGCATCTGGTACTAAATAGAGAATTCCAGATTTGTTCTTTGCAATTGGTTGAAAATGTATACACTTGTAACTTATAAAACAAAGGAAATAAAACAGTCGATGGGTCGTGGAAAGTTCTGTCCCAAAGGAGTAGACTTAGTTTAAAACAAAGGTAGGGCGCAGGGGAGGGCTTGACAAGAAAACAGTTCCCATTGTAAAACATTTCCCTGTGTCCTCGCCTCACCGTCCATCACTGACCCCAAACGGGGGGTCCTCTAACCAGGGTTTTCACTGCCCCAACCATCCTTCACCCTGGCCGTGATCGTGGTGAGCACCGCCCCAGAGAATCACAGCACCTCTCGCTATATCCTGGGAGGAAAGTGAGAGCTGAGTTCCGACCTGGCTTCTCGGTTTTTCAGGCTTTGCTTCTGGTCTTCTAAACCAGCAGCATACCTGGACTGGCGCCGAGAGACTTCTCAGTACGAGGAAGGCAGCGTTGATAAAAGACAAGGGGAGCCAAGGCTATACACACTTAAAATAAGACATTTATTATGCTAAGTAACAAGTTGTCATTTTTCACTTTCCCAAAACACTGAAACAGCACACAAACGGATACAGGCAATTGATAGCCCCGAAAACGGTGAAGTCTCACTTTGGGACTCCTTAAAAACTCCACGCTCTGAAGTGACCTTTATCGAAGTTATCAACAACCAGAGGCGTTACCTCAGAGAAAATGTTAGTATAAGAGATACCTCCACTCCTAGGAACTGGAACCTTCTTGTAAGGGAAACACTAGGTCCGTCTCTCCCCAGCTGAGCTGCAGCAGACAAGTCCCAAGCTTGCTTTTATTTTAGGCGACACTGGTAGGGCTCCCAGTTTGAGAAAGGACTATACTAAAAGTACATTTAATATTGCAACTTTCACTGTAGGGCCTCCATTTAAATGGCGTTTCAAGTGGAAGGAGAGGAGACGTGAGGATAGAAGTCAAATTGTGCTGCAGCCCAAAATTATTCTACAGAATGCGGAAACGGGGACAGCTGTCAACTACGGAGGGGCTGGCTTGTACAAACAGCAGCCGAGCAGACGGCCTGGGGACACAGTACCTGGGGCAGTAGCCCTTGGCAAGGAGTGCTGAAGATCCATAAAGAATTCTGTGAAGTCTTCACGTTCTAACCTGATACTGATACGGGATGTATTAATGTTCTCCTTGAAGTGGCAGCCCAATCCTCAATGTGTTTTGAGCACAATTTAAAGGAGGCTCAAAAATCTCCTCCCGCATCAACAACTTCCCAGGACTTTCAATTCCACTTCCTCTGCTCACACCAACTGAGGCAGGAACCTCACTGCCCCGTAACAGGCATCCAGACCAGTGTCGAAGAAATCATCCTAAGACAGATTTTAAAATTAATCTCACTGCTTTTATTGTTGTGCTCGCACCTTAACTACGGCAAAACGGATTCGCGACCTCCAAAGCCGGTAGAGCCAGCAACCCTGGTGTTGTCTGCAGATCGGCTGAGGGACTTCGTACACGTGAGAGCGTTTTCTTGTATTCTGTTTGCTCTGAAAACGCGGGCTTTGAACGGCCAAGGAAAACACATTCTGTCTCATCAGTCAGGCATACTTCGGGGCGTGCGCGCAGCAGTGTTGACCGGACGAGATGCAGGCAAGACAGTTCTGACTCGGAGCCTCGCCCCTCTAGAAGAGCACTTGGCGGGTCCTCCTCAGAAATCCCCACTTCTGACCGTTTCTGAAGGCACGGCAGTCCTGGCCCCCAAGGCTCTCCTTTGTGGCACCATCCTCTGTGGCTGTCGCTGGCCCTGGGCCCTCCTCCCGGCCAGCCCCTCGCCAGAGCTCCCCCACCCCAACACGACACCCCAGCACAATGCTCTCCCGCAGGAGCACAGGACAGATCCACAGTCTTGCTCTGGGCCGCCGCGGGAGCTGAACTTCTTAAGGATTCTTTCAAACACGGAAGAGCTTTGTTGCCACTGTGAAGCGAGAGGCTGACCTCACTCAGAGCATTTTTCACTTCCGTTGACAACTCCTCATTTTGTGAAGTTCCATCTACGTCATCCACAGGCATGTGCATCCGGGAGGACGGGCAAGGGCTCTCCCCCTGTGCTGCTTCAAGTCCACACGGCAACTTGTCTGAGTCCCCTCCTGCCCCCTTCACCTTCCCGGGGCGGGTGCCCAGAGCCCCCACTCTGTCCCTCATGCTGCGTGTTTTCTGGTGTGGTAGCCTGATGACCTGCCTTTGTCAGTCAGCAGAAGGCCTTCAATGGATCTCAATATGAACCTGGAAAAGATAACCAAATTAACGTGTTATTAGGAAGACAGAGTCTTAAAAGAGCCTACACACATCAGGTGGTTTCCTGACAAATATGAAGATCTCTTGAGCTGTCTCTGGTACCAAGGATTCCTACGTTTTGATAGAAAACAGGATGGGGGCGCCTGGGCAGCTCAGTCAGTTGAGCGTCTGACTTCAGCTCAGGTCATGATCCCACGGTTGGTGGATTCGAGACCCACGTCAGGCTCTGTGCTGACAGCTCAGAGCCTGGAGCCTGCATCGAATTCTGTCTCCCTTTCTCTCTCTGTCCCTCCGCTGCTCGCTCGCTCTCTCTCTCTCTCTCTCTCTCTCTCAAAAATAAGTAAAACATTAAAAAGAAAAAAAACAGGATGACAACCTACCAATTAGATATCATAACAAAAAGAACAATATTAAAAAACAAACCAAAAAAAACAGTACTTTATTAATGCAGTGTTTCCTAAAAATACTTACTTAAAAATAAGAAAAAGATACACTCTTAGGCTTTGTACTTTTCAGAGCTATTTAGTTATTTCTGTAGGTTCAATAAAAATTTGTCCTCTCTCTAATCAGAATATAATTAAGTGATTCAATTACACAAACCAAGGCCTTACCTGATGTGTGTCCTATTTGAGAATGATTCTCAGTGACTCAGGCATGACAAGCCACTTTTAAGGAATCAAGGTCAACTTTATTTATGGATCTCATGTCTACAAAGCCCTCTCAGGAAAAGCCAGCGTGGAGGGGTCCTGGCATACAACATCACGGCCTCAAGGTGGTAAGGAACAGCTGGCAGGTCAGGAACCGCAGCAAATTTTGGAGCCTTGGTAAGAGAATAATTTACCCAACTTTATACGTACTACAGGTAAAAATAAGGAGGAGAAAGTTTCTTGGGCTTAGGCATCTGACTGTGGCTCAAGTCATGATCTCATGGTTTGTAAGTTCAAGTCCCCCATAGGGTGAACTCAAGTCCTGTTTCAGGTAAAAAAAAAACAAAACAAGACACAAAAACAAGAAAACAAACCACTAGGTTTGTGAACACTAGCCCCATTGGTGTAAAAACGCAAGTCCCACTTCAAGTGAGCCCTGCTTCTCTCTCTCTCTGCCCCTTATGGAATTCTCTCTCTGCCCCTCGCTCACTTGAACCCTTTCAAATAACAAACAAACAAACAAACAAACACCCAATCTTAGATTCTGCATGAAAACTTCAGGACAGAAGTTGATTTGTGACCTCAGTGTTGTTCAAGAGCAAACTCAAGGTGGCCCATATGGTTAACACTCTTGCTGCACCTGCAACCCTAATGGGACCAGCCTTTTTCTGTTACCAAGAACAATATTTCTTTGACATCATTATGCTCCAAACGGGAAAGAGGTCAGGAAAGACTGTGAAAGGCCATGAAACAGACCCAATGACAGGGTGCCCTGTCCAGTGCATCCTTAAGGTTATCTAAGTTTACGGGGCCCCACTCCTTTCTCTGAGCTGCTTCACAAACTCTGTAAGTTATAGAAAATATGAGAAGGCAGGTGTGAGAAGGCAATTTTTTTTTTTTTTTTTTTTTTTTTTTTAGAGAGAGACAGCATGCAAGCGGCAGAGGGGGCAAAGGGGGAGAGAGAGAGAGAATCCTAAGCAGGCCCCATGCTCAGTGCAGAGCCTGACATGGGGCTCAATCCCACAACCCTACGATCATGACCTGAACTGAAACCAAAAGTTGGACTTTCAATCGACTGGGCCACCCAGGCGCCCTGGCAAATTATTTCTTATCCAAAGAAATAAACATTTTGTCCAGAGGAATGCAAATGATTATTCCCCTGTTGATACAGACAAATTTTACATCCACTTGTAACTTCATTGTGGCATTCCTGATAACGTATGTTTTGTCTAAATTCTCCTTTAAAATTTTTTTTAACGTTTATCTATTTTGGGGGCAAGACTGCATACACAAGTGGGGGAGGGGCAAAGAGAAAGGGGGACAGAGGATCTGAAGCAGACTCTGTGCTGACAGCAGAGACCCCGATGAGGGGTTCAAACCCACAAACCATGAGATCATGACCCGAGCCAATATCAAGAGTCAGACGTTCAACCAACTGAGCCACCCAGGCACCCCTAAATTCTTCTTTAAACTGATAACATCTCAATAGTTCCCTCATTAACGAGTTAAAAAAAAATGTTGACCTGGGCTCCTTTAAAAAACAACCATAACCCCAGAGCATCAATACATGTAAAATAAAGAAATACACAAATTGTATTTAATAATTTTTCTAAGAGACTAGCCTAAGGAGCATCGATCTAACAAAAACGCACAACTCTGTTGGGAAAAGGAGGGATGCAAAAGTGAGGCATGAGGCAGAAGCCGGTGAAAGAGCTGACACTCATCTCCCCCGGTAAGACAAAGACAAAGCCTAAGAGTGAAGAGTCCAGAAGCAAAAACACAATGTAATTCCAAGACAGAGAAACACGCACCAGGAGAACCAGCTGTAGCTGAAAGGCTTGGCACCGGGGACAGAGAAATGGGAGGCAGAAAGCTGCAGTTTCTTGAACTAGGGGAACTAGGAGACTCCTCTAAGCTAGAGGAGTGTGTGTGTTACATTTTTTGAAAAGTTAAAGAGGGTACACTGGGAAGGAAATAAACAGGTATTACTGGAGGCTGAAGCAGGAGCAGAGAGCTAAGGCATGGGGCCGTGGAGCCAACAGGGGCTCACGAGAGGCAGTGGCCACAGTTCAGGGAGCATGGCCTCCATCAGCAGGTGATGGAAAGCCACTGAGGGATCTTCTTGGGCTGGATGTGCATTTCAGATTAATCACTTGGCTGCAGTGTGGCGGCTAGACTGGACAAGAATCACGTTAGACCAATTAGGAGGTTATTCCAATAGTGCAGGGAAAGAAGTGAAGCTGTGAGGGAAGGGGAGAGATGGAGTATTTTCCCAGTTGGTGGCTGACAGATGGCAGAAAGAGAGACAACCACAGGTTTCTCTGACCTTCGATTCTGGGTAACGAAGGTGTCATTAACAGAGAATGTAAAGGAGCAGCAGGTCGGGAGGAGCATCAAACAGCTCAGATGGGGACACAAAGAGGCTGACTATGGGAACTGGGCAAGCAACTGGATTATTAATCAAGTCGTGAGCTCAAGAGTGATGTCAGAACTGAGGACCTAATTCTGAAGTCTCCAGCTCCGGGGAGGTAGATAAAATGATGGCCCTGGTAAAACACGTCCAAAGAGAAGACAGAAAGATGGTAGGGTACAGGAGACCGGGTCCGACCAAGATCTAGCGCGGGGCCCACCAGAGCCACCAAGGAGGAAGGCACAAAGCACCTTGAGAAACTCATGGTCATAGACACTAACGGCACTGAGTGCTTCAAAAAGAGGGTGGTTAGTCGTGTTTCTTACACAAACAACTTAGCTCCAAGTAAACGCTAAACTTCATACAGTCTTCTAGTCTAGCAGTTGCTAAATGGAGTGATCCCACCTCAACGAACAGAGGAGAAAATACCAGATGATCTGTGTCTAGTTCATTTTATCTCATTGCCCCTTTAGCTTTTTCCATGTTTTACAATATATACCATATTTTGGTAGAGCAAAATGTATAGTTCATAAATAAGTACATACATCTCTATTTGTAGGGCATGCTCAAAACTTTTTACCAATAGGGGCGCCTGGGTGGCTCAGTCGGTTGGGCGTCCGACTTCGGCCCAGGTCATAATCTCACAGTTCGTGAGTTTGAGCCCCGCGTCGGGCTCTGTACTGACAGCTTGGAGCCTGGAGCCTGCTTCGGATTCTATGCCTTCCTCTCTCTCTGCCCCTCCCCAGCTCATGCTCTCACTCTGTCTCTGTCAAAAATAGATAAACTAGGGGCGCCTGGGTGGCTCAGTCGGTTAAGCGTCCGACTTCGGCTCAGGTCATGATCTCGTGGTCCGTGAGTTCGAGTCCCGCGTCAGGCTCTGTGCTGACAGCTCAGAGCCTGGAGCCTGTTTCAGATTCTGTGTCTCCCTGTCTCTGGCCCTCCCCCATTTATGCTCTGTCTCTCTCTGTCTCAAATATAAACGTTAAAAAAAAAAAATTAAAAATAAATAAACTAAAAACAAAAACAAAAAAACCCAACTTTTTACCAATAGAAATGTGACCATTTCTGTACAGACCTGACAAAAATGTATTTGAACAGTATAAAGTAATACACAAATGTAAAATACACTTTTTTTTAACTGACCTAACATATTAGTTTCAGGTGTATGACATGATTCAATATTTGCAAATATTACAAAATGATCACCACAAGTCAACATCCATCACCACACATAATCACAATTCTTTTCCTGTGATGAGAACTTTTAAGAGGTGCAATCTTGTAAGTATGGATTCTGGGGACAATTCAAAACCAATACAGCTGACCCTTGAACAACACCGGTTTGAAATGCACAGGTCTTTTTCAATAAATATAGTGCAGTTCTATAAAATTTATTTTCTCTTCCTGAAGATAACGTTTTCTTTCCTCTAGCTTACTTTCTGTGAGAATACAGTATATGATACAAAATACATGTTAATCAACTATGTTATTGGAAGGTTAGGGTTGGGGGGGGGGGGGAGTCAAACGTATATGCGGATCTTCACCTGCACAGCAGTCAGCATTCCTAACCCCCCACATTGTTCAAGGGTGAAATGTACTTTCAAAGTTCACCACCTCAAAATCTCATCAGCTTCCCTGGCCAGTTCTTTCAAAGTAACTTTGCAAAGCACATTCTTTCAAACCTTCCATTTACTTTACTGATTTGAAATGTACTAAACGAACATTTTTTCTGAAATTGAAGCATTCTCAAATATATTTTTAATACATATTAAAATAGGTTTTAAAAAAATTCTTAAGGAAAAAACACGTCATTTAACAGGGGCCAACTCTCAGGAAAATTAGTTCTAACCATTTTTAGTATGTCCTTGTACTAGAACTTAGTGCCGTTCAGAAAGATGAAGGTTTTCCAGAATTGTGTTAAAATACTTAGCTGAGGTACCACTAAAATAATCACATATTTATTAATGCTACAACAGGTTTTTTTAGTTTATTTATTTATTTTGAGAGAGCATGCACGCGAGAGGGGTGGGGAGAGCAGAGAACAAAGGATAGAGAATCCCAAGCAGGCTCTACACTGTCAGCACAAGCCTGATCCCATGAACCTTGAGATCATGACCTCAGCCAAAATCAAGAGTCAAACACTCAACCAACTGAGCCACTCAGGCACCCCTAGAACTCTTGTTTTTTTTTTTGTTTTTTTTTTTTTTAAGTTTCTTTATTTTTTTTAGTAATCTCTACACCCAGCATGTGGCTCGAACTCCCAACCCCAAGGATCAAGAGTCGCATGCTCTTCTGACTGAGCCAGCCAGATGCCCCGATAGAATCAACTGTTCACTGAAGATCTACTTCTTTAGTAAATTCAGTAATTACGTATTTAATCTCTTGACAAAAGTACTTCAGGTCCAGGAAAACATTTTGGCTCTGATTCCTCAACTAGCTAACTCTTCTGATATTAGACACACACATTACTTATATTTTGAGAGCCAGAAATAACTTTCAAATAACTTCTAAGCATGTAGTCATTTATGAAATATTGTTTTATTGAAGTAGTTAGATGAGTTTCAAGTGTCCAACAAAGTGACCTGACAATTCTATGCATCATGCTCTGCCCTGCAAGGGTGGCCACCATCTGTCACCATACAACACTATCACAGCACCACTGACTATATCCTCTATGCTGTACCTTCCGTGCCCGTGACTTAATCACTCCGTAACTAGAGGCCTGTACTTCCGTCCCCCTTCACCCATTTTTCCCATCTCTCCGACCCCCTCCCCTCTGGCAACCATCAGTCTGTTCTCTGTATTTATGGGTCTGTTTCTGCTTTCGTGTATTCATTTGTTTTGTTTTTTAGATTCCACATATAAGTGAAATCACATGGTATTTGTCTTTGCGAAATATTTTTTGTAACTTATTCTCACTACGTTACATATGTATATATGTGTGTGTATGTATATATATATATATGTATATATATATATATACATACATATATATATATACGTATAGGTACATTATGTTGTACCAAATAAAGTACACAATTATACAGCTATACACAATTATACAGTTAACTGTCCTTGTCCCTAGAAATCTCATTTCCACTCCCCAATAATAAGCAACATAAACTGTGGCAAACAAACTTATCCCCCAAAATGTTGACCATCAGAATGAAGGAAGGAGTCTATTTTGAAGTTCAAGACAGTATGATTCAGGAAAAATCAAGTGCAATACTGGAAGTAAATTCTTGAATGTACTCCCTCACCCCACATCCCCCCACAAAAAAGATGACAAAGGTTGAAAATGGAACCACAAGACCAGAAGGGTGATGTGCACAGGGCAACAGGATTATCTGGGTATGCCCATGATCTCCAGTCCAGACACGAGAAATCATCTTCCACCAAAATCCTTGCCTGCTGGACGCAGCTGACCCACTGCATGACAATAGGCCTGACCCAATTAGGCAGCTGCTGCCCTCTTGGACTGCTGTCACCTTACCTTCTCTAACCTGAGCTATTAATGGCCTCAGGGACCTGACAGTCTGGATACACTGCTCCGTAAACTAAAAATATCCTGGCCTCTATGCTGCTGAAAGCCAGCTGGCAAGGCTATTCCCAAAGGGGGCTGGCGAGAAGACAGCTCAACAGCAGGGTTGGGACAATGGGCTTGGATTGGCGTCCTGCCTTACAATGGCTCACAAACACGCTCCAGGCCCATCCTGGCCTCGCCCGGCTTCCAGACGTGAACATTCGCAGACCTTAACATCGCTGCGCTCGTGACTAAAACCATCAGACTGAGCAAGTGGCCAACACACATTCCTCAAATTGCTACCCAGCTTACGGGCACCAGCCTGGCTCAGTCAGAAGCGCGTGCAACTCCTGATCTTGGGGTCGTGACTTCAAGCCCCATGGTGGACATGCAGATCACTTAAGGAAATAAAAACTAAAATCTAGGGGCACCTGGGTGGCTCAGTTGGTTAAGCGTCCGACTCTTCAGCTCAAGTCATGATCTCAGGGTTCGTGAGTTCGAGCCCCACACGGGGCTCTGCGCTGACAGGGCAAATCTTGCTTGGGATTCTCTCCCTTCCTCTCTCTCTGCTCCTCCCCTTTTCGCACACGCTCTCTCTCTCACACACACAATAAATAAACTTTAAAAACTAAAAGTTTAAAAAAGTAAAAATTAAAAATTGCTACCCTGCTTAGAGGATGAGAAACGGAACAACTCAGTCATGTCCACATTAAGCTGAATCATAACCACAGGAAGCACAGCGAGTGCAGAGTTCCTGTCACTAATCACTCAGCACATCCCGACCATACCTGCCCTTAAGAGCCAACTGTGCAGCTCTCACTAGCCACCGCCCTGTGTCGTCCTCCTCTCACCCGGACCAAAGGCGCACTCACACGTCCGAGGGCCAGGCTGTGTCCCGGCTCGGGGGCCTCAGACAGTCCTCTGTCCTCACGGTGCTGTGAGGACTCAATGTGTGAAAGCGCCTGGCGTCCCCTCTGACCGGCCTCACATACACAGCTGCTGTCAGCACCATCGTCGACACTGTTTTAGGGGATGAACAATAACAATGCGGCTGAGGGGTTCTGTAAAGCAGGACACACAGCACTGCCCACTGATGGCACCGTGTTAAGTGGCCTCAACACACACCAGTGCGTTTCCGTGGAGGGGTAGAAGCCCAGACCCGGCTGCGGTGGCCGACCAGCGAACGGGGAGCACCCGGAGGTACCCCCTGCATCGCCAGAGGAAGCAGAGTACGAGAAACCCCAGGGGAGGCCAAGTTGGGTGTTTAACTTGAAAAATTATTCACAAGGGCATAAAACCTTTCCTCCGGGATTCTACTCCTACGATTTTCTGCTACAGATTCAACGTGTAAGTGTTCACTGAGCCCCGACACTGAGCAGGACTGTTCTAGGTGCTGGTGTTAGGACAAACAGGGCTCTTCTCGAAGCTTACAAACACACAAGTTAACATACACGCAAGGACAAAAATGTCATTCACACCAAGTTTTGATGGCAGTGCAGTTTGGATCCATATCACAATATATATACATATTTACCAGAATAAAATAGGGCTGAATTCCTCATAACCTAAGAGTCGGGAAGGCCTTCTGACTAGGACAAACCCAAAGGTCAGAAAAGATTATTAAATTTAACTACATAAAAATAAATTTCAGGGCATGGCTGGCTCAGTCATTGAGAACATGTAACTCTTGATCTAAGGGTTTTGAGTTCAAGCTCCACGCTGGACTTAGGTAGGGAGGAAGGTAGGAAGGAAGGAAGGAAGGAAGAAACAAGATTAAAAAATAAATTTCAGTATGTCAAACACACACCATAAAGGCAAATAGCTAAAACAAAAACAAACAAAAAAACCTTTTCAACAAGGCTCTAAGAAATTGAGACCACCACCAAAACCCAACAGAAAAATGGGCCAAGAACATGGGTAGTTCACAGAAACATGATTGAGTCTCTCTCACACACCATGTCTTTTAAGGAAGGTGTGTTGGCTCAAACACCAAAATACACCACACGGCAAGGGCCTCCCAGTATCTCCCCTGCTGATGAGGTGCCTCGGCCCGTTTCCCTCCAGCATTCCCAAGAGTCTCCCTGCTTCCGCCCTCAACTGTGGTGTGCAGGAGTGACCCTTGTGAAATGGTTCAAAACAGGATTATTGTTCTACAATAACTCCTAGCTAATATCCAAGAGAAATGAAAACATGTCCACACAAACCCTGTACGTGAATGTTCCCGAGGAGCAGGACTCGTAACAGCCCAAAAGTGAAAACAGCCTGGATGTCCAACTGATGGACAGAAAAGACCAGACCAGGCTAAGGAAGGGTCACTGATTGGAGGAGACACAGCAACTAAATGCAGCGTGGGGTTCTGGAACAGAAAAAGGACGTAGCAGGAAAAACTGGTGATATCCAAATAGTATCGGACTGATGTTCATTTCTCAGTTTTGAGAACTGTGCCACGGTACAGTCATCCCCCCAACATTAGAAGGTGGGCAAAGGGTCTATGGGAGCCCTTGGCACTCTTTTCACAACTTTTCTCCAAGTCCGATCATTTCAGAGTAAAAGTTAAAAAGCAAAACAGTGATCCAGTCTGAGATTTTTTTAAAAAACGCCCCAGGGTGGGGTGAGGAGCCGAAGATGGTGTAGGCCTGAGGAAAAACATAAAACAAGATGAGCAAAGAGCGGAGCTTTACTGAAGACGGGTGATGGAGACATGCATATATAGCTACTCTATTTCTGTGTATATCTGAATGTTCCAATAAAGCTTTAAAAAAAAAAATGGTCCTTGAAAAAAGTAAATCACATTAAGTCACATCTCAGCGAACCATCTCCCATTTCACGCAGAGTACAAGCCAAAGTTCTTGTAAAGGCAGGAGCCACCGCCCTATAATCCCCTCTCCCCAGTTTGTTATCGTGATCACAGAACAACAGAATTAAGAAGAGACACTCAGAGGGGCATCTGGCTGGTTCAGTCAGAAGAGCATGTTACTCTTGATCTCTGGGTCATGAGTTCAAGCCCCATGTGGGGTGCAAAGATCACTTAAATAACAAACTTAAAAAGAAAAAAATAAACTTTTATGACAACTTAACATTGACACGATATCCAAGGATGTGATCATTTTTCTAGCAATCACTTTAAAAATTGTAAAATATATATTAAATTTATCATTTTAACCACTTCTGAGAGTAGTTCAGTGGCATGGAGGACATCCGCACTGTTGTGAAACCATGACAACCATCCGCTTCCCGAACTTTTTCATCTTCCCAAACTGAAAATCTGTCTCCATTAGACAATTCCCCATTCCTCCCTCCCACCAACCCCTGGCAAATGCCATTCTACTTTCTGTCCCTAGGAATTTGACTTCGCTAGAGACCTCATGTAAGTGTCCTTTTGTGTCTGACATTTCATTTAATAATAATGGCTCAAGGTTCATCCAACTTATAGCAGGTATCAGAACTTTATTCCCTTTAAAAGCTGAATAATATTCCATTGTACAGACACAATCTGGTTTATCCACTCATCGGTGATGGACACTTGGGTTACGTCTACCTTTTGGCTCCTGTGAGTAGTGCTGCTATGAACCATGGAGTACAGGTGTCTAAGTCCTTGCTTTCAAATCTTCTGGGTACATCCACAAAAGTGGAATTTGCATCATATAGTGATTCTATGTTGAACTTTTTGAGGAACCACCAAGCTCTCCCACAGCAACTGCACCACTTTACGTTCCTACCAACAGTGCACTAGGGTTCTAATTTCTCCACATCTTAGCCAGTATTTGTTTTTTTCCTTTTTAAAATTTTATTATAGCCATCCTAATGGATGTTAAGTGGTACTCTCATTGTGGTTTTGATGTGCATTCCCCTAAAGACTAATTTCCCCCCAGCATTGGCTTTCACTGCCTCCCTGGCAGAGAGGAGGCATCCTGAGGGGGTGAGGGGGGCGGGGCGCGGCTGGGACAGGGAAGTATTTCTCAGTCTGTGAGGACTGTGACTCATATGTGTACCTGGGGCCATGAGTGGAGGCTCTTGGAAGCTTGGCGTGGGAGTTCCCAAGTCTGGGTTGGGAAACTCTGCCAGTAAGAAATGAGCGGTCCCTCACCCATCAGGTCTGTGATGGCCTCTGGGGTAGGAATGGTTCAAAGGGGCTGCAGGTGTCTCAGAGAGAGAAGCTGACCCCCCCCCCCCCCCGGCCACCTGCAAGGCCGGGGCAAGGAACAGGACATGGCCAACGGGGCCATCACTTTTCTTATCAGATGAATATGATTTGCATCTTCTCCCATTCTGTAAGTTGTCCTTTTCACGCTTGATAGTGTCCTTTCACAAACAAAATTTTAAGTTTAATCTTAAAGGAGTCCAATTTATCTACTTTTTCTTTTGTTGCCTGTGCTTTGAGGAAGACTTTCCCCTATGTTTTCTTCTAAGAGCTCTTCAGGGGGTGCCTGGGTGGCTTAGCGGATTAAGCATCCAACTTTGGCTCAGGTCATGATCGCGAAGTTCATGAGTTTGAGCCCTGCATCTGGCTCTGCGCTGACAATGTGGAGCCTGGAGCCTACTCCGGATTCTGTGTGTGTCTCTCTCTCAAAAATAAACATTAAGAGCTTTTCAGTTTTAGCTTATGTGTTTAGGTCTTTGATCCATTTTCAGTGAATTTTTATATACAGACTAAGGTAAGAGTTCAACTTCATTCTTTTCCATGGGAAAGCAATTCATTTTTATTGGTCTTTACAAAGCTATCAGAAGGTACTATGGTCTGAATGTTTGTATCCCCCCAAGATTCATATGCTGAAACCCTAACCCCCAAAGATGATGGTATTAGGAGGCGAAACCTCTGGGAAGTGTGTAGGTCATGAAGGGAGAGCCTTCATGAATGGGATCAGTGTTCTTACAAAGTGGCCCCAGAGAGAACCCCAGGCCTGACCAGGAGAGGACAAGCGAGAAGACACAGGCTTATGAGCCAGGAGGGGTCTCACAAGGGCATGGCCATGCTGGTGCCTTGGTCTCGGACTTCTGGGTGTCCAAAACTGGGAGAAATAAATGGTTGTTGTTTGTAAGCCACGCTGTCTGTAGAGGCAAAGAAACACTGGTCCTTCTCCACAGGTCATTTGAGAAGCAATGCTCAGGCTCCCTCCTGACTTGGGGCCGCTCCTCCCAGTTTGCCACTGACCAACACATTTATGAAAAAATGGGGTCTTATTTGTTTGTTTTTGAGAGAGAGAGAGAGAGAGAGCGCGCGAGCGAGCGTGCGCATGCGCACACATACAAGGGAGAGCCAGAGCCCAAAGAGGGGAGGGGCAGAGAAAGAGAGAGAGGGAAAGAATCTCAAGCAGGCTCCATGCCCGGTGTGGAAACCGACAGGGGGCTCAATCTCACAACCCTGGGATCATAACCTGAGATGAAACCAAGAGTAGAGGCTCAACTGGGTGTTACATGTAAGTGATGAATCACTGAATTCTACTCCTGAAACCCTTATTACACTATATGTTAACTTGAATTTAAATAAAATTAAAAAAACAAAAGAGAGAGAGAGTCTCAACCAACTGGGCCACCAGGCATCCTGAAAAAAATGCTTTAACTTTTTTTTTAAGTTTATTTATTTATTTTGAGAGAAAGAGAGATAAACCATGTGAGCAGGGGAAGGACAAAGAGAGAGAGTCCCAAGCAGGCTCCACACTGTCAGTCTAGAGCCCGATGTGGGGCTTGAACTCACAAACCATGAGATTATGACCCGAGCCGAAATCAAGAGTCAGATGTTCAACTGACTGAGCCACCTAGGCGTCCCGAAAAAATGGTTTTTACCTTACTTTTCTTCACTTTATATGTGGTTGGTATCTTTTAACATTAGTACATATAGATCTAACACATACACTTTAATATCTGCTTGAACTGTTATAGGACTTTGTGTGAGACAAAAATAACTTGATTCAAGGATACAGGTTTTCACTATACTGTTTTCTCAATGTATTCAATGTACAACCTATTTTATATAGGTTTCAAAGTTTTTTAAACCTACTTCAACCTATTTACATAGGTTACAAATTTTTCAAAAGTTTATAAGAAACAGACCATGATTCAAGCATTCATTTGAATTGCATAGTATTTTTGTTTCCTGCATGTTTGGCATTTCTCATCTCAAGGTATATAGTTGTTCCTTATTTCAGGAGCTGGAACAAATTCCTAACTGAGTTGATGATTTTGACTTGGCCTCTTAAGATTTCACAAAGCTTTTAAGTTTATACAACGTTTTCTTAATATTCTATCATTTCCTACCAATCAAGCAACAGAATAAGGCTCCTTTCAAGCTGCACTTGACCCTGCAAGGAAGATCCTGGGATCTTTACTTTCTTAAATTGTTCAGACACAAAATCATCTAGTCAGAGTCAAAGCCGAAGTCCTTTCAATGCCCCTAAACCTCTCTGTCCAAGTCTCCTGGCACCTGCTTCACACACCAGCCTCCTGCTGTTCTAGAACACACAGGGCTTGCACCAGCTGTAGGGCCTTCTCTGCCCCACAAGAGTATACAAGATACTCTTCTAACCTAGACATCTCCCTGTCTGCACGGCTACAGCCCTCACTGCCTTCAAGGTTTTGCTCAAATGCCACCTAATCAATAAAACCCACCCCTCTATTTAGAACAGGAACCAGCTCCCCCACCCCACCTACACTCCACACTCCAGAATTCTTTTACCTGATTGGAATAAATGAGTACAGATTTTCAAGCGATAGGCAAACAGGAAAACACGGAGCTGTGGATTTAGAAAGTTCATAAGAAGGGAGACTACGACAGAGCAATTAGGAGCAGCCCAGGAGAGGGGCCGCACAGAGAGGAGCCAGAGGAAGCTTCCGGGGGCTTGCTCAGCACAGGGCAACGTGGCTGACGTGAAGGAAGACCATGATATTGCTCAGTGTGACAGCTGTCATCCACCTTCACCAGGTCTTTTCTCTCACCTTTTTGAGGCCTTTTTAATGGTTCTAAGAATCTGGCGACCAGGGCCTAAGATACTCAATTCTTCCCATGGGCGGCAGAACTGCAAAGTTGGAGGCATAACTTGTTACGAAGGTTCTCAGCACAATCTATCATCTTGCTTTTACTACATTTAGTGTTCCGGATGGATTCTTAATTTTCCACAGCCTTGTATTTCAGATTCTGTATAAATAAGCAGGATGCTAAGGACTCTAGCAGATTAAGGCTTGCTTGCAAACAATATTTTAAAATCATAACCCTTCTCAGTTTACAAAACCCTTTTGCATCTATTTAATCATCTTTCACGTTAAACAGATGTCAACCTCCTGAGAATGTGTCGCTGCCCCACAAACAAATGATGTGGGGGTCCTAAGTAGCCAAGTGGGAATTAGCATCCTTTACTCCAGCGCCCCTGTAACGGAGAGGATGGGTACAGGGTGTTCTGAGTAAAAAGGCGTCAATGACCTGCGGCTGTCCTCCTGCTCAGATTCTATTTCCCACGGCACTTCCCTTTACAAGAGGCTGGAATCATTAAACCCTTAAATCAGGTAAGTTAGTAATTGTCCACAAATGAACAGAAACTCTAAACCTACAGGGGCATTTAAAGCAGCAGCTGTGGGGCGCCTGACTCAGTCGGGGGCCCAACTTCAACTCAGCTCATGGTCTCATGGTTGGGGGTTCGAGACCTACATTGGGCTCTGTGTTGACAGCTCAGTGCCTGGAACCTGCTTCGGATAATGTGTCTCCCTCTCTCCCTTCCCCCTCCCCCACTCATGGCCGGTCGGTCTCTCTCTCAAAAATAAATGTTAAAAAAAAATAAATAAAATAAAGCAGCAGATGTGACTATCACAGGAAAAAAAAAGTTCCCCCACCTCCACCGTCTCCGTCTCCCCCTCAGCATGTGCTGGCTGCTGCAGCACTTGATCAAGCCCAGCAGCAAACCTAAAATCCTGACGCAGTTCTCAGTGGACCCGGTGACCACTTTGTGCCTCCCTCGCCCCCACTCACTCCTGAACTGAACAAGCCCGCACTCTACTCCCACAGCTCAGCTCCCGGAATTCTCTACCGCCACGCTGCACCTGGACTATTAACTGGCACCAAATCACCCATTCTGGGCTTTGGGGACTGGTGCATGTTGAGCTCTTGTGAGTGCCCGAACCACTCCAAATAAAACTCCCTTCCCTCCTCTTATATGCATCTACCCTCAATCCCAGCAGTGCAGATTCCTTGTTATGAAATTTGTACTTGAGTAACAGTTCCAGAGATTCTCAAACAACTACCAACCAGTGAGATTTGGAAACCCTAAGCATGATGTTAGAAATGGAATTCTTTAAGAAAAAAAGAAATGCTATTTAGAAATGGAATTCTTTATTCCTTACTACTTAAACAGGCAAGCCTTCAATACCCTTGCAATGAAGAGAGCAGTGCAAAATCATACAGATAGGATGATCACACAAGTCCTCTCTGAAATCAGAGCTGAAGTGTGAAACTGTATCAGCATTCAAAGAACCAAAGGAAGAACAGCCTGTGCAAATGGCCAGGAGCAGAAGAGTACGAAGAGTAGGGAAGAGTGTGAGAGAGAATAGTAAACAAGGAGAAACTCAAGTGCGAAGTTAAGAGAGGTAGGCAAAAGCCAGATCTGCAGGATAAAAATGCATGAACTACATTGTGCACCATGAGAAGTTCTGTTCTGTTGTTTTGTGGGAAATGGCATCTATGTTTAAAAAAAAAAAAAAAAGATTTGTCTACTGCCTGGTGAAAAATAGATGGTCCAGGTGAGTGATTACGGTACTTTGGACTAGGGGGTGGTCATAAATAGATAACTGGACATATGACAAAGGTGATTTTTATTATTTTAGAGAGAATCAGAGTGTGAGTGGGGAAGAGAGGGAGAGGGAGGGGGAGGGGGAGGGGGAGGGGGAGAATCTTAAGCAGGCTCCATGCTAAGCATGGAGCCTGACATGGGGCTCAATCCCACGACCCTGGGATCATGACCTGAGCCAAAATCAAGAGTTGGATGCTCAACCGACTGAGCCACTCAGGCGCCCCTTTTTAATATTTACTATTTTTTTAAGTTCTTGTAATTGTATATATAACTGCAAAGCATTAATGCAGTTCTAGACTAAAGGTTCCAAAGCAGGAACTTGGGGGTCAAATATAGCCTGAAGCCATGTTTTGTTTTGGCCAAAGTTGACTTTTTTTAAACTTGAGCTAATCTGGTATCAAAAAAAATCACTATTTCCAATTTCTCTTGGAAATCACTAGATCTGGCAAACAACAGTTGGCTGGTGGCAACTGGCTAGAGCACAGGCTTTCTGGTTTACCCCAGTCCCCACACCCAGCACACTTGACTCGTTCATACCACCTGCTGGAAAGATCTTCCGGTCTGGTACCTTAGTTTAAGGATGCCACAAGCCCTCATTCACATAAAAATATCCCAATTTGGATCTTGAAGTAGATATGCAGGTTCATCTCATCTCACCTCAACACAATTTTGATCAAGAACTGGTTTTAAGTAGCCTACCATCACCAGTGATAGGCACCCAGAACCTAAAGGTCCAGGCACAGAGATAATTCCGTTCTGATAGAACCAAACCAGGGTGAGGAACAACACCCACACGGTCTCAACGCGCCTGGTCCTACCACTCAGGCTTCCTCATTTTGCACACCAGGAAGCAACACAAGTACTGTCAGACTGTAAACTCCAGGAGGGCAGGAACCTGTGCCTCCTCCATCAAAGCCTGAGCCAGGCACCCCAAGCTGTGTAAACGGAATCCAACAGGAGTTTGGTATTTAGCCATCTATGACACACCTGTAAAGGAATACTTCTCAATCTGACAACTTTCCATCCCACTAGCAAAAAACATCGCTAATTCAAGGGATGTAAAACTGTCATTTATAGCAAAAGTGATCTCCAGGGTTCCGACTGTGTGTCTACCATTTCACATCCGAGTAGTTTTGGGACTCTGAAACGTTTTGCGTCTCTGCCTCTTCCACTTAATAATGTTCCCTCTTCACCCTCACCCCACCTCCACTCCGACCAGGAGAGAGAAAATACACGTATCAAAACATCAACTAATCCTTTTAAGTTTCACAAACAATCTTCTGAAAAGCTTTGTCAAGTTTGGTAACTAGCAGACTCAACCACAACCCCATCTCGCAAACCTAACCTTTTGCAACCTTCTGGGCACAATTTCCTCTCCCGGGCCTTTCCACCGGTGCCAGCATCCACCATCCCCGCGGACCCCACGCCCCGGCTGTAGGCCCTCAGCCAGGGCAAGCCGCTCCACCCCGCCCGCAGCCTCCTTTGCAGAGGGAACAACAATAACCTCCGAGGATTTTTCTCCCGTGGGGTGCAGGAGAAATGCACGGTGGTTGGCGTACACTCAGCATCCAGCTTGGCAGCTCCTGTCAGCATCCTCGCCGTCCGGGGCGGGGAGGGGAGGGCGGCGCGGGCGGTCCCGCGCTCGGGAGAGTCACGGGAGAGGACCAGGCGAGCGCGGCTCACTCACCTGCAGGCGGACGTTGAGCATCATGGAAGCCACGATGTAGAGGTAGGGGAAGTTGATGCGCAGCCGCCAGGCCAGGTCGAAGAAGATGAGCAGCGTGCGGGTCAGCCCCTTGCAAAAGACCCCATAGGAGCGGGCGGCGGCCGAGCGCGAGAGGCGGACAGCCAGGCCCGACAGAGCCGCCGCCATATAGACCGGCGCCCGCCGCCCGCCCGCCGCGCACCGACCGGCCGCAGACTCGGGCCGCCCGGCGCTCCGAAGCCCGCCCGCCCTCTCGGCGCCGCGTCGCCCCCGGGCCTCCGCCCGGGCCGCTGGGCCGCGCTCGGCGCGCTGAGGGAGCGAGGGAGGCGGCGGCGACGCCAGGGGCGGGCGGGCGGCGGGGAGCGGAGTCCACGCGTCACACTCGGGGAAGCTCCTTCGCGAGCCGCCGCCTGGTCCCAGCCGGGCCGCGCGGCCTGACGTCACAATGCCCGCGCCGCGCCTGCGCACCTCTGCCCCGCCCCCTACCCCGCCCCTTGTCACCTTCCGCAGGTGAGACGCGCATGCGTGGGCCAGGAGCGGCTGGATGCTCCCCCAGAGAGGCTGAAGCGTTGTCTCCGTCTGCCCCCTAAAGGTAAGTAGGAAAATTAAAATACACGAGAAGGTGAACAGTGAATTTTAAAGGGTTGTACAGTGTCAGTGTTCTGAGTCCTGCGGAACTGTACACTTAAAAATTGTTAAAATAGTAAGTTTTATGTAATGCATGTCTAACCGCAATTGTAAAAAGGGCCTGAGGGGCAGAACATGCTCCCCGCTTAGATTGTTTCAGGACTCCAGCCATTGTTGTTCAACGTCAACTGATGTAAAATTTAATCTTTTTTTCTTGTTTTAAATGTTTATTTATTTATTTTGAGAGAGAGTGGGGGGAGGGGCAGAGAGAGAGGGAGACCGAGAATCCCAAGCAGACTCCACGCTGCCAGCACAGAGCCCATCGTGGAGCTCCATCTCGCCAACCGTGAGATCATGACCTGAACCGAAATTAAGAGTCGGATGCCCTGAGCCACCCAGGAGCCCTTAAAATTTAATCTATAGGGGCGCCTCGGTGGCTCGGTCGGATAAGCGTCTCACTTCGGCTCAGGTCATGATCTCAGGGTTTGTGGGTTCGCACCCTGCATCTGGGCGTGTGCTGATAGCTCGGAGTCAGCTTCGGATTCTGTGTCTTCCTCTCTCTCAGCTCCTCCCTTGCTTGCTCTCTCTCTCTCTCTCTCTCTGGAAAATAAATAAACATTTTTTTTAATTTTGATCTTTAATAATTATAATATGAATTAAGCCCCTAATGTAAAAAAGTAAAAATATTGAAACTTACAAAACTTCTAGTATTCTGGTTCAGGGTGTTTTGTTTTCTTGACAGTGAGTTTTTACATTCATACTTCAGCATATAGGCTTCTATCAAAGATTTTCATGGTGTGAAGGTAGATGCTTTATTTCTAGTTTCAGACAAAGTATTTCATGTCATTACTTCTTGCTACCAATGAAAGTCTGGGAATTTGGTACAGGTGAGGAAAAAACGAGTTGCACTGATGAAATTAAAAGCAAGCCTTGGGGTGCCTGGGTGGCTCAGTCGGTTAAGCGTCTGACCTTGGCTCAGTTTATGATCTCGTGGTGAGTTCGAGCCCCGGTGCCGGGCTCTGTGCTGACAGCTCAGAGCCTGGAGCTGCTTCAGATTGTGTGTTTCCCTCTCCATCTGCTCCCCCACCACCCATGCTCCGTCTCTCTCTCAAAAATAAATAATACAACATTAAAAAAAAATTAAAAGCAAGCCTTTAGCCCTCTAAGAAAATTAGAAAGCAACAGCGTGAAAATAGATTTTTTTTCGAAAATAGATTTAAATGCAAAATTGCTTTGCCCCAAAATGGGTTTGCAATAGTAATCATTTATAGAAGCCATTTAAAAATTTTCTACCCTGAGGGGCACGTGGGTGGCTCAGTTGGTTAAGTGTCCAACTTCAGCTCATGTCATGATCTCACAATTTGTGAGTTGGAGCCCTATGTTGGGCTCTGTGCTGACAGCTCAGAGCCTGAAGCCTGCTTCAGAATCTGCGCCGCCCTCTCTGCCCTTTCCCCTGTTCATACTCTCTCTCTCTCTCAAAAATAAATAAACATGAAAAATTATTTTTTAAAAAAATTCTCTACCCTGAAATAAATTCACATTCAAAATCATTTTTAAAAAATTTTTCATTTTACTCATCTATAATACAAAGAAGGTTAAAAATAGGTTATAAATCATTTCTAGTATTGTCTTTATGACTATTATTTAGCACTATCATTTTTCTTGAAATGTCTACTGTGTAAAGATAGTACTTTTTTGGGGGGTGACTGGCTGGCTCAGTTAGTGGAGCATGCAATTCTTGATCTCAAGGTCATGAATTTGAGCCCCAGGTTGGGTGCAGAGATTATTTAAAAGTAAAAATATTTTTTTAATTGTACTTTTTGATGCTCATAATCCTATATTTACTATCCATTGTGTTTCAGGCCAAGACCATTTTAAGTAAGTATTTCAGGGTTTTTGGGTTTGGGCTAGTTTTATTATTATTAAAATAATTTTTTTTAAAGTCTTTGCACAAATCTTTAGTTTCCCTTATTTTTGCAACATTATATTTTGCCACATTTATTGCTGCCATAAAAAGCTCTCTTCCCTTTTTTTTTTTTTTTTGGTAAGCTATTTTTTTCTTTCAGCGCGCAGTGGATGCTATCTCTGAGGATGCAGAAAACACGGTGCTGAATTATCATCATCATTCAAGCTATCCTTCCCCAAAAAGCAAAATGAACACTTCTTTGCACAGTATTTAGAAAACAATTTAAAGATTTTAAAGGCTAGAGTCTTCAGTGGAAAATTTGCCGAAATTACAAAATCAATCTGACAATGTGTGAACAGGTTTGGAGATCAGCTGAATTTATTCTTAGGCCTGTAAAGATTTTCACTGGGTGGAGATTTGGCAGTCCTGTTTATTAGAAGTATGTTGAAAGACCAGATGGGCTGCAGGGATGTGAGATATATATATATATGTATATCCTCC
Organism: Panthera tigris; assembly: GCF_018350195.1. Taxonomy (NCBI): domain Eukaryota; kingdom Metazoa; phylum Chordata; class Mammalia; order Carnivora; family Felidae; genus Panthera; species Panthera tigris. Next base: position 4,971,253 of record NC_056675.1, on the reverse strand, counting down.
TTGGTTATTCATTTCTTTAAATGCCTTTGAGGCAAGAAGGCATTTTTAACAAGGCATCCAGTTGCCATAAGCAATGGCAAACAGAATTAACACAAAACCACCCTGAGCAAGGTAAAAAGCCTTCTGTGATTAAACAAAATGAGAGGTCAAAGAGAACACGAAGGAACACTAACAAGATTTGAAGTTTAATGTATATCAAGGTTAACTAGTTCTAAGCTATAGAGCAGGCTGGTAAATTAGCCTAGCCTCCTGCTTTAGCATTTAACTCAGCCCCCATTTTCTGGCATCTCTGGGAAGACATTCTGCTAATTATAAGTTGAGAAACAGGCAGAATTAATTATAAGTCAGTGTGAAAAGTATTTCCACAGAGGTTCATAAAGGTTATAAAAGAAGGTAGGAGAAAAGACACTGACACAAATAGGAAAATAATTTTATTCACACTTGATCAACAGGATCCAAGTGATTCACCTACAACCTTCTCTCCTGCTGTGAGTGCGCAGGCTCAGGTGAGGGAAATAGTAGGCTTTTTTCTTTCCAGCTTCACCTGATAGGAAAAACACAGGGAGGCAGAGTTCCACATTCAGCAGCTTCTTGGAGCTCTGTGACCTGGTTCTGTACAATGAGGAGAAGGGCACCATCCTACAGGGTATTTGTGAGAAATAAATGAGAGCAAGTGTGCATAGCATCCAGCACAGTCCTAGGCAGATAGAGGGCACCCAGAAAGTCGTAGTTATTTTCATGCTTAGGTCCCTGGAGTCCTTACAGTACAAGTTTAGTGGATCCATTAATAATCATAATTAGTGGCACCTGGCTGGTTCAGTTGGCAGACCATGCCACTCTTGACCTTGGGAGTCCTGAGTTTGAGCCCACGTTGGGGACAGAGGTTATTTGCAAAAAGAGGGACGCCTGGTGGCTCAGTTGGTTAAGTGTCCAACTCTTGATTTCAGCTCAGATCATGATCTCATAGTTCATGAGTTCGAGCCCCATAATCAGAGAAAGGATTCTCTCTCCCTCTTACTCTGCCCTACCCCTGCTTGTGCTCTCTTTTTCTCAAAATAAATGAACAAATTTTAAAAATAAAAAAGTTCCAATTTTGAGGTTTCAATGCAATAAAAAGTAAAGAAATGAAAAAATACAAAATACAAATATATATATAGTTACCAAAAAAATCATTACAATGATAATGTTTAACTATGGATCACAAGCAACCCCAAAATGAAACACCTAGATTACATTGCTGGAAAAGAGGATGGGCACGATGATCCAGAATGTTGGTCAGAAATAATTTATATTTCTTTGCTGACTCCCATGGAGACTTGAAAGGGTGGGATGGATTTAAGTATGAGAGCTCAGTTGCCACTGTGAGAAATGTCAAGTTTCCCATCTCTTACTGAAGGGCCCTTTCCAGGTACGCAACATTATTTCAACAGATTAAGGTCAATGTGAATCAATGACACGGTGCTGGTATGGAGTCATTCTATTTATTTCCTTTTTTATTTCTTTTTATTTTTTCTTTTTTCTCATTTTACTTTTTTTTTTTTTTTAAGCATTTATTCATTGGGGCGCCTGGGTGGCCCAGTCGGTTAAGCGTCCGACTTCGCTCAGGTCATGATATCATGGTTTGTGAGTTCGAGCCCCGCCTTGGGCTCTGTGCTGACAGCTCAGAGCCTGGAGCCTGCTTCGGATTCTGTGTCTCCCCGTCTCTCTGCCTCTCCCATGCTCATGCTCTGTCTCTCTCTCTATCTCAATAACAAATAAACGCTAAAAAAAATTTTTTTTAAGAGTTTATTCATCTAGAGAGAGGGGGAGAGAGAGAATCCCCAGCAGGCTCTGGGCTGTCAGCATGGAACCCTACATGAGGTTCGATCTCACCAACTGTGAGATCAAGAGTTGGACACTTAATCAACTGAGCCACCCAGGTGCCCCATCCCCTACACTCATTCTTAGGTAAAAAAAAAAAAAAAAAGACAAAAGTGTATATAGATGTGTGTGTGCGTGCATGCATGCACACAAACCTATGTGTGTATAAAAATATACACGTTATATGTGTATTTACACCCATATTCATGTATGTATATATGGATGGATGTATATACATATTTATTTAAGTTTCCTTACTTTGAGAGAGAGGGGGAAACAGAATCCCAAGCGGACTCTTTGCCATGAGCACAGAGCCTGACGTGGGGCTCGAACTCACAAACCGGGAGATCGTGACCTGAGCTGAGATCGAGAGTCAGATGCTTAACCAACTGAGCCATCCAGGTGCCCCTATACATATTTATACATATATACATGTATGTGGGGTTTGGGGGATCTTTTATTTTTTCTTTTGTTTATTCTTTAAATAAAAGGATAAACCATACATTTGTTTTAAAGTGCTTACCTTTACCGAGAGGGAAAGGATAGGGTAAAGGGTGAAGATTAAAGCTATACTTCCCTGAACATACCTCATTTTGTAGAATTTGAGTTTGGAACCAGTTACATATTTTATACAATTGTAAAACAAAGTTAAAATTCTTTAAAAACCCCTAATACTCGAAAGCGAAATGAAATCAATGAGCCTGTATATCCAGTTGGTGGCACAACACAGAGAGGAACCATTCCAAGAAATGTCATAGCTACAATTTGTACCAAAAAAGTGACAGACTGCTAATAAGCTCCTAAATCATTTTCAGTAATCATACTGTTGATGGTGCCATTTGTATTGTTATTCTGAAACTGCTGTGTGTTTGCTCTGTAATGAGTAATTATACTGGTGTTATTGAGAACAAGGAATTTTTGTATGGGAGAAAGGAATTGCCCTCATAAGCTTGATGAGTTTCAATAAAAACACTGTAGTCCTGATTTTGTTTTTTTGTTTGTTCTTTTTTAATTTTTTTTTTAACGTTTATTTATTTTTGAGACAGAGAGAGACAGAGCATGAACAGGGGAGGGGCAGAGAGAGAGGGAGACACAGAATCGGAAGCAGGCTCCAGGCTCTGAGCCATCAGCCCAGAGCCCGACGCGGGGCTCAAACTCACGGACCGTGAGATCGTGACCTGAGCTGAAGTCGGACGTTTAACTGACTGAGCCACCCAGGCGCCCCTATAGTCCTGATTTTGAATCGGAGGTATGGCACGAACTCAGGTGTCTTTATTGTAAAAATGTGAGTGTGTGTGTGTTTCCTAGCTTCACTTCCTGAAAAACCCAAGGAATAGTGAGTGACCAACCTAGTAGCAATGAGTGTCTCTAGTCCCCAGCTTGGAGTCTCTGAATATGTTTTTGCATTAAAAGCCAGATTCCCAGTTTGGGGCAGACAGCGTACAGATGAGATGAGCCTAGAACTTCCCGCCACACCAGACATCAAGGAAGCTTTCACAGACCACTAGGGTTCTGTCAGAAAGAGTCACAAGCCAATTTAAAAAGGTTCAATGGGATAATCTAAGCACCAATAAAGGTAATAACTACAATAGTATGAAACATACCAAATACGGGCAATCTCTGAGTTCATTATGGTATTTGTATTAATTTCCTTGGGCTGCCCTAATGAATTAACACAAGCTTAAAACAACAGAAGTTTATTTTCTCGCAGTTCTGGAGGCTACAAGCCCAAAATCAGGGTGCTAGGGTCCCTGGGTGGCTCAGCTGGTAGAACATGTGACTCGGTCTCAGGGTTGTGAGTTTGAGCCCCATGCGTGGCATAGAGTTTACTTAAAAAATAAAGAAGCGCTTGAGTGACTCAGTTGAGTGTCCTACTCTTATTTCAGCTCAGGTCACAATCCTAGAGTGGTGGGATTGAGTCCTGTGTGGGGCTCCATGCTAAGCATGGAGTCTGCTTGGGATTCTCTCTCTCTCTCTCTCTCTCTCTCTCTCCCCCTCCCTCCCTCCCTCCCTCCCTCCACCCCTCTCTCCAGCTCACGTGCACACTCTCTCTCAGTCTCTCAAAGATAAAACTAAAAATAAATAAATAAAAAATAGGGGCACCTGACTGGCTCAGTCAGTGGCGCATGGGACTCTTGATCTCAGAGTTGTGAGTTTGAGCCCCACATTTGGTTTAAAGATTACTTAAAAACACAGTCTTGTAAAAAATAAAATAATAGAGGCACCTGGGTGGCTCAGTTGGTTGATTGTCCAACTCTTGATTTTGGCTCAGGTCATAATCTCACAGTTTTTGGGACTGAGCCCTGTGTGGGGCTCTGCGCTGACAGTGTGGAAGCTGCTTGGGATTCTCTCTTGCTCCCTCTTTTTCTGCCCCTCCCCTGCTTGCATGCTCTCTCTCAAAATAAATAAACTGTAAAAAAAAAAAAAAAAAAAAAAAAGCAAAAAAACCACTTTTAATAAAAAATTAAAAAGTAAAATAAATAACATTAAAAATGATAGTAATTAATATTTACTTTGATAGAGAAAGTACAAGAGAGCAGGGGAGGGGGCAGAAAAAGAGTGAGAGACAGGATCCCAGGCAGGCAACGTGGGGCTTGAACTCATAGACTGTGAGATCAGGACTGGAGCCAAAACCAAGTCAGACACTTAGCCAACTGAGCCACCCAAGTGCCCCCTAAAAATGGTAATAGTTAAAAAACAAAATCAAACTGTTGTCCTGACCACACCCCCTCTGAAGGTGCCTGGGAAGAATTCTTCCTTGCTTTTCCAGCTTCTAGCGGTTGTAGCAATCCTTGGCGCCCCTCAACTTGAAGCTGCATCACTCCAATCTCTGCCTCTTTCTTCGCTGGGCTGCCTTCTCTGTCTATCTGTGTGTCCTCTTGGGGGCCACAAGATAGACATGATTTGGGGCCACTGTACTCCAGTATACTTCATCTCAACTAATTCCGTGTACAAAGACCCTATTTCCAAACGAGTTCTCATTCTGAGGTTCCAGGTGGACAGGAATCTTTTTGGAACACTATTCAACCCAATTCAGTACCTAATAGCAATAACAAAACCAAAACCAATCTCACTGGTTACCTTTGGAAATGCTTGGAGACAAATTCATTTTTTGTGAACTAGTAAATAAAGTGAAAGAGTAGAGCATTTATCCTACTTCCTCTGTATAAACTGAACTTCAGGGTGAATACTTAAGGGTATGTTTCTCTTTATTGAGGGGCCCCCTGCTAATAAGTAAAACAGGAATGTTAGAATCAGAGTATCACCATTTTATAGCCCTTAATAATTAATGAATCTAACAGCTAACCATTGATGAGTGTTAACATCACAAAAAGAAACCACTAGACATGTGACTCCTGAGGAAATACATTGGAAAAAAGAATGGAATCTGAATCCATTAAGCCTCTAGACCTAATTACCAGAGGAACATATTAAATGTCTGCAATGATGCAGCCAGAAAAATCAAGATTGTAACATTTACAAAAAAGATACTTAAAAAAGAATTAAAGGGAAACTTTGAAATCTGAAAACACACTTGAGAAACTTCTATCTACAAATCCAACATATGGATTTTATTTTCAAAAAGTCAACTGCAAAAAAAAAAAAAAATGAAGAGGGGACATTGGGAAAATTTGATAATCCTAAGGAATTATTATTTTTTAAGGTTAACAATGGAATTATGGTTAAATTTATTAAAAATTTATATTTTTTAAGGTTTGTTTATTTTGAAAGAAAGAGCACGTGGGGAGGGGCAAAGACAGGGAGAGAGAGAATCCCAAGCAGGCTCCGCACTGTCAGTGCAGGGCCCAACATGGGGCTCAATCCCACGAACTGTGAGATCATGACCTGAGCTGAAACCAAAAGTCAGTTGCTTAACTGACTGAGCACCCAGGTGCCCCAAAAGTTTATACTTTAAAAATACATACTAAAATATTCACAAATGTCATGTAACTTGATTCCAAATAATGAGAGTGGGTATGGATGACCCAAAATGACCCATAAAATTGAACATTGCTAAAGCAGGTGCTGTATATATGGACATGTACTCTGCTACTCTGTCTGCTTTTGCATACAATTTACATTTTCCATATTTAAAAATTATTTTTGAGATGATCCGAGAAAATTGGCCATGAGTTAGGCATATCTGATATTAAAGAATTATTGTGGTTAGTGTGCTAATATCTTTATAGCTATTTTATTAAGTCTTTCTCTTAGAGATTCAACCTAAAGTAATTATGAATAAAATCTTATGATGAAGGGAACTTGCTTTAAACTACTTCGGTGTAGGGGCACCTGGGTGGCTCAGTCGGTCAAGCGCCCAACTCTTGGTTTTGGCTCAGGTCATGGTCCCAGGGTCATGGGATTTAGCCCCTTGTCTGGCTCCATGCTGGGCAAGGAGTCTGCTTAAGATTGTCTCTGTCTGTCTGTCTGTCTGTCTGTCTCTCCCTCTGCCCCTCAATCCACTCTCTCTCTCTAAAAAAAAAAAAAAAAGAAGAAGAAGGAGGAGGAGGAGGAGGAAAAGAAAAGAAGAAAAGTATGCCAGTGTGGAGAATGAGGAGAAGGGTGACATAAAACTAGCCTCATATTTATTATGATCGGTGTTGGGCTATAGGTGCCTAAGAGTTTGTCAGGCTCCTCTATTTTTCTGTATATTTGAAAGTATCTTTACTAAGGAGTTAAAATAAAAATAAAACCCAAAGACAATAAATATAATGTTTCTGTTAAACTACAAAGTGTCAAAAGTTTTCAAGTGTCTTTCATTGTTACCAGCATCAGTTAACAAAACTAATGTTCATGACACATAGCGGACAGACAATAAATATTTTTTAAGTGAATGATCACTCCAAGGATGTGTCAGAATCAAAAGCATGACATTCAAAAATCATGGATCAGGGCGCCTGGATGGCTCAGTCAGTTAAGCATCTGACTTTTCATTTTGGCTCAGGTCATGATCTCACAGGTGGGTTCATGGGTTCAAGCCCTGCATTGGGCTCCGTGCTGACAGTATGGAGACTGCTTGGGATTCTCATTGTCTCCCTCTCTCTGTCTCACCCCCATGCACTCTTGTGCTCTCTCTCTCTCTCTCAAAATAAATAAATAAACTTTCAAAAGTCATGGGTCATCTAGGTAAATCCAGATTATTCTCCTTGATGTTAACTGTCACGAAATAAACTGCAAAATTTATTTAGTGTCTGTGGAATGCTTAAAGTTTTATACAGCTTAACAAAAAGCTAAGCATAACACAAATTGCAAATTATTTTTTAGGTATCAATATAGTGGTTCTCCATAGTCTCATTTCAAATTTTTAGTTTTGACCACGGTAAGTGTCCCTGTGATGCCTTTTTTATGAGTATCGCTTGAAGACAAAAGAAGTCAACATTGAATAGGCTATTGATGTTTCTACCTGCATGCTAATTTAATAGTCTCCCACTGTACCACTTAGAGTGTGTGTCTGTGGGGCTCCCCCAGCTCCACAGGATAATGAATGTAGGAGTGGCTATCATCATTCCACAGGACCCTGCTTGCTGTCTATTGTTTGAAGTATTTTAAGCTTAGGAGTGATTTTTTTCAAGTTTATTTATTTTGAGAGAGAGAGAGAGAGAAAGAGAGAGAATGCAGGGGAGGGGCAGAGGGAGAGAGAGAATCCCAAGCAGGTTCGGCACCAGCAGTACAGAGCCCAATGCAGGGCTCGAACTCATGAACCATGAGATCATGACCTGAGCCAAAGCCAACAGTTGGACACCCCACCAGCTGAGCCACCCAGACGCCCCAAGTTTGGGAGTGATTTGCTACCTAGCAAGAGATAACTCATACATCAAGGACAAAGGTTTAAAAACATGGCAGAATCCCTTCACAGGCTGGATTACCAAGGGCTAAGATTTTTCAGGAACAGAAGCTTTGAACAAAGACTCTAACGGACTGACTGACTTTGATGCTGGCCAAAGGCAAGGGGATGTCAGCAAGGGAAGTGAAAGGGGAAGTGAAAGATGTCAGCTACAGGCTTGTTCCTTGTGGAAATGGAGGCTGTGGATAGTATCTGCCTGCATTTCCTCGCTTGCTGTATCATTATTTAGAATCTGTGACATCTCTTTCCTCCTCCTGCTTCTTGTTATTCTATGTAAGATGAATTGGTGGTGGTTGTACTTCTGTTTGGCCCACAGATTGCAGAACTTAAGATAGGACTGAAGGCAGAGGGCACATCCCAGAGGTCCTGGAATGGAGGCCTTCGCCATACCTGGACCGGATTCTGTGTTTCTCTCCCCAAGATGGGTGAGTGTGTTCTTGGTTGAGTATGAGATTGTGATGGTTACATTATGGTGGGTGAGAGCATCTAAAAATATTTCATGTGTGGAAAGATATATGTGTGTGAGTGCCGGACAGCCAGATGGCACACGGTGCATGGGGGCAGGACCTGACAATTGTCCTGTAGGACCCACTCTTCTCTTCCTGAGGGGGAATAGATTTTTTTTTTTTAGCAAGGCCTGTATCTCCCAGCCCGCACAGTGGCTTTGTGTGGTCATGTGACTGAGTTCTGGCAGATGGGGTGTAAGAAGCGAGGGAGCTTCCCGGGATCACCCTGAAGAGACCCTTCATTCACACTCCACCCCACCCTTGCCTCCCTGTTTCCCCATCTTCTTGGAACTCGTGTGCTGGCTTGAGCTCCACCTTGGTACGTGAGGAAGGAGCTGGACCTTCAGGCTTCATAGATAAGAGGAACATACCGGCCTGACTTACTCACCTCTGGATTTAAAAACAAAATTTTTTTTTAATGTTTATTTTTGAGAGAGACCGAGAACGTGAGTAGGGGAGGGTCAGAAAGAGAGGGAGACCCGGAGTCTGAGCTGTCAGCACAAAGCCCAACACAGCGGACCTTGAGAGATCATAACCTGAGCCGAAGTTGGACACTTAGCTGACTAAGCCACCCAGGCACCCCTGGATTTTCACATACCAGTGGAATAAACCTTGATCTTGTTTAAACTGCTGTCACTTCAGGTCTCTGTCATTCTCACTGAAACTAATCCTAATGAATACAATGGTATCTTTTCATTTTCCCTGACCAGCCACAACTTCCCTCTTTCAGGAGGCCTTCCTCTAACCCATTCCTTGTGCTTCGGGGGGGCTCTGAGTCACAGGATGGACTCCCTTTTCCCCAACAGGCAGGTAGGTGACCAAACCTTTCTGATGAGAATACCAGCCCCCTTGCCAGGAACCGAAGCCTGAGTGGAGCTGATGAGGGACCATAAGGCAAACTGACACCCCCCAAAATCACCACCCCCCAGGTGGGCTGTGTCTGACATTCCTCCGTACTCCTGGCTGCCCAAGAACAAAGGAAAGGGGAAAGCAAATGGGTAACTGACTAGAGATCAGAGTCCTGCAGGACAGGAGTCTCCATTGGTTTGCAAATATCTTGGTAAATTACAAGAAAAGGGCAATCTTATCAATAGCCTAATCTCCAGAAACTCCCTACTATTAATGATCTCGATTTGCTAGAGGGAAAAAACAACCTAAGCTTGACAATAGCTAGGCCTCCAGCAACTTTCTCCGTCACTCTTTCACTCCGTGGGAGGGGTCCTTAGCATATGGAAATCCCTTTAAGAAACTTCCTCTTTAGTCCCCAAACTCCACGGTACACAACCAGTCACTCTTCACAACCCCAGTGCAGCTCTTTCTGCCCACAGTCCCTGTGCTTTAATAAAATCACCATTTTGGGGGGCGCCTGGGTGGCTCAGTTGGTTGAGCGTCCCACTTCGGCCCAGGTCATGATCTCGCGGTTCACCAGTTCCAGTCCCACATCCGGCTCTGTGCTGACAGCTCAGAGCCTGCAGCCTGCTTCTGATTCTGTGTCTCCCTCTCTTTCTGCTCGTCCCTCAGCTTGTACTCTGTCTCTGTTTCTCTCTCTCTCAAATAAATAAAAACATTAAAATCAATAAATAAATAAAAATAAAATCACCGTTTTGCACCGAAGACATCTTCAAGAATTCTTTCTTGGCCATCGGCTCTGGACCCCCGTCCCTCCAAAACCCCATCAGAGCCGCACCTGCAGGCAGGTGAGCCTGATATTGTGGTGTCAGTGCCCTGGGGAGAAGATCCTTGAGGTCCCCAGAGCGGCCCTGGGTCCTGTCTTTTCTGAGCCCCAGTCACTCAACTTGTCCTTAGATTCCATGAGCTCACCAGTGTTCTTCCCATTCATATCTTTGTTTTTTCTCAATCCAGAGTAGCTTTCTGCTGCCTGCACCCCAAGAACCACAGCCCATGATGTCCTCTCATCTTTCCTTTGCCTTCCCATTTTTTCGCCTCTGGTTGTGCCAGTGTCCCCACCCTGATGCCCCTTAGTCACTTGTTCCATAAAAGTATCATCCCATGACTTCGTTGCTTAAAGCAACAACCATCATTTTACTATCCTCTCTCGCGGCCGTGGGGGTTGAGTCAGCTGCACTAAACAGGTCTCATTTGGGGGCTCTCATGTTTGCAGTCAAATGGCAGCAAGAGCTGCTGTCCTCTTAAAGGCTTCCTGCATTTTCCAACACGACAATTCCTTGACGCTAACTGGGTGTCCAACAATCAACTTAGTTCTGGCACTGCCTTCCTGGAGTTAGCATCAGACTCCACAGGTTTTAAGGTCTCAGTCCCGTAACACAACCCCTTCTTTGGACACCAATCACAAGTCCTGGGAGCTACGCATGATTCTGACAAGCAGCCTATAAATTCAAGGGTTCCCAGACCCCTGTTCAGGTCTGATACTTCACGAAAATGACTCACAGAACTCAGGAAGCTGCTATGAACTTGCAGTTACTGGTTTACTATGAAGGGTACAAGTGAACAACCAGATGAAGAGCCCACCAGGATACAATGGAATACCAAGGAAGGGGCGCCTGGGTGGCTCTGTGGGTTGAGCGTCCAACTTCACCTCAGGTCATGAGCTCGCGGTTCATGGGTTCGAGCCCCGCGTCGGGCTCTGTGTTGACAGCTCAGAGCCTGGAGCCTGCTTCCAATTCTGTGTCTCCCTCTCTGCCTCTCTCCCACTCGCACTCTCTTTCTCTCTCTCTCTCAAAAATAAACATTAAAAAAAGAAAACAATGAAATCCTGTCATTTGTGACAACGTGGGTGAACCTGGAGGACACTATGCTAAGTGAAATAAGCCAGACACAGAAGGACAAATGCTGTGTGATACCCTATAGATGAGGAATCTAAAATAGCCAAACCGGGGAGCCTGGGGGACTCCGTCAGTTAAGCGTCCAACTCTTGATTTCAGCTCAGGTCACGATCTTGCAGTTCATGGGATGGAGCCCTGCTTCAGGCTCCGTGCTGACAGCACAGAGCCTGCTTGGGACTCTGTCTCTTCATCTCTGCCCCTCACCCACTTGAGCTCTCTCTCTCTCTCTCAAATAAATACATTAATTAAAAAAATATAGCCAAACTCCTAAGAGAGCAGAATGGTGGCTGCCAAGAGATGGGGAAAAGGGGAGGTGTTAGAGTACAAAATGTCAGTTGCACAAGTTGAGTAATCCTAGAGATTTATGCACAGCATAGCCTCTATATTAACAATATTGACTGTATAATTAAACATTTGCCAAGAGCGCAAGTCTTAGGTTTTCCTATAACAACGATAATAGCAAGTTAAGGAGGCGGGAGGTAAGTTTTGGAGGTGATACATGTTTATGGCATAGATTGTGGTAATTATTAATAGTTAAAAAAATATATATAGCTTTTTGTCAATCATGCTTCAATAAACTGGTTTTAAAAAAAAAGAGTTGTAGGGGTGCCTGGTTGGCTCTGTAGAGCATGCAACTTTTTTTTTTTTTTTTTTTTTTTTTTGAGTGTGCAGCTCTTGATCTTAGGGTTGTGAGTTTGAGCCCCATGTTGGATGTACAGATTACTTAAAAAAAAAAAAAAAAAAGAGTTGATGAGGACAAAGTCCAAGTTGAGTGAGCAGGGTTTCCCTGCCTTCTCCTCATGGAAGCCAGGCACACCCCCCCAGCACTTTGACCTGTTCACTGACCGGAAGCTCCTCCAGTCTCATTATTTCAGGGTTTTCTTATGGGATCTCATTACGCAGGCACGATTAATTAAGTTACTGGCCACAAGATTGAACTCAATCTTCAGTCCTTTCTCTGGGGGTTCAGGGAAGCGGGGGTTTGGGGGGAGTGCTGAAGGGGCCAACCTTCCCGTCACATGATTGGTGTTTCTGGCCCTCAGTCCCCACCCTGGGGCTATCTAAAGGCCCAGCCATGAGTCACCTTATTAGCATACTCAGATATGGTTGAAAAGGTCTCCTTATGAGTAACAAAGGGCAATGCTATTGCTCAGGGAATTGCAATAGTTTTAAGAGCTCTACACCAAACACTGGGGACAGAGACCAAGTATATATATATTTTTTATAATTTCTTAAGTTTATTTATTTATTTTGTGTGTGAGAGAGAGAAAGTGCAGGAGGGACAGAGGGAGAGGGAGAATCCCAAGCAGGCTCCACACTTGTCAGTGCAGAGCCTGACGCGGGGTTTGAACTCACAAACTGTGAGATCGTGACCTGAGTCAAAACCAAGAGTCCAATGCTTAGCCAGCTGAGCCACCCAGGTGCCTCTAAGTATATTTATTATCGTATTGTACTTACTCGCTCAAGAATCTGGTGCTGGCCGTGGCTAGGTCCTCAGAAGAGGCTGGCAGTTGGAACACCTGTATGTGGCCTTTTCACGTGGCCTGAGCTTCCCTACACTATGATGATGGGGTTCCAAGAGCAAGCTTGCTGGCCATCCCAGACAGACCCCTGTTTCCACTTCTCCTTAGGCCGTGAGGGAAAGGAACATAGATCTCATTTCTCAGCGGGAGGAGTGTCAGTGTCACGGTGTAGGAGGGCGTAGAGGACAGGAGATCTTCTGGGGTCAACTTGGAGAATACAACGTGCTACAAATATGGAAACCCAACCAATACTTGGCCTTTCAGATCCATATCTTCATCCTACAGTCTTGTCTGCACCATCTCCTTGCCCTCACTTCTATCTTCCAAACGAAAAATGGTTTCCTTCTGCGGCAGGGCTCGTGGCCTTATTATATGGGAAGATCCTTGAGGACAGGGACCAGCTCTTAAAATTTGTAACCAAAGAATAAATACATGAAGTAGCTTACTGTAGTGACTGAGAGAGCAGATCCTGACATTAGTTCAAAGTGCCATTTGTGGGGCGCGTGGCCGGCTCAGTCAGTAGAGTGTGTGACTTTTGATCTTGGGGCTGTGAGTTTGAGCCCCAGATTGGGAGTAGAGATTATTTAAAAATAGAATCTTAAAATAAAAAAAGTTTCAAAATACCATTTCCCAGAAACCTGATCTTGAGCAAGTTAACAAATGTCAATCTGCCTTAATTTCCTCATTTGCGAAATGGGTATTTTAGAACTACCTTACCCTTAGAGTTGTTTTGAGAATTAAATATAATACAAGAAAAACATAAAAATAATACAAGAAAGGCATATACAGTGCTTGGTAGTTGGTATGTTAGTTGGGTTTTGTTCCTGTTATTAATTATTCATTACTATTGTTAATTATGACCATAACGCATCCCCCTCAACACCCATAATAATGTGATGGTTAATTTTATGTGTGAACTTGACCAGGCCATAGAGTGCCCAGTTAGCTGGTTAAACATTATCCTGGGTGTGTCTGCGAAGGTGTTTCCGGATGAGATTAACATTTGAAGCAGTAGATTGAGTAGGGCAGATGGCCTTCCCCAATGTGGAAGGCTTAAATAGAACAAGAGGTGGGGTTAGGCAGAATTTCCTGTTTTTAAACTGGGAAATTGGTCTTCTGCTTTCAGATTGGAACTTACACCATCAACTCTCTTGGTCCTCAGGCCTTTAGCCTTGGCCTAGAACTACGGGCTCTCCCAGGTCCCCAGCTTGTAGCAGATGGTAGATCATTGTCAGCCTCCGCAATCACATAGGCCAATTGCTCATGATAAATCTCCCTCCCACCTTTCCTCCCTTTCTGTCTTTCTCTTTCTCTCTCAACAAGAGAAACATACATATTTCTTCTGCTGGTTCTGTGTCTCTGAAAAAACGCCAACTAATACAATTAAGTGTTACTGCATTTTTATTTGTACCATTTATCAGTGTATCTGAAATTATATATTTAATAACAAATACAGGGGCCCCTGGCTGGCTCAGTCAGTGTGGCATGTGACTTTTTTTTTTTTTTAATTATTTTTTTAAGTTTATTTATTTTGGGAGACAGAGTGGAGGAGGGGCAGAGAGAGGGAGAGAGAGAATCCCAGGCAGGCTCCGTGTTGTCAGCGAGCGCAGAGCCTAATTCGGGGCTCAAACCCATGAACCGTGAAATCGTGACCTGAGCAGAAACCAAGAGTTGGACGCTTAACCGACTGAGCCACCCAGGTGCCCCTTAAGAAAAGCTTTCAACTGTACGAAGAACTGAAAGGTGGTCCTCATAAAGGTGATGTAGTGGGAAAGATGATCAATAACATCCTCGTGAAAAAAAGCCAAACAGAAGGACCTTTAGACATTTGTGATAGTTTCTCCCAAGCAGGGGCCTCCATAGCAGTAGCATTATCATCCATGAAACCTGAATTGTCCTATGCAGTAGACACGTGACTTTTCAGCTTTTGAAATTTACTTCAATTTAAAGATTTTTTAAAAATGTTTATTTTTGAGATACAGACAGTGTGAGCGGGCAAGAGGTAGAGAGAGGAGACACAGAATCAGAAGCAGGCTCCAGGCTCCGGGCTGTTAGCACAGAGCCCGACGTGGGACTTGAACTCACGAACTGTGAAATCATGACCCAAAGTCGAACACTTAACCGACTGAGCCACCCAGGCAGCCCTGAAATATACTTCAATTTAAATGGAAAAACTGGGGCACTTGGCTGGCTCAGTCGGTAGAGCATGCTACTCTTGATCTCGGGGTCGTGAGTTCGACCCGCCCCATATGGCGGGTAGAGGTTCCTTAAAAAAATTAAAAACTAGTAAATAAATTTAAAAACTGATTCAGTTATTGGAAAACTTTTAAGTATGTCTACATTAACCTGAGTATCGGGATTCTACCTTTTGAACAGTAAATTTTACAAAATCTAAATACAGATCAAATATTTCTAACGAACACTAAAGCATCTGAATCTAAATATGATACAAGTGTAAAATACATCAGATTTCAAAAACTAGTACCAAAAAAGACTGTCAAATATCTTCACAATTTTGGGGGCACCTGGTTGGTTCAGTCAGTAAAGCATCCGACTCTTGATTTCAGCTTAAGTCATGATCTCACTGTTTATGAGTTCAAGTCCCACATCGGGCTCTGCAGTGACAATGCAGAGCCTGCTTGGAATCCTCTCTCTCCTCTCTCTCTGCCCCTCCCCCACTCACTCTCTGTCTCTCTCAAAATAAATAAACTTAAAAATTTTTAAATCGCCACAATTTTAATATCGATTACATATTGAAATAATATTTTAGTCCTGAGTCAAATAAAGCATGTGATTAAAATTAGTTGCATTATTCCAAACTCATCAAGTTGTGTACATTAAATATGTACAGCTTTCGTCTGTCAATCGCACCTCCATAAAGTGGCTTAAAAATTAGTTGCAGTGTGGGGCGCCTGGGTGGCTCAGTCAGTTAAGCGTCTGACTTCAGCTGAGGTCATGATCTCACGGTTCCAGAGATCGATCATTGGTTTCTGAGTTCGAGCCTCATGTTGGGCTCTGTGCTGACAGCTCAGAGCCTGGAGCCTGCTGTGGATTCTGTGTCTCCTCTCTTCGCCCCTCTCCCATTTGCACATGTGCTCTTTCTCTCTCTCTCTCTCAAAAATAAACATTTGGGGCATCTGGGTGGCTCAGTCGGTTGAGCGTCCAACTTCAGCTCAGGTCATGATCTCACAGTCGGTGAGTTCGAGCCCCACGTCGGGCTCTGTGCTGACAGCTCAGAGCCTGGACCCTGCTTCGGAATCTGTGTCTCCCCCTCTCTCTGCCCCTCCCCTGCTCATGCTCTGTCTCTCTGTCTCAAAAAAAAAAAAATTAAAAAAACATTTTTTAAAAAAGGAAAAAAATTAGTTGCAGGGCACATGGCTGACCCGGTGGAGCGTGCAACTCTTAGTCTCAGGGTTATGAGTTAGAGCCCCATGTTGGTCAGGGAGCCTACTTAAAAAAAAAATCAAACTAAAAAAATTAGTGCTTTTGCCCTCCCCTCCCCGCTAGAGCCTAAGCACCTTCAGTTTTAAGAAGAGCTGCGTGCTCCCTCTGGTTCTGGAAACCCCGCTCATAGCCGGCAAAAATGGCCTTGGACCACAGCCTTCCAGACATAGTTGTCATTTCAGGAGTCCTGTTCCAACAGGCCTTCACAGGCTCTAAGGTGGCATAAACAGAAAGGCCTCCTTTTGCTCTTTTTAATGTGGCCACTAGAACATTCTTATGTAATTTGTGTTATATTTTTGTCGGCCATTTCTAGGGAGATAAGCTGGGGTGACACATCACACCTAGGAATCTTAGCAAACACAGGAGCAAGCAGCGACCAGCTTGGAGTCTGAAGGGGTGTGAGATAGTTTTTAAAAAATGTTTATTTATTGATTTTGAGAAACAGAGAGAGAAAGTGCAGGAGGGGCAGAGAGAGAGGAGAGAGGGAATCCTAAGCCTGACAGCGCAGAGCCTGATGCAGGGCTCAATCTCACATTAATTTTAACATCTTTCCCATGCAAATTCTGGACAGGACTGTGCCCTTCCGGCCTCTACCTGTCCTGACTTCAAGGACAAAATGGATGAATCTACAATAAGTATGAGTAAGTGCCCTTGGGTCAGAGGCACAAGCCTGTTGCCATAGGCTGCGTGGTCACTCTCGAACTGCCCAGGCCTTCCTGGTCCAGGTGAGCCTCTGGAGCTTCCTCATTTTACCTGGGAGGATCCAGAGACAGTAAGAAGAGCAAAGAAGAGAGGGACAGTATCTTCTTTAAAGTTTCAACAGTACCCACGAAAAGAACTAAAATAGCGAAATATACATTAAGGGGGGAATGGTAGCATCAGTGAGCCAAATCTGCATGTATCACAGCAGAAATGTAATATTGACAGTTGATCAAGCGAGAAATAGTGGTATCAGTTTGTTCTTTGGAGATTCGGAGGAAATCACTGCAAGAAGACAAAGAGAATTAAACATGGTTGCTCCTAACTGTACATTTAGTTTCATGCCTTCTTGTTTTGGTTTTTTATGTTTATTTATTTTTGACAGGCAGAGAGACAGAGCACGAGTGGGGGAGGGGCAAAGAGAGAGGGAGACACAGAATCCGAAGCAGGCACCAGGTTCCGAGCTGTCAGCACAAAGCCCGACACAGGGCTCAAACTCACAAACCGTGAGATCATGACCTGAGCCTAAGTCGGATGCTTAACGACTGACCCACCCAGGTGCTCCCATGCCTTCTTCTTTAATTGGTTGTATTTCACAATTTGGGGGGCAAAGCTTTTATTTTTAAGTAATCAATGTGGGGTTTGAACTTACAACCCTGAGATCAAGAGTTGCATGCTCTACCAACTGAACCAGCCAGGTACCCCGATTTCACAAATTTTTTTAAAAATGTTTACTTATTTATTTTGAGAGAGAGAGAGAGCAGGAGAGAGGCAGAGAAAGAGGGAGAGAATCTGAAGCAGTCTCCATTCTCAGCGAGGACCTGACGTGGGGCTCGATCTCACAACCATGAGATCATGATGTGAGCTGAAATCAAGAGTCGAACACTTAACCAATGGAACCACCCAGGCGCCCCTACGATTTTTTTTAAAGAAAGGGGTGGCCCCTTGGGGGCCGACTTGGGAGGGAGGAGACCCAAGGAGAGGCTGGGCCGGGGCCCATGATCTTTAGTATAAGCTGGGCTGTACCAGTTGTTATTTTAACAATATGCATGCATGTCTTTATTTACAAAAAATTCCAATAACAAAGTAATGAGTTGGTACAGCTTATTTCTCCTCGTGTTTACAGTCTTTGCTGGACTTGTGGAACACAAAACTGGGAGCACAAGCTTCATGTCATTGTGCAGATGAGCAGAGAAGTTTGGTGACTTAGCAAATCCATAGCCCATTGGTGACAAAGCAGGGGCATTCCTGGGCTCCTACGCTAGAGTTCCTTCCCCTGCCACACTTCCGGCATAAGATGGAAGCGAGGCTAACATGATTAAGACAAGTTGTCTGTTGGAGCTCCTGGGTGGCTCAGTCGGTTGAGTGTCCGGCCTTTGGCTCAGGTCATGATCTCACGGTTTGTGGGTTCGAGCCCCATGTTGGACTTTGCACTGACAGCACAGAGCCTGCTTCAGATTATCTGTCTTCCCCCCTTCTCTCTGCCCCTCCCCTACTCTCTTTCTCTCTAAAATAAATAAACATTAAAAAAAAAGACACCCTTATTAGCAGAGATATGGAATTTATCTTTAGTTTAGTTTTTTTTTTTTTTTTTTTTTTAAGTAGGCACTGCACCCAGCATGGAGCCCAACACAGGGCTTGAACTCAGGACCCTGAGATCAAGACCTGCCCTGAGATCAAGAGTGGAATGCTTAATCACTGAGCCAGGCTCTCCAAGAGATATGGATTTTAAACCAGACAGAGCTGTAGAAACAACCCTTGTTAGTTTTTTTCTATCTACTACCTTAGCTTAGAATTCCCTATTTACTAGGGAATTATTATAATTATTAATTCATTAACAATTGTCTCTGTCTAAAATGTATAAAAACTGTCTGCCCTGGTCATTTCATTTGGTCTTTATTTCAGTATTAGGCCTCCGTGCACATGCACATGTAATAAAACAATGTTTATTTTTTTTTTCTCCTGTTTACTTGTCTCATGTAAATTTAATTCTTTTTTTTTTTAATTTTTTTAAACATTTTTAATTTATTTTTGAGACAGGGAGAGACAGAGCATGAACAGGGGAGGGTCAGAGAGAGGGAGACACAGAATCCGAAACAGGCTCCAGGCTCTGAGCTGTCAGCACAGAGCCCGACGCGGGGCTCGAACTCATGGACCGCGAGATCATGACCTGAGCCGAAGTCGGCCACTTAACTGACTGAGCCACCCAGGTGCCCCAATGTAAATTTAATTCTGAGTCAGCTGGAAGACCCTGAGGGGTAGAGGGAGAATTTTTTCCTTCCCTACTGAGCAGGGGAACAGAACATGTCCCTCATACTCCTTTCCCAGGTACCCAGGCCCCTCCCCAAAGTCAGCACTGTTCCCAGTTGCTGTGTCCTCCTGCAGAGAATGTCAATGCATCGATAAGCATGTATATATAATAATTTTTCTTATTTGGAAGGATCTGTGTTTTTGTCTGCAGTGTAGCCCAGGGCTATTAGAAGACTCTTGTACATTGTTAGTTCAAAGAGGGCCTGGTGGAAAGCCCACACACAAAAGTGGGCTATACCAACAGCTACCAGGGAAATGCACATTAGAGAGATCACTAGAAATCCACCAGAATGACTAAACTCTAAAAGACTGATTAGATAGGGGTGCGTGGGTGGCTCGGTCCGTTAAGCTTCTGACTTCAACTCATGATCTCACAGTTTGTGAGTTTGAGCCCTGTGTGTTGGGCCCTGTGCTGACAGCTCAGAGCCTGGAGTCTGCTTCGGAGTCTGTGTCTCCCTCTCTCTCTGCCCCTCCCCCCGCTTGCTCTCTCTCTCTCTCTCTGTCTCTCTCTCTCAAAAATAAATAAAGGTTAAAAATAAATAAATAAAAGACTGATTAGATGTAAAGACTGATAACACTATGTGTTCATGGGGATACAGCGTGATGGGAATGTGAAATGGAACCATGAGTTTGGAATAAAGTCTCAGTTTCTAATAAAATGAAACACATCTACTCTATTGACCTGGCAATTCCACTTTTGGGTACTTACACTCAGAAAATGCGTGTCTAAAAAGATCTGTACAAGAATGTTCTTCTCGGCTTTATTTTAAATGTTCTTCGCAGAGAGTGAGGGGGACGGAGGAGCTGAAGCAGGCTCCACACTGACAGCAATGAGCCTGATGCGGGGCTCGAACTTATGAACTGTGAGATCGTGACCTGAGTGAAGCGGGATGCTTAACCAACTCAGCCACCCAGCTGCCGCAAGGTTTTCGGTCTTGATGGGGTTTTGCATTACAGCTGCGTAGATTTGTCAAAAGTCAGTGAACGGTAAACGTAAGGTTTGTGCATTTTATTGTATATAGTTTTACCTTAAAAAAAGATAATTACATGTGTGCTAAAGTGTTTAAAGGTGAAAAGTATTGATTTCTCTAACTTCTTTTGAAATGCGGCCAAAAATTGATGAATTGATTGTTTTAAAGTTTATCCATTTATTTTGAGAGATAGAGAGAAAGCAGGGTGGGGGGCAGAGAGAGAGAGGAAGACAGAGAGAATCCCAAGCAGGCCCCGCACTGTCAGTGCAGAGCACAATGCTGGGCTCGAACTTGCCAACTGTGAGAACATCAGCTGAGCTGAAGTCAAGAGTCGAACACTTAACCAACTGAGCCACCCGGGCGCCTCTTGATGAATTGTTAAACGGATAAATAGATATGTGATAAAGCATAAATAGGAAAATGCTAATTGGAGAATTTAGATGGATATGTGGACATTCACTGTACATTCCTTTCAACTTTTCTGTGTCAAAATTTGTATAATAAAATGTAGGGGGAAAGCAAAGAGAAAAAGAGAAGTACAGGGGTAGTGTGACCATTCACATCAAGAACTACTTCTCTATTGTCTCCTCGTTACTTTTTCAGTGTTGTCACATCCTCGTTCTGTCACCAGAGCCCAGCTGGTCGACAACAGTGCTGGTTTGTCTTTCACTATCCCTGGCTGTCCACGCTGGGGGAAGTAGGAGGAAGTGGCCAAGCATACAGACAGCATGTGGTTTATGGCCACAAAATTCCCCCGCTCCCAAGTGGGCCGGTCATAAAACAGTCACCATCCCCAGGGTGGGGGTGGGGGCCCTTCTCCCCTCTGCTGTGTTGCATCTCTGGCTTCTGCGCTCCAGCTTCTTTTGGTTTATTTCCTCCTCGTGGAGGAACACATGTTCCAGAAGCTTCCTGGGATATGGTGTGTGGGAGATAAAACTTTTTTAAGAACTGACTTGTCTGAAAATGTTCTCATTTCACCCACCCACTTGATCGATAGTTTGGCCGTGAATAGATTTCTCAGTAAAAAATCATCTTTCTTCAGCATCTGGAAGGCATACTGCTCCATCAGGGCAACTGTTGGGAAATCTGAAGCCATTCTATTTCCTGTTTCCTTGTGTTTTCTCTTTGGAAACTTGTAGAATCTTATCTGTTCCCATTGTTCTCAAGTTTTCACAATGATGAACTCAAGGGCGGGTCTATTTTTTATTCACGGGGCTGGCACTTTCTGTCTCTGAACTCAAGTCTGGGAAATTTCCCTGAATATTTTCGTGGATATTTTCCTCCTTTGCTTTTTCTTTGTTCTTTGTTTTCTATTACAGGATATTATTAGGATGACAGTTGGACCTCATCAGCTAGTTCCCTAATGTTCTCACCGTTTCCTATTTTCTATCTCTCCATGTCTTCTGGGTCCTCTGAGAGATTTTCTCATCTTTCTGTTGTTTTTCCTGCTAGTTTTTTTTTTTTTTTTGGGGGGGGTTAATTATCTAAATGCTTCTTTTTTTGTTTTTTGTTTTTTTTTTAATACCACTTCCGGGGCTCCTGGATGGCTCAGTTGATTGAGTGTCCAACTTTGGCTCAGGTCATGATCTTGCAGCTGGTGGGTTTGAGCCCCATGTCGGGCTCTGTGCTGACAGCTCAGAGCCTGGAGCCTGCTTCAGATTCTGTGTCTCCCTCTCTCTCTACCCCTCCCCTGCTTGTACTCTGTCTCTCTGTCAAAAATAAATAAACATTAAAAAAAAAAAAAGAACTTAAAAAAAATAAAAAAGATTCAGCCTAGGCTACTAGATCCCTTTGTTTTTGTTTTGTTTTCCCAGGCACTGTGCCTGGACTCCCTGCCTATCCCCCCCAACCCGCCCCAAACCACCCCCCAATCCAAATACTCTCAGTTTACGCTCTCTGGAGGGGAACCTCCAGTCTTTTGTAGGGGAGGAAGAGGGCAGCCACCTTGCCCAGTGGAAGATGGGAAGGGATGTAGATGGCCTGTTGCTGCGTATCAGCTTTTGTGCCATTTCCGTGCCCCGCTCTCCCTCTACCCCAGTTCTGTAGGTGCCTGCTGCTGTCAGTTCCCAGCTCTTTGGTGATCCTCTGGTGTTGATCTGGTGTCCCTTAGCTTTTCCCACTGCTAGTCTAGGAGACTAAATCAGTTACAAGCAGTCTGTCTCCTCATCCCAATCTGTTCTAAGATTATGTCTTTTTTTTAAATCCCTTTTCCGAAGTTCTAGTGGGGTTTTGGGTAGAAATTAAATTAGATACTTGTATTAACCCATCATGTTAATCTGGAAATGAATACTATATGTTCATTTGCTTACTAAGCATCTCTCCTACTAGGATGTAGGTTTCCTGATGCCAAGAATCTGTTTTGCTCATTTCACACTTCCAACACCTTGACAGTAACTGGAACAGGATAACTGATTGACCTTGAATGAAGGACCTCAGTAGGAGATATGATTGTGTTAACCTTAAACATAAAACTGCCAGGGGGGCACCTGGCTGGCTCAGTCAGTGGAGCATGTGACTCATGAGCTCAGGGTTGTGAGTTTAAGCCCCATGGTGGGTGTAGAAGTTACTTAAAAACAAAATCTTTAAAAAAATTTTTTTAAACATTTATTTTTGAGAGAGACAGAGCATGAGCAGGGGACGGGCAGAGAGATAGAGGGAGACATAAAATCTGAAGCAGGCTCCAGGCTCTGAGCTGTCAGCACAGGGTCTGATCCAGGGCTCCAACCCACTAACTGAGAGATCATGACCTGAGCCCAAGTCGGTCGCCCTACCGACTGAACCACCCAGGTGCCCCTAAAAACCATATCTTTAAAACACACACAATAAAACTGCCAGTCACTTTACCTGTAAAAATGAGTTTATTTGGGAATAGCAGAGAATTGCAATTGAGGACAAGGAGGCTACAGCAAAACCACAGGACAGTCTGATAAACAAAGGAGAGGAACATTATTTTATGGGGAAGGAGGAAGTTGGGAGGTTTTTGTTTTGTTTTTTTTTTTTGAGAGAGAGAGAGAGAGAGAGAGAGAGAGAGCACACACCTGCACTTGGGGGTGAGGCAAAGAGAAGGAAGGGTACAGAGGATCGAGGATCCAAAGCAGGCTCTGGGCTGACAACAGTTAGCCTGGAACTCAGGAACTGTGAGATCGTGACCTGAGCTAAAGTCGATGCTCAACCAACTGAGCCACCCAGGTTCTCCAGGGAGAGGTTGTTTTGAATAAAAGCCCACTGGAGAGAAGCAAGAGTTGCCAGTGATGACGATTTCCCATTGGCTGAGTGGCAGGGGTGGTTGATGTCTTATAGGAGATGCAATGTATGTGTCTCCCCATTGGGCCCTGTAATGAGTGGTTCTTTTCTGTTGAGACTCTTCTGTTAGGTGTCTCTAATTGACCATTTTTCCTATAATTGCCATTCAGTGCTGGGGTTCCCTCTACCAGCCTCCCCTTCTAGCATCTTTTTTTTTTAAGTCTTTAAAATGTTTATTTATTTTTGAGAAAAAAAGGGGGAACGGGGGAGGGGCAGAGAGAGAGGGAGACAGAGAAGCTGAAGCAGGCTCTGCACTGACAACAGAGAGCCTGATGTAGGGCTCGAACTCACAAACTGGAAGATCATGACCTGAGCCAAAGGCAGACGTTCAACTGATTGAGCCACCCAGGTGTCACTAGTTTTAATTTTAATTTTTTTTTTTTTTGGCCCATTTGTTGCCATGGAGAACATTACTCAAGGTCAAACGTGGAGAAGTTTTAAATTAAGTTTTATTATTTTTTTTAAAGTTTATTAAATTCAGTTTTATTTATTTATTTATTTAGAGAGAATAAGCAGAGGAGGGGCAGAGAGAGACAGGGACAGAGGATCCAAAGCAGCTCTGAGCCAACAGACAGAAGAGAGCCTGACGCAGGGCTTGATCTCATCAACTGTGAGATCATGATCTGAGCTGAAGTCAGACGCTTAACCGACTGAGCCACCCAGGCGCCCCTTAAACTTTTAAATAAACTCAGTTTTGAATCAGTGTATTTTCATATGTGAGTTGTACGCTGATTTTGTTATTGTATAGACACAGTCAAACCTCTTGGACAGTGGACTCTCACTTTACCAATCTAGAGAAATCATGATCTGAATGTGGGCTGTGTTGCCTGTTGGCTCAGAAACACATGTATCAGAATCAAGTCCGTCCTCAAGGCAGCCTTTGATGACCTCTCTGGATTCCAGACCCCAACCAGCTCAAAGGCGTGGCTCCCTTGGAGTCACATGTGAGGATGGCTTCTAATGCCCAGGCCTTTGTTCTCACTATGGAAAATTCTTCTTATTCCATCAAGACCCACCAGAAATCCTACCCAGTGCCTCCTTTCCACTCTTATCTTTTTGATGAAAGCCCTTTTTATTAGTGTGAATACAGTTTTTGGTCCCTGATGTCAGCACTATGTTTATACTCCACTTAACAGGGAGAAGAGTGGGCCCGGTATCCTGGCAACTATGTTTCATTTACTATCAGTCCATTAGGCAAGTGCAGCCCTCCACTATTTGTTCAATTGAAGTAAATTATTGACCTGAGGCCCCACCCTTTTATTTGCTCCTGTATTTAGACTGCGTAGTTTACCTTGGTCATAGATTCCCTGGATATTTTTGGGGCACCTGGGTGGTTCAGTCGGCTGAGCGTCCAACTTCAGCTCAGGCCATGATCTTGCAGTCTGTGAGCTCCAGCCCTGTGTCAGGCTCTGTGCTGACAGCTCAGAGCCTGGAGTCTGCTTCGGATTCTGTGTCTCCCTCTCTCCCTGCCCCTCCCCTACTCACGCTCTCTCTGTCAAAAACAAACATTTAAAAAAAATTTTTTTAAAGATTCCCTGGATATTTTTACCAGCAAAGAGGACACTGTTGCTCTAGTACCCTTAAAATTTTGACTCCTCTTTAAGGGAGAGCTTTAGGAACAGCGAAAAGGAGATGTCCTTTGCCCCAGGACCATGTTTGTTTTGAAATAACTGCAAGACAAAGATGCTTTAAAAAAAAGAAAAGAAAAAACCCATGTAGAGAAGGTCTGATTTCAGAACACTGTTACTTCAACAGAGTGAATTCTAGAAGAAGAAGACCTCCAGGTAAAAATGTCATTGGAAATCAACTCCCCTGGAGGGTCTGTTCTCAAACAGAGCTGATGGGAGGTGAACCAGTTACCACTTTGCAGGAGGGCAATGCAACAACAGGTATGGAAGTTTTTAAAACTCCATTTTGGGGCGTGTAGTCTAAAGAAATCAAACTGTGAAGATTCTGGCACAAACATGCCCAGCTCAGCACTGTTTCTCAAATAGGGACAATTCCACTGTCCAGTGATACGTGAATTGGTTAAGGGACATGTGCATAATGGGACTGAATAGCAACGGGCCATTGAAAATGTCCCAACGGTTCAGTGTTTCTACATTCTGTTTAAAACATGTTGTTACAGGGGTGCCTGGGTGGCTGGTCGGTTAAGCGGCCGACTTCGGCTCAGGTCATGATCTCGCAGTCCTTGGGTTTGAGCCCCGCGTCGGGCTCTGTGCTGACAGCTCAGAGCCTGGAGCCTGCTTCAGATTCTGTGTCTCCCTCTCTCTGACCCTCCCCCATTCATGCTCTGTCTCTCTCTGTCTCAAAAATAAATAAACGTTAAAAAATAAATAAATAAATAAATAAACGTTAAAAAAAATTTAAAAAATAAATAAATAAAACATGTCGTTACAGGTGCGCCCGGCTCTCTCAGCTGGAGGAGCGTACAACTCTTGATCATGGAATTTTGAGTTCGAGCTCCACCTTAGGTATAGATTACATACATACATGCATACATACATACATACATACGTACAACATGCTGTTGCATACATAAGTAACCAAGAGGGACTCCTGGCTGGCTCAGTTGGTAGAGCAGGCGACTCTTGATCTCAGGGTCATGAGTTCAAGCCCCACGGTGGACATGGAGCCTGCAAAAGGAAGGAAGGAAGGGAGAACTGAAAGCAAATATCCCAAATATTGGCACCTTAATGGTCTGCCTACAGAACATTATCTCCAGAACTCGTACAAAGCATAGGGCATAGTAAACGCTCAGCACGCTGGAAACAAAATGCATACGTGAGCGAACAAATTTCAACATATTTTTGACCTAATGAACAGGAGTTTTCTTTGAAGAATGGTAGTGTGGTATTTCCTTCTTTAGAGTTTCAGGTTCCGAATTTTCCGGAGGAACCTCCTCCTCTCCTAAGTTAAGGCTATCACAGAAGAAGGCTACACTTAGGCCAATCATCAGGCGGCACGAAGATGGCGGCCGGCCGGCCCCGCGCCCCGCCCCCGAGCCGAGCGCGCTCGAATTGAGCCGAGCGCTCCCGAGCGTCTCCCGAGCATCCCCGAAGCCGGCAGGAAGCTCGGGAGGCGCGCGGGCAGGAGCGACCCCGCCCCGGAGCCTGGGAGCGGCGCGCCCGCGCGGGGGGGAGGGGAGACCGGATGTGAGTGGAGCGGCCATTTCCTGTTTCTCCGCAGTTTTCCCCAGCTTTGGGTGGTGGCCGCTGCTGGGCTCCGGCTTCCCGTTGGCGGAGGGCGAGGCGGCGTGGACAGCGGCCCCGGCACTCCGCGCCCCGCCGCCCGCAGCCGCGCGCCCGCCCGCCCGCCGCGCCCCGAGTGCGCCGCTTCTCGCCTCAGCGCCCGGCCGCCGCCGCGGCCCAGCGAGCGGCCCAGATGCAGGCCATCAAGTGTGTGGTGGTGGGAGACGGGTGAGTGCGCGGGCCGGGGCCGGGCGGGCTCGCCCGGGGTCGGAGCCGGCCTCTCTGCCGCGCGTGGCGTGGGTCGCGGGCCGCCACTCACTACCCCCGGGACCGGACGGCACGGGCCTGGTTCCGGCTCCCCCCCCCACCTTTTTTTTTTTTTTTTTGGTGGGGGAGGGGGTCGCCGACCCGCGGCCGGAGGGAAAAGTGAACTCCACCCTCCCGCCTTCTGTCGGGCCCGCCGTTCGCCGGGTGGGACCCCCCCAGCCGCGCCGCCACCCTCCCTCGTCCGCCTGGACACCGGTGGGCTTGGAGTTGCCTTTCTCAGAAAACGACCCTTTCTGGGCTTTTACATCAACCTCTCGAGCCCGGTTGAGAGCTTCCGTGTGTCCCGGCGGTCAGGTCGATAATACCGGACGAATGTTTGCCTGGGCGGGTTTGGTGGCCCTAAACTGATTTACCACGGGCTATCTTCCGCTTGCACTTGGCCACTTGTTAAGATTTTTTTTTTTTTTTTAGGTGATTATTTTTGCTCTTAACGTGGAGAAACTTCTGAGATTCTAGCTGCGAGGAGTCGGGTGTGATTAAGACTGTTCTTTTCTCTGAACGTGGTGTGGTCATAAAAAAAAAAAAAAAAATTGGCTTTCGCTTCTTGCATTAGGTATGGGATGTAGCAGAACAGGCTCCCTGAGCGGAGCTGCCCTGTGACTCAAGGCATTTCTTTTCATCACTGTCTGTGGTGGTTACAGGCCCTAGAGGAAGACAAGACTTGGCTTATGCAGTTTTTTTTTTTTTTCCTCCCATAGAAACAAGAATCTCAGTGTAATCCGAGCAAAATTGTGTGTCTCAGCAGGGCTAGAGTAGTTGAGTGTTAACAAGGAAGCTCCAAGAATTACTACCAGTTTCATGAAATTCAGAAGGCAGTGGGTGCATTTTTCAAGTTTTGTAAAGTCTAAGGAAGCGTTCTGGCATCGCTCTATCTTTTGATTAATATTCCCCAAATCAGTCATTAGGACTGATGTGGCTTTTATGCCTCTCCAGTTGTGAATTGGCTTTGTTTAGATTGTTGCAAATTAGACATTCGAAATTGTTTCCACAGCTAATTCAGATGTGGGTACAGTTGAACTGATTTTTAAAAGATGCCCATCTGGGATTTGTCAGAGTCAACATGCGAAACATTAACACTTCATGGTTCTATGTATATAGCCAACAATTACACCTCCCACCTATTTGGGAATATGTATGGTACCTTTTTTTTTTTTTTTTAACCCTTCAGAAGAAAGTTTTATTTTCATCAGGGTGGGGGGGAATGTTCAGTTACTTAATAGGGAAGTCAGTAAACTGTTTAAGTGAAGTTTAAATTTAAACGTTTATCAAGTTGTCTTAACGCTTTAAGTGAATTTCTCTTAACAATTACAAATGTCGGGACGTCTGGGTGGCTCAGTTGGTTGAGCGTCCAACTTCAGCTCAGGTCATGATCTCGTGGTTCATGAGTTCAAGCCCCTCGTCAGGCTCTGTGCTGACAGCTCGGAGCCTGGATCTTGCTTCAGATTCTGTCCCTCTCTCTGCCCCTCCCCCTGCTCATGTTCTGTCTCTCAAAAATGAATAAACGTTAAAAAAAAATACCAGAAAATATTAAAAATTAAAAATGTTCAATCAGTAATGCTTAGAATATGAAATAATGCTAGTTTTTAAAAACACCAAATTGCTGATAATTCAATAACCCTAGTAATATCCTATGTAATATCCTTAATTGAAAATTTCTGGAACTAAAACATAAGCACAGCAGATATATTTAACGCCTACAGATTATGGACCTCTGCTGTTTGTATTGGCTTGTTTATCTAGTCGCATACTTGTTGAACGCCTACTGTGGGATCTGGATCCTTCCTTCAAGTCTCTACCTCGCTGCTTAGGGGGAAACCCTGGGCATATCAGTCATCCCCCACAAGACAGGTGCCTCAAGTTGAATTCGTGAGGATTAAACCAGATCCTGGATACGAAGTGCCTCCCAGGTGTCTGCCCTGTGTGGAGTACGTGCTGTTTCTCTTACTCCGAGGCACTGAGGGACTCTGTGAGGGGAGTGGTAGGCATAAGACAGTTCTTGGCTTGGCTTAAAGTTTTCAGTTAGTTTTTTTCGTATTTGACATTGATGTAGACTGGGGGGCTAAGAATCCTGTTAGAAGTGGATTAAAAAAATGTAAGGTATTTATTTATTTTTAAAGATTTATTCATTTATTCAGGTAATCTCTACACCCAGTGTGGAGCTCGAACTCACGACCCCATGATCAAGAGTCGCATGCTCTGCCAACTGAGCCAGCCATGTGCTCCCTCTATTACTTTAAGGGACGGCATATAGCAAACGTTACTTCAGTGAAAAATTCAGACACATAATTTTCCATACCAAAAATATTTTCTGCTTTTACCCAAACAAAACATCAGCCTGATGATATGGTTGGAATGTTCTTTCAAAAGTTGTTAAAGCTGTAAATGTAGGTCTACATTTTGTGGGGCAGAGAACTCCATGGTGGGGAATCTGAGGCAATTAAGGGCAGTTTAAGCAGTAAAGGCAAATTGAAATTGCACAAATTGCAAGCTTCCTTATTTAAAAAAATATTCTTGGGGCGCCTGGGTGGCGCAGTCGGTTAAGCGTCCGACTTCAGCCAGGTCACGATCTCGCGGTCCGTGAGTTCGAGCCCCGCGTCGGGCTCTGGGCTGATGGCTCGGAGCCTGGAGCCTGTTTCCGATTCTGTGTCTCCCTCTCTCTCTGCCCCTCCCCCGTTCATGCTCTGTTTCTCTCTGTCCCAAAAATAAATAAAAAACGTTGAAAAAAAAAAATTTAAAAAAAAAAAAAAATATTCTTGGGAACTACAGTTAGAAGCTATGTCATAATCATATTATAACTAGGATCAATTAGCCTATATTCTTCTTATGGATTATTTTCTATATAGCAATTCAGTTGGCATTGAGTACAAAATGTGAGTTGAAATTTTGACACTTTTTATGCTATTAATCCTAATCTTGGTCCTAATTCTGTTAGTCCTTCTTGAACACGGGGTCTGTCATTCTTATTTGATGGACATGTGACCCCAAGATTCTCTCAGTTTTACTTAGGTAAGACAGCATCTCACATTCAGATATTGCTAAGCCATTCAAAAAAAAAGTTTTTAATGTTTTTAAATTTTATTTTGAGAGAGAGAATCCCAATCAGGCTCTGCACTGTTAGCACAGAGGCTGATGTGGGGCTTGAACCCACGAACCATGAGATCATGACCTGAGTTAAATCAAGAGTTGGGAGGCTTAACTGACTGAGTCCCCCAGGTGTCTCTCCCTAAACCATTTTTTTAAATGTTTATTTTATTTATTTTGAGAGAGAAGGCATGAGTGAGCAGGGGAGGGACAGAGAGAGAGAGCGAGAGAGGATCCTAAGAGGCTCTACACTATCCAGAGCCTGACATGGGGCTCAAACTCATGAACCGAGAGATCACCACCTGAGCCAAAATCAAGATTTGGATGCCACCCAGGCACCCCTAAACCATTTTTAATAGTGTTGTTTTGGCTTTGGTTGACCAGGAGGCTGCGAGTGAATGAAGCCCCTCTTAGTTCACTCCAGATTGGGCTAGTAGTCTCTCCAGCCCAGTGTCTAATTTAGGCATTGCTGTCCAGGAATGTTTTTAGTTGAGCATAAAAAATACCTTCCATGATGATGTCATCTTTTTAGGAATGCACCAGTTCCTCTCTACTTGTTTCCATTGAACAATCACTGATGGTCCGATCCATGAATTTAAGTGCTTTGTGAATTGTCTGTGTGTTTTGCCTTCAGCATGGGGTTCCATATGTTTGTGTTTGACCTGTTGTAAAGGTGTTTGAATTCTGCACTGGCTTCTAAGTTTAGATTTGTTTAAAATAATTCTTTTTTTTAATATTTATTTATTTTTTGAGAGAGTGTGAGCAGGGGAGGGGCAGAGAGGGAGGGCTACACAGAATCCAAAGCAGGTTCCAGGCTCTGAGCTGTCAGCACAGAGCTTGATGTGGGGCTAGAACTCATGATCTGTGAGATCGTGACCTGAGCCACCCAGGCGCCCCTAAGTTTAGATTTGTTGTTTGACTCAGATCTTGGTGGTTAAAATTATACTATGCCTTTTTTTTTTCCTTAACTTTCAAATGATAATCCCAGTAAAAGTTTGGGGTTGGATTCATTAGAGGAGTATCAGGAATCCATTTTTAGAGAACTTAAAGCCACTTTTTATGATGTTCTTTCTTTTGCATTAATCATCTAATGTATTAGTGCCTCCTACTTTTTCACCTCTGTATCACCAGGTAGTTCTTGTAATTTTTAGTCTTCCTAAAAAGGAGATGTTTTATCAGGAATCCTGCTCCCGGGGCAATTGCCGCATGTCATCAGAGGAATATTTTTCCTTCCACATCTAAATATGAAAAACTTCAGAGATACAGGAAAGTTGAAAGAATTGTGTAGTGAACACCTGCCACTTAGATTTTGTAATCAATATTTTGCTATATTGATATTGACCTATCTTCCCATTATCAGGGCATATTTTAAGAGGATTTGATTTTGAAGAAGAATGAGGCTGATATGCAGTTAGATAAAAAGTCTTTTTTGAACTTTTTTGTATCTTCCGCAGATCCAGATAATAACTATTCTAGGGTTAGGTTTGGTGTTTCTAGAAGGGGGAGGGGTTCCTCTGTAGCTTAAAGGCTACTTCAGAATTGGACTCTCTTAGGGGTAGCATCTTCAGCATTGAGGGTTCTAGAAGCTACACAGTTTTTGAATTTTTTGAAGCCTCCAATGGTGATAATGGCTGGTTTTCCTAAGTTGGTTGTGATGTCCCTGTTAGTGACAATATCAAAATTTCACATTAGGTTTTGTGTTTTTGTGCGCTAAACTACTCTATTCATGTATTTCCTGAATTTAGTCTTTGCATGGTTATGCATTTACTGAAGGCCTACAATTGGAGCGTTTCCAAACCCCATTTCACAGGGTAAATTGAGGACTTTCATTCAGGGTCTTTCATTGATGCAACAAATATGAATATATATTTAATACTTTCACATTCCACTATGTTCTGTTAATATATCGTTAAGAACTAGGTACCTTTTTAAATTTTTATTGTTTTTTAAAGTTTATTAGAAAGTGTGTGCAAGTGGTGGGAGTTGCGGGAAGGGTTGCGGGGGAGACCATCCCAACCATCAGGCCCCATGCTGTGGGCGCAGAGCCTGATGCGGGGCTTGCACTCCTGAGCATGAGATCATGACCTGAGCTGAATTCCGCCGCTTAACTGAGCCACCCAGGTGCCCCAGGATCTAGGTACTTTTAGACGGTAATACAGGCTCCTTATTTTCTCATTGAAGAAATCTGGTCTTTGAGTCCTAAGATCAGTGTATCTTTTTTTTTTTTTTTTAAACGTTTATTGATTTTTGAGAGAGTGCGAGTGGGGGAGGAGCAGGGAGAGAGGGATATAGGATCCGAAGCGGGGCTCTGCACTGACAGCAGCAAGCCTGATGTGGGAGAACTCATGAACCATGAAATCATGAGCTGAGTCAAACTCAGAGACACTCAGCCTATTGAGCCACCCAATAGGTAGGCGCCCCTACCCTCCAAATTTTAAACGTTTCCTTGAAGTTCTCCTAATGGGAAAATGAAGAACATAATAGGAACATGAGTTACTGGCTTTAATCTTTGTAATTTCTACTAGAGCAGGAGAGGCACAGATAGGCTTAAAAAAATGTTACATGAACTTTCTTTCAGTAGATTCATGTTCATTTTCTACAGTTGTGGCAGCTTTCAAGGATTAAAAAGAGGTTGAACTCAGTGGTAGCATATATAAAAGTGGAAATTCCAAACCAGATAGTAACTTTCAGAGGTTCTTGGCCGCATCAGTCAAGGTTGTGACCAAATGCAGCTTCCATTCGTCGTGTGGGAGCTGTGTTGACTTTGGCCTCTAGAGTTTATTTGTGGAGTGTTTTTAAAAGGAGTGGACAGATAACACTAATGGGAGGTAAATCACCATTATTTTTTTCTTTTTATCTGTTTTTTTAAAACTAAGTAAATATTTAAATCAGCGTTTGGACATGTACTTAATTAAGTCGGAATTTTATAATTTAATAATTTCTTACAGATTAGTTTATAGCTGTAATGGTTGGTAATAAAATTTCAGCCTATCAGGGTATGCCAATACCTTGAATTCCTTTGCAGTTAAACCTTTCAAAAGATGATGCCTCGGCTAAAGGTGAAGTTTCAGGAAAAGAGATCTTAGAGCTTTTGTTTTTTTATTATTATTATTATTATTATTATTATCATTATTAAAAACTGGTTGAGTTTTGGGGCGCCTGATGGCACCATCCGTTAGGCGTCCACCTCTTTTTAAAAAAAAATTTTTTTTTAACGTTTATTTATTTTTGAGACAGAGAGAGACAGAGCATGAACAGGGGAGGGTCAGAGAGGGAGACACAGAATCCAAAACAGGCTCCAGGCTCTGAGCTGTCAGCACAGAGCCTGACGTGGGGCTCGAACTCACGGACCGTGAGATCATGACCTGAGCCGAAGTTGGACGCTTAACCGACTGAGCCACCCAGGCGCCCCAAGATCTTAGAGCTTTTGAAACAGAGTGGGTCATATTTATAGTAATGGCTTTGTTCCTATACACATGGAAGAGATTTGAAACAGTACTGTTAAAGGAAGTACTACCATGACGTTTTATCATAACCGTTAAAACCTTTATAGCCTCTTATCCTTGATATTAAGAGGCAGTAACTATTACATTTTTA
This sequence comes from Panthera tigris, assembly GCF_018350195.1. Taxonomy (NCBI): domain Eukaryota; kingdom Metazoa; phylum Chordata; class Mammalia; order Carnivora; family Felidae; genus Panthera; species Panthera tigris. Next base: position 4,937,792 of record NC_056675.1, on the reverse strand, counting down.
CACATTTGTAATTTTGGAAAGAGGCTCAGCAATGATGGCCTTAGACTCCATTCTCTTCCTCAGCTACCACATCCAGCCCATGGCTGGGCCATCTTGTTCTGCTGCACGCCTAGGAAGCTCTAGAAATGGCCCACTTCTTTTTACCCTGAATCTCCCTCGTTGGTTCAAACCACTCTCGTTTTTCTGTCTCCAGTCCCAGCTTCCTTCCTCAGTCCTCCATTCCACACTGCAGTTGGAGGCTGCTTCTGAAAATGCAAATTTAATGGTTTCTTGGCAACTAAAAACTTTCTGGGACTTCCCGAGTAGGATCAAGTCCCATGTCCTTAACAAGAAGAGATGACAGCCTCCTCAGAGTTTCCTTTGCTGCTTCCCCCTTAGTTCTTGGTTCTTCAGTTGTGCTGGGCTTCTGGGCCTCCCCATCAATGCTGCTGTTTTTGCCTAGAATGTTCCTCCTGTCATGTCCCCATTCCTCCTAGGTTTCAGCGTACATTGTGACCTCTATCAGCTCCAAGACTAGGTTAGATCCCTTTGCTGTACATTTCCAGAGCATCTTAAAAATTTTTTCTTTTAATGTTTATGTTTGAGAGAGAGACAGAGTACGAGCAGGGGAGGGGCAGAGAAAGAGGGCGACACAGAATCCAAAGCAAGCTCCAGGCTCTGAGCTGTTAGCACAAAACCCGACGTGGGGCTTGAGCTCACGAGCTGTGAGATCATGATCTGAGCTGAAGTCGGATGCTGAACCAACTGAGCCACCCAGCCCCACCCCCCCACCCCCCCCCGCCGCCTATCCCCCCCTCACCTTTTTTAAAGTAGGCTTCACACCCAGTGTGGAACCAAATGCAAGGCTTGAACTCCTGACACCGAGATCAAGACCTGAGCTGAAATTAAGTCTGTTGCTTAACCCACTGAGCCACCCAGATGCCCAAAAAGATACCTTTTTTTTTTTTTTTTTTTTTTTTTTAAAGTAGGCTCTACACCCAACGTGGGGCTCAAACTCAGGACCCTGAGATCAAGAGCTAGAGGCTTTAGGGACTGAGCCAGCCAGGCACCCCCCAGACCATCTTTAGTAACACTTGTCACACCTATAATTTTATGTAATGACTGCACTCTTCAGTTTTTCTTCCAGTTTTTTAAAAATGTTTACTTATTTTTGAGAGAGACAGAGCGTGGGGGTGGGGGAGCAAAGAAAGAGGGAGACATAGAATCTGAAGCAGGCTCCAGTCTCAGAGCCGTCAACACAGAGCCTGACACAGGGGTTGAACTCACAAACCGTGAGATCATGACCTGAGCTGAAGTTGGATGCTTAACCGACTGAGCCACCCAGACGCCCCTATTTCTTTTTTTTTAAGTTTTATTTATTTATTTTGAGAGAGAGTGTGAGTGGGGCAGAGAGAGGGAGAGGGAGAATCCCAATCAGGCTCTGTGCTGTCAATGTAGGGCTTGGTCCCTCGAACCGTGAGATCTTGACCTGAGCCAAGATCAATAGTCTCATGCTTAACAGACCGAGCCACCCAGGTGCCCCATGCACTCTTCATTTTTTTACTTTAATAACTGCACAAATGGGGCACCTGGGTGGCTCAGTCTGTTGGGCATCTGACCTCGACTCAGGTCATGATCTTGCATCCGTGAGTTCTAGCCCTGTGTCAGGCTCTGTGCTGTCAGCTCAGAGCCTGGGGAGCCTGCTTCAGTTTCTGGGTCTCCCTCTCTCTCTGTCCCTCCTCCGCTCACACTCTGTCTCACTCTCTCTCAAAAAATGAACAAACAAACATTAAAAAAAAAAAACTGCACAAATTCCATGAAGTTTTGTTCCTTGGAATATCTTCAGTACCTGGTATACTTCCTTGCATAGCACATACTTTGTTGGTATAGATTGAAATAGAATTCATGCTTTCAGTAGTTTTGTGATGGAGTTGGTAGTTTTGCATCCATTTTATAGTTGAAAAAACTGAGGCATAAGGGAGTTGAAACTTACAAAAAAGTCCAGCCTAGTAAGTGATACAGAGGTGGTCCCGGGTCTCAAATCTAGGCTAATGACTATGCATCTCCACCTCCTGCTTATATAGGTTTGACATTGTAAGCTTTTCACAAAATGTATGGTCAATGAGTCATTTTTGTTGAGAAAACCTTTAGGAGTTGGGAGCTACTTCCTGATGATGTAATGTAATGTTTGAGTCTGTGAGGTCTTCAGGGTGGGGGAGTTCTAATTTTTAAGCCCTTAATAATGTTATGAGTAAAACAAGTATTGGCAAACCGGATGGGCCTGTAATCTGTCTTTGCAGAGAGGTTTTTGCCTTAAGCTAAGAGTGCTAAGAAAATAGAAAAGCACTTAACTTCTTTATAGTGAATCCTAATTCATAGTAGTTGCGATTGGACAACAAATTCTTACAGCTCAGAGCTTCATTGTGTGAGGAGAGCATTTATATCGCTTCTCAGCCTTCTGGCTAAGATCAAGGGTAGTAAGGAGAGCATTTAGTGAAAACTTAGGCCGGGGACCCAGGCTCTCAGAAGCCCCTGAAGTCACCCTGAGAATGTCACATTTGGAACTCATTTTTTGGCTAAGGGCACAGTGATCTTAATTTGTAGGTGATACATTCTCATGAAAATTTCAAGTGGTTGGAAGACTCCAAGCCACCAGTCTGACCTCTGCCCCGTGGTACACTGTATCCCCCACTAGTGGTGCGGGAGGGCCTTCTGACTCTGGAGAATTTCTACACGATTCTTTTTTACTTTCTCCTCTTTGCAGCTTTGCGAAGTTTATGCCAGCGTCCCTGAGCCGTTAGTTAATATGTCTGGAATATATTGTGTTAGCCGCTCTAAAGGCTTATGGTGATGTGTGAGGATGGGGGTTGCGGAGTGGCAAATGAATACAGATGAGTTAAAGTGAGTTCTGTATGGCTCTTTGTGGCTCACAGTTCTGTGTGCGGTGGTTAGTGACTAAGCACTCTGTTAAGAGAACAGTCCTTACTGGTGCCAGAGGGAAGGCTTTAAAAGGTGGTGGGTTTGAGCTACCACTCTGAGGCTGCAAAATGTATTACTTAGCAGCCAAGTGGAAGTTGCAGAGGAAGGCTGTGTTTGCATATTAGGATGCATCAAAGTGATTTGAGGATAGAACTGAAGATGCTCAGATGAGAGACTCCTACACATAGTCGCAGAAGAGACTTTCCATTTTAAACTATCGTTCCTCTTCAACCTGTGCTTAATTAACAGCTGGTTCTGTGAATGCTAATTCCTAAGCAGAGCAGGAAGAAGGCTCCTTTTTGAGAAATTCGAGTTTGTTTACTTTAAATTTCAGGATAGAAAATGTGTAGGCTTCAGTAGAAGGTTACAGAAACTGTTTAATGCTAAGTACTTGGTGTATACTTCTTGATTTTTTCCTGTAAGTTTAACAGAATAATGAAAGAATTACATGCATGTTGACTAAGCAACTTATGTCGTTTTTCTCTTTCCTTAGAGCCGTAGGTAAAACGTGCCTACTGATCAGTTACACAACCAATGCGTTTCCTGGAGAATATATCCCCACTGTGTAAGTATCTGGAGTTAAATAAGCAATTTACTTGTGATGTGTTTTTTTAATTCTTTTGACCTTTGTTTTGCTCTAAAGGCATTCTTAATTCTTACGTGAACAGATCTGATTAGTTTTCCACTTAAACGTGAACATTGACCAAAGTCTGATTAATAAGAGAATCGGGCTTTTAAAAAATACTTAATCTGATGTAAAGTTTCTGCGTTGTGATGAAACACACAGCTTTCCTAATTGGTTTTTAGACATTCAGGAAACAAAGTTAACAAACCGAAGTGTGAAGACTGGATACAGTAAGAGTTTCATATAAATTTGGCACTTGAGCATCTGTGTGTGAAGGAGCAAGGAGCCAGAACATGAAATAGTCTGTTCTCTTGTGATTGGCCTTTTCTGGCAAGTGATCCCAGTGGTTCCATGTCACTGTTGAGTTATCAGGCTGTGGAACGGAAACAGGGTGGTGCTGGGGGTGGTTACCGGAGGACGGAATTGGCCACCGAGCTGTTTATTCCCTTTCCGCAGCAGAATTGGGTGGAGATGGAAGTGTTTTTCCGATGATAGGATTACTAGGGAGCCCCGTGTAGCACGTCACCCTGCTCTGTCCTCACAGCTGCCATCCTAGTAGAGGAAGCACCTCAAGTCCCACCCATGCTGACCTTGTCGAGCACAACATGTGCGCTGCAGTGTTGCCCAAAGTTTTGCAGAAGTGGGATCATACTGTCCGTGTTGTTCTGGTTTTATGGTGGGGACTTTCCTTTTCTACACATGTAGGTAGAACTAAATCATGATCACTGTAGGTGACTTTGAACTACTGTAGCTGATACAGTACACTGGTCATGGGTTTGTTTGGGGTTTTTTTGCCGTGTTGAACATCATTGCACGCGTCTTTGTGCACACGTGATAGATGATGACAAGTGGAGGTGTGCCAAATCCAGAGGGAATGGATATTTCGATTTCTGATAGGTTAACTACCCATGTGCTGCCCAAAGGCTGTACTTGGACCAGCTGGGACTGAAGCCGGCTCCTCTGGTTGGACTGTGGGTGACAGGAGTTGAAAAAGTTACTTTCTCATTTGCATTTCTGATCCCCGGTGGGGTTGAAATCCCTCAAATGTTCACCGGCCATTTGTAGTCTTGTGTGGATGGACTGTTGAAATCCTTTGCTTATTTTTTTTTTTTGAGATTTTTTTCTTACTGATGGAACTTCTGTGTACAAGAAATATCAATTCCTCTGTCTCTCCTTTGTCCTCTGTCTCTCCTTTGTCCTCTGTCTTTTTGAACTTCATTATGAGGTCTTCTGCCGTAAAGAAGTTTGACTTTTTTTTGTTTTAAAATTTTTTTTTTAGTATTTATTTTCGAGAACAAGCATGAGCAGGGGAGGGGCAGAGAGAGCGGGAGGGACAGAGGATCCGAAGCAGGCTCCGCACTGGTAGCACAGAGCCCGATGCAGGACTTGAACCCGTGAACTGTGAGATCATGACCTGAACCAAAGTCGGACGCTCAACGGACTAAGCCCCCCCAGGCGCCCTAAGAAGTTTGATGTGTTTATGTAAATATGCCACTCTACCTGCATGGAGTTTTATGTCCTGCTTAGGAAGACCATTCCTACTTCAGTGATGCAAAAGTATGTTTTCTAGATTTTTGTGGCTAACGCTTTAATCTTTAATTCATTTAGAATTTATTTTTTGGTACAGTAGGCGGGCACGTGATTCTTTTTCCCAGATAAAAAAAAGTCATGATCTTGTTCATTTGAATTAACCTGTCCTTTTCTCACAGAAGCGGAATTAGGATACCCCAGACCTTGTCTTCATGGGAGCTAGTGTGTTCGTTACGTTCGTTAAGCCACATCGGAGCCTTACTCAGACTTCGGCTTTGCCGTCGCAGTTTAGGAAGTCCCTGAGTTTCAGTGTCGAGAGTGTGTGAAGGTGGCTTCCGAAATTGTATCTTACAGGCTGCTGTATTGGGTCCTGTTTGGTACTTGCCCTGGTTTGAATGGCAATGCCAGGTTTTCTTTTTAATGAAGTACTTGGTGGTACTTGTGGTTTGCTTTGGTTTTGTGGAAGTCCACCTTACTTTCTGCCTGTCAGCCAGGCTTTCCTGGGCCTCTGCTTATCGTTAAGTAATCACTGGGGTGACTTGGTATGCATGTAACCCAGTACACTCACTCTGAAACGGTCCACGACAGCCTCTCACATCAGGTTCATTTCGTGTTCCCTTCGCGCTTGGGTCGCAGGCCTGGCTGGATGACCACGACCTGACTAATTGTTGCCCTGACTCAGTGCGGTGGCCGTGCCGCGCCACCTTGCTGAAGATGAGCCACATGTGGATGTGAAAAATCTCAGCAAGTGGGATTTGAAAGAGAGGGACTGATTTTATACTCTGTTTCTCTGGGGCAGAAGAATCTTAATGTCCTGTTGAAGAGGCAGAGGTTCCTGTTGCTGCCACTGCTTTGTTTCGGGTACATTGAGGAGCTTGTCCTTTGTTTCTTGGGCGAGTTTCTCCAGGTGTTGGTTTGTTTCCCTTACACTCGTCCCAGTTTCCCTCCAACATTAGCTCCGCCTGCTGGCCCGGCAGCCCCCAGACCGCACCTGGCCTTGGTGCATCTCCTCTGGGGCCCTCCCTGGGACAGTCACTCGAGTCCCTGATCTGTGCCCAATGCTCCATGGCTAAAGACTAACCGTTTTTACTCCATTCTGCAGCTTTGACAACTACTCTGCCAATGTTATGGTGGATGGAAAACCGGTGAATCTGGGCTTATGGGATACAGCTGGACAAGAAGATTATGACAGATTACGTCCCTTATCCTATCCGCAAACAGTAAGGATCGTGACTGATTTTTAATGTGTCCTTTAGAATATATGATTTCTGAATATGAAATTGCACATCACCTGTGGGTTTGCTTGCACAGTTGGCCCGTGAACAACACATTTGAACTCCACATGTCTGCTTAGATAAGGCCTGTTGGTACATTTCAGTGAGTATGTTTCTTCCTCCAGATCTGAGGGAAATTTTTTCCCTGGCTTACTTTAGTGTAAGAGCGCAGTACCTAATGCACTTAACATACGACTGTTGATGTTACTGGTAAGGCTTCCAGTCAGTAGCAGGCCATTAAATTTGGGGGAACTTTTGATTGCATGGGGGGGTCAGCACCCCTCACGCTCCCCCCCCCATGTTGTTCAGGGGTCTGCTGTATCGCCATCTTTGGGGCATCCTGAGTAGCAGCAAGCTCATGTTAGTTCAGTAGCGTGTATCCCCTACATGGGAACCCAGAGTTGGCTTGTTCTCATTTCTCTGGTCTTACCTGGTATAGAATATGGTGCTGTGCAGTTTACATGCTTCCATTGTTGCAATTTGTTTATTTATTTATGTATGTATTTATTAGAATTTTTTTAATGTTTATTTTTTGAGAGCTAGAGTGTGAGCAGGGGAGGGGCAGAGAGAGAGGGAGACACAGAATCCCAAGCAGGCTCCAGGCTCTGAGCTGTCAGCAACAGAGCCTGATGCGGGGCTTGAACTCGTGAACCATGAGATCATGACCTGAGCCAAAGTCAGACTCTTAACCGACTGAGCCACCCAGGTGCCCCCCCCTCTTTTTAAATATTTATTTTGAGAGTGAGAGTGTGTACAGGGGAGGGGCAGAGAGAATTCCAAGCAGGGTCTGCTCCCTCAGCGCAGAGCCCAGCGAGGGGCTCGACCTCCTGAACTGGGAGATCATGACCTGAGCCAAAATCAAGAGTCGGATGCTTAACTGGCTGAACCACCCAGGTGCCCTGTTAGGATTAAGGTTTTTGAAAATCAAGTTAGTGACTTGTCTTTTGGGTTTAATATTATTTTTCTTTCTTTTTATTTTTTTAATTTTATTTGGACTCCATGCTCATGAATCTGAGATCGAGAGCCATACGTTCCACCGACTGACCCAGCCAGATGCTCTTTAATATTATTTTTCTATGTTACTCATGCTCCTTTTTCTATGGCTTTATTATTATCATTTGTTTTAATGTTTATTTTCGTGAGCGTGGGTGGGGGGCGGCAGATGCAAGGGCAGAGAGAGAAGGGAGACCAAGGATTTGAAGCAGGTTCTGTGCTGACAGAGCCACATGCAGGGCTCGAACTCACGAACCATGAGATCATGGTCTGAGCCGAAGTCAGACGCTTAACCGTCTGAGCCACCTTTGGCTTTAGCACTTACATCTTCTCAGTGTAGAGTCAGGTTTCGGTTTTGTAGAATTATGTCCACAGTGTCCAGTCAGAAAAACTTCTAGATTGTTTTGCTTCCATTTCAGACGATTAAATGATCCGTGTACCAAAAGCTAATGAGAGTTGGTGGAAATATGCTTAGAGGCCACTTTTCTTTAAATTAGGAATTGTCTTATTTGCATCGTGTGCTTCTCTCATTACACATTTGTTCTTCGTCTTGAAAGTATTTGAAAATAACTCTGGAGACTCAAGTGGCTAACCAGCCAAAGGAATACGCACTAGCACAGACTCCTTAGGTTTCCACCCTGCGCCCTTGCTCCCCAGCTCTGTGACCCTGGCAGATTTCCCCAGGGCTCTCGTCGTCACCTGTCTCGTCATAGGATGAGACGAGCAGTACGTATAAAGCTACCGGAAGGGTCCAGGTACGTCACAGACACTCCAGTGTTGCTGTGGTGAAGACGCACATCTGGAGAGCTCTTCACATCCCAGCTGGCTGGGCCCGAATGACTAGAAGCTGCTGTGCGTGCTCTCAGCAAGCCCGGATGACCAGAGGGGTCAGGGTCAAGGAGACACCCTGGAGAAGGCAGGTGTCAACCCTTGGATGGACCTGACCGTCACCATCTTGGGGGCGTAGTGTGGGTGAACATAACCGTAGTTCTAGTCTTCCCAAATCTTGTGTTTTTAAATTTAACTTCCTGTTTTTAGTAATGATAGTTTTTTATACTTTTGAGTACAGTTTTAGAATGCAACAGTCATTGTCTTCTGTAATTATTTTCTCCTGGAGGAATTGCCAAATCCAGTTGCTTTGAGCTGTAGATTTTTGCTGATTGTCCTTCAGTTGAATTGTAACCAGAACTATAAAATGGGAGGTTTGAATGAGTGATTGCTCAGTTAACCTCCAGCTAAAAATTAACTGATTAAGGTTTGAAAATCAGTTCGTAATCACCAAATGGTTTGAGTTCTTCAACATGTTTAGGAAACTCTTCTGTCCCCAATGGGTGCTTGATAATTCCAGATTTTAAATGGATTTGCTAACCTATTGACAGAGTAGGAGTCTTTAACCCACTGGATCCATCTGGAAGGGTGGGGTGTCACTTCTGAGAAGTGAGAGCCACCTCCTGTGACTCACGGGTCGGGCAGGGTGTGGCCTTTCTCTCTGAGGGAGTGGCTCACAGTAAGTCAAAGGTGACTTGGCAAGGCCCCTGCTCTGTATGCCAGAACACACGCAGGTAAAGTGACAGATTGAATCAAGCCGCAGGGTGTTGTCCTTCTGGGGCAGGACTTAAACTTTCTGTGTCCCTTCTGTGTAAGGTGCTCTTTTCCTGCCAGACACTTGAACAGCTAAGGGGGTGAGGCACGACTCTAGCCCTCAGATGGCTCACACGTGCTGTGTGACACATCACGCGCCAGCAGACGGGTGTCCTGGGCACTTCGAGCAGAGAGGAGAGCGGCTGTGTAGCAGTTAAAGATGCGCCCGCTGGCCTCCTGTGGATGAGGACGTTTCATTGGCTCCCGGGGGGGCGGCCCCAAATGCGGAGATTGGTGCCTGGAAGGTCTCCTTCCTTTGGGCCACACTGTCCCCGCAGGGCCCTTTGGCTGCCGGCTGGCACCTTGGCAGCGGGGGTGCCTCTGGACTTTGTACTGACTGGAACGTGGTCTCTGGTTGTTGGCTCTACAAGACCTGTTTATGTGGCTTGTCCGTGACCGTGCTCAGACCTCCCCTGAAGGGCCGGTAGACGATTTTGTATCCACATGTCACCCTTAGGGCTTGGTGACTCCCCAAAATAGATGTCATGTTTCCTGTGGGCATTTAATGCTGCTGTCCTCTGTTGGGCAGCTTGGGTGGCGAAGTTAGGTCTGTTGAGGGCATTCGTTTCTGTGTTCTCCAGAAGATGGCAAGCAGGTAGTCCTGTTCAGTAGAGATTGCCCTTGAAAGTTTCATTTTCCTAAATTAAGTAATCCTTAGGGCTTTCCTGTCCTTTAATAAGTCTTAATCTTTATATTCTCTTTTTAAAAACGTGCCGTAATAGGGGCTCATGATGGTTTGGTGGGATAAATGTTGGGCTCTTGATCTCAGCTCAGGCCTTGATCTCATGGTTGGGAGTTTGAGCCCTGCATTTGAAGTAGGCCCGACGTGGAGCCCGCTCTCCTGCACGTTCTGTGTGTCTTGAGTTGACTTGTCACCGTGGCAGCGTGACCCGTGTAGTGCTCGGGCCCAGCGTCGTGCGTCGTGTCCAGTCAGCTGCATTTGCCTTTTTGTCCAGGACGTGGTGTGAGTGGGAACCTGTGTGCCTCGCTGGGGTGACGAGGCCTGAGCTCCGTGTGGGTCCGGAGAGGCCTGCGCTGCCCGAGGTGCCGGGCCTCTTGTGTCCGGGCCTGCGGGGACCTGCGGGGTGTGTGCGCTCAGCTCGGGAGTGCCGGGTGGTGGCGCGGAGGCAAGGAGAATGGCTGTGTTTGGCTTGGCCGTTTGGATTTTCACCTGGCTTTTTCTGCTTTGTTCAGGTGGCCGCCTCTACCTGTGTCCTCCGGCCACAGGTCACTAGGAACACACCTGTGGCTTGAACAAAGTCGGGTTTGTTCCTGTGCCCCAAACGAGACCTGCACCTCGGGGACTGCGGGGTGTGTGATTTGGGTGAGGGCTTGCTCTGGATTGGGTGCTGGCAGGAAGCAGGGTAGTCCTGGGGCCAAATCTGTGACTGGTGCAGACACCGTCACACAGTCTCGTTGGCTGCGAGAGGGGGGCGTTCGGGGTTTCTGTAGTTTGCACGGTGACCTTGTGTTTGTGGTTAGACAAGATTGTTAAGTGGTCTTCTATTCGTTTCTTTACTTTTGGTCTCGTGTCAGCATGGTTGCGTGGTCTGACGTGGGCGCTCTGGGAGATGGTCACATTCGGTGGGAACCCGCCGTAGCCTGGCTCCTGGGGTTCGGGGCTGTCCTGCTCTTTCTCCTGAGCAGCTTCCCGTGGATGCCACACACACAGCATCTTTGCTCTGTCCTGTTTGCGCCCTGGTCCTTTGCCCGGTTCCTAGAATGTCTGTAGGAAGAACTATTCCAGGCCTGGAAGTAAAAGCCGGGCGGAAGGCCTTAAGAAGAGAAGGAAATGAGAGGGAGAGACAGAGCGCGCACGTGCACGAGCAGCGCTAGGGTGTTTGGAGTTGGGAGATCCCAGCCACCCCCGAGTCCCCTCCCGTTCTGCCAGGAACCTCTCTGTGGTGCCCTCCGCATGCCTGGTGGAGGCGGTGGACCTGGCCAGTGAGGGAGCGGTGTTTGCGACCCGGAGCAGTCGCTGAAGGCCTGGCGGGAGCCTGTATGGTCGGGAGTCGGCTGCCGGTGTGAGGACAGCGTCCGGGCCAGAGGGAAGGGGAGCCCGTGGCCTGGGGAGGCCCGGGCAGAATAAAGAGGCTCCAGGACACACTGGGAGGAAGGCTGGGCCAGTCCTGCTGCAGGCGGCCCTGCCATGGAGCTCCGGCCTCCGGGGACCCCCGTGGACATTGAGACACCTGCCAAGGTCGAGCAGCAGGAGTCTGTGCGGGTGTCTGGTTGGGAGGCCAAGGCTGCAATGAATCCCCCCTGGAAGAGCGAAGTGTCAGAAGGACTAGACGTTTTATGATTTCCATGTTATTGTTTTAGAAGAATTACCACGTTATTCTTTATACCTTTTTAAAGCCTTATTTAGGCTGGGGGAAGAAGAAGAAGGGAACGGGCAGATGGTGGAATGTTAATGTAGGATGGAAAAGCATGTTTCTTGATCAAAAAATAAGTTTTAAAAATTGAAAAAGGTAGAACAGATGTGGTTGGAGGATATTTTGGAGCTGCGTTTTTGTGGCCAATCCCCAGGGGTCCCTGTGTCACCATAAAGAGTCGGGAGCACAAATCTTCAAAAGTAGCCCATAGATGAAAGTGGCAACTTTAATCTCGGAATCGTGGGTCAGAGAAGCTGGAGAGAGAGGAAATTAAAATAATTCTCTTGTTCATCTGTTAAAAGACGTGTGGGGTTCTGTGTTGCTTGAAGAGCAAGTCTTTCTTTCGATTTTTGCTGCAACAGGGGCGAATTGAAAGCCCTGTGGTGGCCGCTGGAGATGCCATCCCCTCTGGGTGGCCGTCCCGTCCAGAGCTGCTGGGGGGGGGGGGGGGGCAGCGGCGCAGTTCAAGGTCTCAGTGCATTGACACCGTTCACTCAGGTCCTCTAGCTCCCTGAATTCGATCCGCACTTGCAGAATTTGGGGGGAGAGTGAGCGCCAGCCTTGTCACCGTCACAGCGCAGACCCAGCAGTGCTTCTTGGGGCCTTTTCCTCCCAGAGGCCCGGTCCTACGGACAGGTGTGCCTCCCGTTGGTGGCTGCTGCCACTGGGCCCGTGTCTCAGAACATGGACAGAGATCTTTGACCCGTGTGTCTCTTGCTAATGGACGCACGGACACGCCTTTGCTAAGGAGGAACGCACGCTTTCTGCACGTTTCCTGAGTGGACAGAGCCCGTGCGCTTCCTCGGGCGGGTGGGCATTTGTGTCATCAGGCACGGTGGCGCTGCTGCCGGAACAGGAACCTTCTGTGTGCTCCTGTGGGTAGCGCCCCCCCCCCCGCCAGAGTGTGCCTGACCTCTGTCTTCATCATGGCCTTCACAGGTGTGATGGGAGTTTCGGTGGGGTTTGGCGTCACAGATGCTAGACAGTCCTCTGCTTTTGGATCCTTTGGGAGGGTTGAGACAGAATTCTGATGAAGAAGAAATAATGGATTGTGTTGACTTTTACTTTCCTCAGTTTTTACTAAACTCAAACACAGTTCTCATGCATTACTAGGTTGGAGAAACGTATGGTAAGGATATAACCTCCAGGGGCAAAGACAAGCCGATTGCCGTATGTAAAACTTTCAGTCGACTTCAGTTGCAAGCTTTATCTGTTCTCTCGTTTCACTTAGTTCCCCAGGATTTCCTCTCGAGCCCCACGTTCCTTGAGTGCTTTGTATTCACTTCACTCGAGGTTGGGTTTTGCTTGATGAAATGTGCTTTCAGTGGAGCGAGACAGTTTACCTACTAGCTCGAATTAAAGCGGTTTGTGAACTGCTTGCTTCCCTCCTCCCGCGTGGAAGGAGGGACCTTCGTGAGGGGCCTCCCAGGCCGTCGAGGTTCCACGTGACGCCCACCCACCGTGGAGCGGGACTGAGCATGGCTGCGGGCGCCTCCTCCTCCGCTTTGGTGTCCCCTGGTGTCTCTGGTGTCCGGGGCGCGGCTCTGCGGCTGAGCTAACCTCCCCCTGCTTCCAAATGATGTAACCCGGTGCCGACCTGCCGCGGTGATTCTCCGACGAGCCTGTGCATGCGCTAGCGTTGGTTAAATGTCATTTATAAAAAGCTGTTGTGTGGGATGTTTCTTTCCCTTTCCAGGTACAAGGGATCAGCCGGATGATTGAAAGTGCTAGCTTGGGAATTGTGTTAGCTTGGGAGATACATTTCACAAAGTAGCAGAATTGCCTTTCTCTAGGAAAGGGATTTATAAACCTAGCATTTTAGAAACTCTTAGGCATTTTTAATACAGCTAAATATTTAAGTTTGACTCTTGACACAATAGAGTGGGGCAGAGGTTTTACGTTTAGTCGGAAATGCTTCCAGGTATTTATTCTGCACGGACTTTTCCTCTGAATCTTTATTTCGGCTACGACTGCCCAGCGTCGAGTCCTCCAGAGCTCTGCTCGGGGCTGAGAACCGACAGCCGGACCCCACTCTGTGCCGGGGACCCCGGTGGCAGTTCTTAAAGCAGTTTAATTGCAACCCAGCGGTCAACTGAAAGTGTACTTAATGTGCACCCGGGGAGCTTAATGAAAAGCGTACCGTTTGTACATGTTTTTTAAAATCGACTCTGCTTTTGAAAAACAGACCACGTTTTACAGAAATGAGTGGCACCTTGACCCTGGTTTGGTCCCTGTATATAAATAAGAGCATTAAAGTTGCCAGTGGGAGTTGGGAGTGTGAAGGAAGAAGCCTCCTGGGGGTCTGATTGGAGGCCTCTTCAGCCTCTAGGAAACGCTAGCACATTCTAGTAAATCCTCTCCCCTCTTCTCATAAGTAGCTGGCTGCTTCATGTGCTGGTTCTGGTCTGGGAGCTTCTGACAGAACTGAAGGGTTGTAACCAGGGAGTGAGCTTTAGACACGGACTGCTGGTGCATAACATGCACTTCGTCTCGTGAATCGTCCCCACAGCGTTTACGAAGCAAAGCGCGCTCATCACCGTGAGATCATTTCTAAATGCCTCTCTTTCCTCTTTATAGGATGTATTCTTAATTTGCTTTTCTCTTGTGAGTCCTGCGTCATTTGAAAATGTTCGAGCAAAGGTAAGCGGGGATGTTTTAGACCAATGTTTTGTTACATAGTGTCATCTTTGGGAGGTAAAACTACCATTTAGTGATAGAAATTTTAATGATTTTGTAATTCTACTTTAGGTAGATCAATTTTTGAAATCATTGACTTTATTATGTAGAATTCTAAAGTTCAAGGTCTGATTCAGAAACGCTGCGTCCCTTGTTAAAATAACACTTTCGAGTCCGTCTGATGGAGTCATCTGCTAAAACAGCGGCCGTGACTTTCCACTCCTGCGTCTTTCACACACTTCCAGTGAAAAGTGCCATGCGCGGGATGTTCTGTTGTGATCAGGGATGTGTCCAGTGAGAGTAGTGGTGGCAGGGCTGAGACCTCAGTCCACATAATTCATGCTCACTGTTGAATATATGTAGGTAGGATTCTCAGAGTTCATGTAAGAGCTTGACCCATTTTACCAAAAGATAGTTTTTTGGGGAAGGAAGACTTTCCCTTCCTACCCCCCCCCCCCCCCCGACAAGTAGAGCCTGTTCTGTTGGGTCTTTAGTCTTGGAATCCTGGTTTGCTGATCAAACACCCACAGGTAGGCAGGCCTGTGGTTCTTGAAAGTATTGGGGGGGGGGGGGGCGGTGGGGTGGTTCCTGCCAAGAGCGCTGAGGGACTAAGGTGGGGTGGTGGGGTCAGTTGGGCACCCAGATGGGTATCGTTTAGGCAAAGAAAGTTCATGAGGGAGGGGAACGTGTCATGACTTTGTTCTCTCTTGCATCTAGTGGTACCCTGAAGTGCGACACCACTGTCCCAACACCCCCATCATCTTAGTGGGAACTAAACTTGACCTCAGGGACGACAAAGACACGATTGAGAAACTGAAGGAGAAAAAGCTGACTCCCATCACCTACCCGCAGGGTTTGGCCATGGCGAAGGAGATCGGTAGGAAATCCTTGCATTTTCACGTCTGCTTTCTTTGCACGGGATTTATTTTCTTGACAGACCGGACTCCAGTCTGGGGAAGTAGAGAGCGTGTTTTCCGACTCAGGGTCGTGATGACGCTCACCAGGTGGGTGCAGGGTCGGGGCTGCTCCGCTGGGCCACACGTGCCGGCAGGTGGCGGGGCCCGGGGAGCTGCTGCTTCGTCCTTGTCCGGGTGAGAAGAGCGGGGCTGAAAGAGGCTGTCTCCCGGCAGGTGCTGTAAAATACCTGGAGTGCTCGGCGCTCACGCAGCGAGGCCTCAAGACAGTGTTTGATGAAGCTATTCGAGCGGTTCTCTGCCCCCCTCCCGTCAAGAAGAGGAAGAGAAAATGCCTGCTGTTGTAAATGTCCGGGCCCCTCTCCTGCCCTGCCCCCCTCAGAACCTTTGTACGCTTTGCTCAAAAATGGTGGAGCCTTCGCACTCAATGCCAAGTTTTTGTTACAGATTAGTTTTTCCATAAAACCATTTTGAACCAATCAGTAATTTTTAGGTTTTGTTTGTTTAAAGTGTCAGACTTCAAACTTTCACATTATATTAAAATTTAGCCCTAAAATGGCAAGCTTTTTTAAAGCCTTATTTTTCAGAAGCCCCTATTCTTGCTCAGATTAAGAGTTGCCAAAATACCTTGTGAACTAAATTGCATTGTTGTGCTGAGAACACTAAGCACTAAACCGTTTAAGACCTTTGTCTTCAGAAGAGACCGCAGCCAGCCTCTCAAGTTCGGACGCACAGACCCCTGCTGGCTGGTCTCTGCCGGGAGAGCCCCCAGCCTCCTTCCGGAGACCGGCCGCCTGGAGCAGCCCGGCCGCCCCCAGCACCGAGCTGTGTGTCCTCCTGGAACGAGCGTAATGACTCGGCTCTCTGATCAATCTTTTTGATTTTGTAGTGAGATTTTTTTTTTTTAAAGTAGTGTATTCGCTTTTGCTGAGATTTGGAACCGCCCTCTGGCTCCCGCCCCTGTGATGAAAGGGTCCGCTGTGGCCGTGGGCACCTGGGGCGGGTGTGCGGGCCACGGGACGCGATCAGAGGACGAAGACAGTATTCTGACAAAACACTACACTGTGCACGTCATTACTAAACTGAAAGTGTCACGGGTAAAATCTTAAAAGGTTAATTTCTGTCAGATGCAGTAAATGATGAAAGGTCGGTATCATCACTAAGTGTTTTAAGCTTTTTTTCTTAGACTCCATCCCTCCTGAGATCGGGCATTTAATTCATCTTTGAACTGGTCGTTCCCATAGTTGCTGACTTAGTGCTTTTCTTATAGAACCCCTTCTTAATGAGCAATATGCCTCCTTGTATTATAAAATCTTTCTGGTAATGCATTAGACCTTTTTTTTTGTAGATTAGTGAAAGTGCATTCCTGTTCCCTTGTTACTTTATTCAGAGCTAATAAGTGCTTTCCTTAGTTTTCTAGTAACTAGGTGTAAAAATCATGTGTTGCAGCTTTACAGTTTTTGAAATATTTTAGATATTCCTAAACTATGAACTTTCGTAACATCACTGTCTTGCCAGATCACCAGTACTGTACCTTGACTAATGCTGACCCTCCTCCTCGCCACCTTCCCCTGGACACACGCTTCCTGTCGCTCTGCCTAATCAACCACGTTCCTTTGGGTCTGTGAGGTTCTGTAAGCCCGTGCTCGTGCTAACCAAGTTCTGTACAACTTACCCGCTGGCAAGAATACAAGGTTGGACCTTTCAACCACTAGAACAAAGTTTTTTAAATTGACCGTTGCAGACTTGTGGAGTGTTTTTACATTGATCTTTTGCTAATGCAATTAGCAGTTATGTTTTGCATGTGTGACTTAATAAATCCTTGAATCATATGACTGTAATACTTGAATTCTTGAGAGCTCGAACAACCTCCTGGGGTGTGTGTTCGTTTGCCTCACCTGAAAATCCTAGGCGCTTGGAAACACATTTCCAGTGCAGGTTTTCATGCTGGGGGACGGGGAGGGGCCCCTCCAGGGGAGAAGCTGAAGAGTCAGCAGGGACCGGTGGGGAGTCAGGCTGGGTTTGGGACCTTCGGATGCGGGTGGGACGTCCACACGGGTGCCCGAGCAACTGGGGCCAGAGCTCTGGGCTGAAGCTGGTGGCTTTTGGGAGCCCGAAAAGGGGGGGGAAGGAGGCCGATTATGACTTTAAGCCTGAAACTGTACTTCAATGAACAGGTCATGTCAGAATCCATCTTCTAAACCCTTTATATCATTCCGAAGATTGCTTTATTTTTGAGTATTTTTTAAAGATGTTTTTAAGAGGCAGTTTCAAGACCATGTAGTTCTGACAGTTTGCTACAAAAACCCACTGTCTCCCATCACACCCTCCCCCAAGGCAACCAGTTTGATTTCTTTTAACCTCTGTTATTTATCTCCATATGGCTAAGTGATGTAGCTTTTTACCGCCCAGTTTTTATCACCAGTTGCTTAGCAAAGAGAGATGCGTAGGGCCGGGTGTGGGGGAGAACACAGAGCCCCCACGCGGTTCCCAGCTCCCTCCCCACCCCAAATCTCCCCGTGTTCACCCATCCAGACCGCCAGCTCTCTGGACCCGTCCCGCTGGGTGTCTGGTGGAGGCTTCGTCACAGAGGCGTGTGTGCCTGATGCGACCGCCGGCTCTTTGCTTCACCCTCCGGCCCCTCTCCCCTCCGTGGGGGTCTGGCGAAGTCACAGGACCTTGGTGCTGGCAACTGCAGCCGTTCCCACTGGTCCTCCCGGGAGCCCCGGCTCTTTCCCAGTGGCACCCCGCCCCCGGCATACCTTTCCTTCCCGATCCTGGTTGGTGGTCGCTATTTAGCATCCGTGTTACTGTGCAGATGCGCCTGGCTGAGCCACTGAGGAGCAGGACTGTGCTGCACAACTACTCGTTTCTTTGAGGATAATTAAGACTATTTGCTCTTCTGTGTGCTTCACGATTTAACTGCAGACTTCCAGCCGATACCGAAATTCCTCAGGATGTCTGCTGAGTTTCAGCAATTTGCATTTTCCTAGTCTCATCCTCTGGCCACCACTTTTCTTACGTGTCGATGTTGAGTTTATTTTTTTGTAATCTCTACCTCCAACGTGGGGCTCAGACTCCGACCCCAAGATCAGGAGGCACCGCTCTACCTACCGAGCCAGCCGGTGCCCCCGGCTCCTTGTCTCTTAACTTGCTTCCTCTTGCTGAACACATTCTCCGGGTGTTTCCTGAGAAAGAAGCGTGTGGGGAACCCGTGCTCTCACGCCTTGGCCACTGCAGTTGTGTGGGATGTCTTCCCGCCTTGCACACCCCGTGCGGCTGCTGTCCCTTGTACTTCCCCCTCTGTCCTGCCTGCCCTTCTGCAGGTGGCTGCCGCCTGGCTGCTTTGGAGTTCATCTTTCTTGCTTTTAACTTTCAGGTGTTCTCACTCTCTGCCACTTTTTCAGTCTCCGGATCTGTCTTCTCTGTCCGCAAGCTGTGGTGGGGGTAGCTGGAAGTTTCTCCCGGTCGCTTGTCGCTCACGTGCCTGGTGGTCCTTGGCCCCGGGCTTAAAGGTCGACAGCCTTTACAAAACAAGATTGGAAACCAGCCCACAGGTGGCGTCCACGGGCATCTCAGATCTGTCAGCTTTCTGCCCCGAGTGTACAGGAACTGTGTCTAGAACCCAAACTCACAGCAACTGGACATTACCGTGGCATCTCAACTGGAGTTTTCTAAATGGGCCTTTGCAGGTTTGCGGAACCTAAGGCGTTAATGGCTGTGACAGCTCAGAGGCCCTGAGGGAAGGGTCTCCAGAGGTCAGATAACTTGGAGAATCTTCATGAAGGTTCTGGCAGCCAAGGGTGAGAAGCTGAGAGACCTCATCCCCTTGCCTTCAGGTGCGCTGCTGTCCGGGGGCCCCCTCCACCCCAGAGCGAACCAAGGGCCAGATTTCTTCCAGCTTTCTGGCAAACCAGCTCACCTGACTAGTCCTGTGCCACCCTCTGTCCCAGGTGCCTGGGGAATCTGAGCTGTAAACCAGGGCAGTTCCGGTCTTTCCTCCTCCACGTAAGATCCTGTTTCCTCCAGTCAACCATTTGTTCCTTCTCTTCTTTCCCCATCCTGGTGTATTTATGCTTTTTAAAGAGACCAATTTACCGTCATTTCCTAGCACTTCGGTGGGGGTTAAATCAGATGCCTCTGCAATCTCAGTCTTTAGCCCGAGCTCCAAGAAAAAAACTATCCAAGAAGACTTCCTTTTTGTTCAGACAGAAAGCTTTTCAAACGCCATTGCTGTAAAACCACCCAGTAAAACAGGCCTTCCCGCAAACATCCAGTGGAAGAGTACGTCACTGTACAGACACGAACGACACGTGTAAGTGCTTTATTATAAACTCCCTCGGAATTCACTGGCTGACGTCCAAAAGCCAAAGTAATAGGTGAAAATAAAGCAGCTTGATGTTGAGCTGGAGCGCCAAGGAGCAGTGGCCCCAGTTCCCAGCCTGACCTCGGGGCTGACCCTTAGCGCCACCCAGGAGAAGACCCATCCGTACCCTTACAGTGACGCACTAAGACTGTGTAGCCAGGAAAATCCAGTCTGCCGGGTTCAGACTCCTAAACAGTGGTAAGACGAGACCCTGTCAGTGAAAAGGTGGGACGGGGGGTGAGAGTCCACAGATCCGTCAGGTCCTTAAACCTGGCCGTGGATCCCAACTTGTGCTGGGACGGTTCTGAGATCATCAGGGAATTGCCCTGGAGCTTCCCGAAGCTTCCTACACGAGTCCCGTCATCTCCGTGTTCTCTCCTGACACCCGATCTTGCTAACGCTGTGACCAAAATGACTTCCCAAATTGTTCCGTGATTCAGAAGACCACCGAATCTAGTACCTGTCGGGTTCCTATCGACGGACATCCACCGGCATCACGGACGTCACTCTGCTACTGTCCACGTAAGAACAAAAGTGTGAGTCTGCCGTCCTCGAGCGGTTTAGAGTGGCTCTACTTACACCACGTCCACGTTGGAGCCACCTCCGGGGGGACAGAAAACGTAGGCGGCCCTGTCGGACACCACGCTGTCCAAGGCTTTCATCAGGACGTCGGGCATGTGGTCCGTTAACATCTTCGGGCCGATGAGTATTTTGCTGAACTGTGATTCGTGTGCCCACCTCGCACTATACCGAGCCGCGGCGCCGCAAAACCTGAGACAGACAGAAGCTGAACTCGCGGAGCGCCCCCCTTGGCTGGAAGCGCGCGTCAAGGGGGACCGAGCCACGCCGCCCGCACTCACCTCCCCGAGGTGCCTTCTTCCTCCAGGTGGATGATCCTGCCGGGAGGGTAGAGATGGGGGTACTTGGCGGGGGACTCCAGGGGGGAGTCGCTGGAGAAGCTGTATGTCGGGGACCCGTGCGTCAGCAGGCTCTGCTCCCCCAGAAGCGGCTGCGTCAGGTGTCCCTGGGCGCCCCCGTCCAGCTCTGTTGGAAGGTTGTCAGGGTCGCCTCCGAACAGCTCATACCAGCACCCGCGCAGCAGGATCTTGTACTGAGGGGAGAGCGAGAAGGCAAGTGCCTGTCACCCAGTCCTTCCCGGGCCACACAGACCTCGGACCATAGCACTTGCTGCGGGACGGTGACCTCAGAGCTCAGATACCTCCCTGGTTTGTTTAAACCACAGGTCTTAGGAGCGTGGACCTCGGTGGCCCGAACTCCTGTATCTCTTGCACAACGAAGCCACATCAAACTTGAAGCAACAGTAAAAACCACATCATGCAGATTTTGAGAAAAAGTTACCCTTAATTCTTTTTAGGCAGTTCTGCCAACCAGCTTCATTCTTTCCCTTAAGCACATTACTTTTTAAAAATTTGATGAGTGGGGGGTAGTTGGTAAGGAGAAAGCTTATTAAAAGAATTTTTTTGAAAGTCAGAAAACTTTGTTTTCATAGTAAATTAAATCATCAAAAACTCTACATCCTTGGGGCGCCTGGGTGGCTCGGTCGGTTAAGCGTCCGACTTCGGCTCAGGTCATGATCTCACAGTCCGTGGGTTCGAGCCCCGCGTCAGGCTCTGTGCTGACAGCTCAGAGCCTGGAGCCTGTTTCAGATTCTGTGTCTCCCTCTCTCTGTGACCCTCCCCCGTTCATGCTCTGTCTCTCTCTGTCTCAAAAATAAATAAACGTTAAAAAAAAAAATTAAAAAAAAGAAAACAAAAAAACTCTACATCCTTGTTACCACCTATCATCCGCTGCCTTGAAACATACCTCTAAGAATCATGTTTATATTACTTCTTTAAATGTTCATTTATTTTGAGAGAGAGAGAGACTGTGAGCCAGGGAGAAGGGCAAGAGAGAATCCCAAGCAGGCTCTATGATGTCGACACCTGACACGGGGCTTGATCTCCTGCACCGTGAGATCATGACCTGAGCCAAAATCAAGAGCCAGATGCTTAGTCGACTGAGCCACCCAGGTGCCCCTGAGAATCCTTTAAAAAATAATAATAATAAATAAATTATATATGTGTGTGTGTGTGTGTGTGTGTGTGTGTGTGTGTGTGTGTGTATGTTTCTTTTGAGAGAGTGAGCTCAATTGGGGGAGGGGCAGAGAGGCGAACAGAGGTTTGGAAGCAGGCTCTGAGCTGTCAGCCTGGTGCGGGGCTTGAACCCACGAACTGAGAGATCATGACCTGAGCTGAAGTGGATCATTTTTAAATCTGCCCTTTAAAAAAAAAAAAAAAAGTGTTTTTTTTTCTCAGTACATCATGGATATCTTTCTCTGTTGGTAAATGTAAATTTATGTCACCATTTCTAAGGACTACAACATTCCATGGTATACTAATAATTCTTAAACTCTATTTGGCAGCCTTATTTTCTAAGCTTTGGGACCAAAAGCATCAGAATACTGTTGGTCACAAGACAGGGCAAAGAAAGCGCATCACTGAAGTGGAACAGGGAAGGTTCTACCGCAGTCTCTAACCGTGGCATTTCAGGACCGAGCCGTGTGCTTTCCTTGGCATCGGCCCCGAGCCCCAGATGGAAGCTGTACCCCGGGGAGAGAGAGCCTCAGGCAACGGCATCGAGTGCGCTGGGCTAAGAGCCTCTGAATTGAGAAACTTCCTCTCGGGGCACACGCGGCCTCCAGCTCCTGCAGACCCTCTTCCGGGCACCCCCAGGTTACCTTGGGCTTGTCACAGTGCGCGATCACTCGCAAGATTCTCTTCTTCAGATCTCCCAAGTTGGTCACACTTAACCTGTTTAGCAGAAGACCAGATTGAAGCTCGAAGTCCGGTCTTTCAGCTGCCCCGAGCCCCGAGGAAGCGCCGGCAGACTCACCTGGGGATGATATCCTTGCCTAGCACAAGCGACACGGTGAAGTTCTTGGAGTGTTCATAAAGGGATTTGCTGAAATTTCAGAAAGATAAACATTCGTCAGGTTTCAGGATCATATTGCCCGCAAAGAGCTCCAAAGAGAAACCAAGCAACTTTGCCAGGTGACGAGGTCAGTTTTCAGAGACTTGGGCTGTTCTCTACCCTTTAAAAAGGGAAGAGAAAGTAGAGAGCATCCAATCGGAGCGACTCCTTCCCCGGATTCTAGTGAAGCCACAACAGCCGTCAGCCGGATCGAGACGGCAGACCACGCGCGTGCTTGTACCCTTCGCCCCCGCAGCCCCGCTTGGAGGGACCTAACAGACACTCTTGCCGGGCTCCCAGGGGGCTCAGTTGCTTAAGTGTCCGACTCCATTTCGGCTCAGGTCATGATCTCACAGTTTGTGGGATCCAGCCCCAAGTCGGGCCCTGCAAAGACAGCGAGAGCCTGCCTGGGAATCAATCTCTCCTCCTCTGCCCCTCCCCGGCTCGTGCAGGGGTGTGCGCGCTCTCTCAAAATAAATACACTCCAAAGAAAAAACACCAGCTGGCAAAAACGGAGAAGGACAGATACAAAAGGCTATCACTGCTTATAATAGCAGAGGCTGGAAACCCCAATGTCCACCCCTGGAGAGCTGTTCAATTCATAAACCACAGCACGTCCAGGGAGTACCGAGTCCTCAGCAGCAGGAGAGTGAGGGTGGCCTGTGCTGCTGTGGGGTGGTCTCAGGACACACGGTCAAGTTACAAGTTACAACAACACCCACGGCAGCATGAAGACTTAGCTACCTTTTATCGAAGAGGAGGAAGAATGCAAAGTTGTATCCGTATTTGCTTTTATATGTAAATAGGTGAGAATTATGGAAAAGCGAAGTTAAAAACTAATGGTGACCTCAGGGAAGAAGGATGGAAAGGAGATTTCTCTGAGTGTCTCTTGCTCTGTAGAGTTATCTTTGGAACCATGTCAGTGTTTTACATAATCATAAAAATTAAAAGAAGGAAAGCACTTCCTAGCATCGAGAGTGAAAGAAATGAACCTAGCGGTGTATTAGCCAAACGGAAGGATTATTTCAGGTGACCTTCCAACAACAGAAGTTGGCTGTCCATCCCTGGGGGGGATATTACATAAGAACAAAACCAAGTGTAAAAAAACCCAAACCGCCTGCAGCAACCCTCCCACTATCAGCATTCCGAAAGTGGTCAGTCTGTGTGGCCTCTGCACACATACATAGGTGCGCACACGGCTCTGCGGACCTACTAAAAACTGGGGCTCAAGGAAACCAAGATTTTTAGCATAAGAGAAAGAAAGATACAATTTCGGTAAAAATCCCGATCTTTAAGTTGAAAGTGTCAATATGAAGTAAGGATACGTTTTCTCTTTGGCGTAACAACAGCATTTCCTACCTCTTAGCACTGAAAAGGCCTAGAAACCGTGACCCCGCCTGGCAGGAATGGGGCACCCGGTGCCCGGGTGACAGTCTCTAATACCATTTCCTACTCAAAAACAACACAGTACTCCATGGAGAGACGGTTGCTGCTTCCAGATGGCAGGACCGGGCAAGAAACCTGAGAACGTTTTGCGGTGCCAGAAAGGAGACACCTGTCCGGACACCCGGGGCCGTGGCAGGGTGAGAAGTCTGGTTTGAAGGGACTCCGCTGGCCAAAAGGGGACCGTGGGAACATCAGCAACTCTGCTGCAATGGGCTGAGATAGTTTCAAAGAATTAAGGTCCACCTCTGGAGAATGCTAGAATACCGATTCAGCACTCGGCACACAGCTAAGGACAGGGAAGGATTCAAGCATTCATGCATCTGTTCTGCTTAAACTGTGAGAAGCTTATACCTCAGATAACCAAGTACTTGGAAGAAAAGTTTTTTGTTTTTTTTTTTAATTTTTGGCTAATAACTGTAGAAGGAATGCCAGAATATCAACATCTTGCAATCTCTAATAAAATATGTACATATCAGTTATCAGCTGCCAACGTCACAGAGCCCAGCAGACCGGTGCCTCCTGAGGTGATCCAATAGGAATCACGTACCATTCCCACCACGCATTACTGTCAAAAAAAATCAACCCCGAGTCTGTCAAGTTTCTAGACATAATTACCATCTTCTAGGACACACAGCCAGCGGTACGCAGGAACGTGTTACGTGACATGGTGAATATACGAGAAAGGAAATCCAGAATGTGGATTCTCCACAACAAGTAACCTTGTTTCGGAAATAAAGAGGGAAATGAGAAATCTATACATTAAGAGAGTTCACAGAATTTCTGTTGTCTGGATTGCCTGCATGTACACTACTAAATGTGATTAAAAACTAACAACAAAAAAAAACACAGTTACAAGACGAATCCACTGTATCCAATGTGAGAATCTTGTTTGGAATTTATAACTTTATGAGATCATTGGGAGAACGTGATCAGTTAGTTACCGGTACGAAGAAATTATTAACTTTTTAAAAAAGTGCTCTACGCTATAGAGATCAGCATATTTACAGATAAAATGATAGGTCTCAGATTTGCATCAAAGTAATCTTGCCATGGGATCTGTGGGAAGCAGGGGGTACCTGAAGATTCATCGTGTTAATAAACTACTGAAGCTGATTAAATGGTGGCTTCTGCTCTTTTGACCTTGGTTTGAATTTGTAATTTCTGTATGAAAATTCCATTAAAAAAAAAAATTTTTTTTTTTAACGTTTATTTATTTTTGAGACAGAGAGAGACAGCATGAATGGGGGAGGGGCAGAGAGAGGGAGACACAGAATCGGAAGCAGGCTCCAGGCTCTGAGCCATCAGCCCAGAGCCCGACGCGGGGCTCGAACTCACGGACCGCGAGATTGTGACCTGAGCTGAAGTTGGACGCTTAACCGACTGAGCCACCCAGGCGCCCCTGAAAATTCCATTTTAAGATGATCATAAGCACTGAAGAGAGCATTAGTGATCTCGTAAAGAAATCCGAAGAACTATCCAGAAGGTAGCACTAGAAACAAAGAAACAAGGTATGAGAGACAAGTTCACAACGTGCAGTAAGAGCAAGGCAGTAATGCCTGTCTGATGGGAGGCCCCCAAGGAGTGGGAGACCGCAGAGGCAGCCATCTGCCACATGTGACTAGGCCTTCACAGATTGGGGGATCTAAACCTTTCAAGCAAGATACATTAAAAGGAGATTCTACAAGCACTTAGGAAAAAAGCAAACACCCATGTAACCTGGATGCACCTTACTGAGTAAAAGAAATGCAACACAAAAGACAGTGTATTGTAGGATTCCATTTATGACATGCTAGAGAAGAGAAAACTACAGTGACAAAAAGATCCTTGGATACCTGGGGGTGGGTGGAAGGGACTGACTGCAAAAGGACACAGGACATTTTAATGGTGATCAGCCCCGAAAGGAAAAAAAAAAGAGAAAACTGTCATTTGTGAAGTTATTATATACAAAAAAAAAAAAAAAAAAAATCTGCAGAGGAATTCTAATTAATAGGGAAATTTAACAAGGCTGTTGGATACAAGAGGAAAGACAAATTTCTATGAGCTTGATCTACGTCAGCCAAAGGAGAAAATGATAAAATTTAATTGGAAGACATTAAAGGGTCCCGGAATATTTGAAAAGCGACTTTATGTTCAAAGGCTGGAAGGCTCAGTAATGTGTTAGTTACCTCCAGAGTGAACTAGAAAGTAAAGGCAGCTGAAATAAGAACTAAGCTTTTTGTTTACGGAACTTGCAAAGTTGATCCCAAAATTGATATGAGGTGCAAAGGGCTAAGAACAGCCACGAAGCTCTTGCAAAAGCAAAAGGCACGGGGATTTGCACCACTAGAGGCCAACACTTTGTGTTGGCAGCAGGGGAAGGGCTACGATGTTGCGCTGTGTGAGGGGGAAATGACTGGATCCCAGACTCACACCGCACACAAAAACGCAATTAAACACAGACTAAAGATCTACCTAAAGGTGAAAGGCCAGACTAAGAGCTGTTGGAATAAAGATGAGCTTCGAATCCTTACGATAGAAAAAGATTTCTTTAAAAAAAAATTTTTTTTTACATTTATTTATTTTTGAGAAACAGAGTGAGACAAAGCGTGAGCGGGGGAAGGGCAGAGAGAGAAGGAGACACAGAATCTGAAACAGGCTCCAGGCTCTGAGCAAACGGTCAGCACAGAGCGTGATGTGGGGCTCAAATCCACAAACTATGAGATCATGACCTGAGCCAAAGTGAGACGCTCAACCGACTGAGCCACCCAGGTGCCCTGAAAAAGATTTCTTAAATAAGAAACAAAAATCATAAATGAAAAGGCTGACAAATGAAGGTTAAAATCAAGAACGCAAGGAAGTGAAGACAGGACTCAATGCAAGTACAGAGCACATTGAGGACCAGGAGAGCATATTCACGACACTTACTTGCAGCTGCAAAAGAACGGACTACATAATATACGTGTTTGCAGATCGAGAAAGCAAAAGACGACCTGACAGAAAAATGGGCAAAAGGAACACCACCAAAGTGGAAACTCAACAGACAAGGAATCCAGTTCTATAAATTCTGAAACCACACAAATCCAAACTGCTATGTGGAGACCTGAATATAAGCAGTAAAACTACTTTTTAAAGCAAAGGAAGAGGGGCGCCTGGGTGGCTCAGTCGGTTAAGCGTCCGACTTCGGCTCAGGTCATGATCTCGCGGTCCGCGGGTTCGAGCCCCGCGTTGGGCTCTGGGCTGATGGCTCAGAGCCTGGAGCCTGCTTCCGATTCTGTGTTTCCCTCTCTCTCTGCCCCTCCCCTGTTCATGCTGTGTCTCTCTCTGTTTGAAAAATAATAAATGTTAAAAAAAAAAAAATTAAAAAAAAAAAAAAAGCAAAGGAAGAATTTTCACAAAGGTCAAGATGGGGAGTATCTGCAGGGAAGGAGAGGACGCACAGGGAATTCTAAGTCATTGAACACTTGGTTTCTCAATGTGGGTACAGAGCGCTGTATTTTTAAATCTACTTTGTTGAGGTGGACACAGCAAAATCACCCAGTGTGAGTGGACAAGTCCTGACAAATGCTTTAACTGCTTAACTGCCACCACCATCACAATAAAGAACGTTTCCAGCACCCCCAAGAGCCCCCCTGTGTCCTCTGGCCATCAATCCCACCCCCACCCCAGGAGGTGAGATAACTGGAATCCTACAATAGGTCTTGTGTGTAGACTTTTCTTCACATGGCAAAATGCATCCACATTGTAAAGATGTTGCTTATCCTTCTCAGAAAATGTAAATTTTGTATTAAATGTTTCACAATCTAAAAATTCAGTTAAAAAAGTCATTCCTGGGGCACCTGGGTGGCTCAGTCGGTTGGGCGTCTGGCTTCGGCTTAGGTCATGATCTCACAGTCTATGAGTTCGAGCCCCGCATCGGGCTCTGTGTCTCTGAGAGACAGCTTGGAGCCTGAAGCCTGCTTTGGATTCTGTGTCTCCCTCTCTCTCTGCCCCTTCCCTGATCACACTCTGTCTCTCAAAATAAAATAAAAACATAAAAAAAAAAAAAAAAAATTAAAAAAAAGTCATTCCTGTTGGGGCTCCTGGGTGGCTCAGTCAGTTAAATGTCCAACTTTGGCTCAGGTCATGATCTCGCAGTTTGTGGGTTTGAGCCCAACATCAGGCTCTGTGCCGTCAGCTCAGAGGCTGGAGCCTGCTTCGGATTCTGTGTCTCCCTCTCTCCCTGCCCTCGCCGGCTTCCTCTCTGTCTCTCTCTCAAAAATAAATATTAAAAAAAAATTTTTAGAAGTCGTTCATGTCTTTTGATATGTATAAATGTATATTTTAACATAAAAAGAGCTTTAAGGGGCACCTGGGTGGCTTAGTGGGTTAAGCTCAGGTCATAATCCCACAGTTGGTGAGTTCGTGTCCCGCATCTGGCTCTGTGCTGAGAGCTCAGAGCCTGGAGTCTGCTTCAGATTCTGTGTCTCCCTCTCTCTGCCCCTCTCCTGCTCACACTCTGTCTCTCTCTCAAAAGTAATAAACGTTAAAAAAAAAAAAAAAAAAAAAAAAAGCTTTAAAAATTGGAAAGGTGTACAAATATTTATATATAAATATAATGGATGGAATTATAATTACTAAATATAATTATAATTACCAATAGTACCACAAAATGTAAATTTCCATCCACAGAATAAATATGGCATAACCAGATAATAGAATACTCAGCAGCTACATAAAAAACATGCTCTCAAACAATATTTAAGGATATCATGTATACAAAATATTATGTCCGGGTGACTGGCTGGCTCAGTTGATTGGGCCAACTCTTGATTTTTAGCTCAGGTCATGATCCCAGGGCTGTGGGATCCAGCCCTGTGTTGTCAGACTTGACGCTGAGCATGGAACCAGCTTAAGATTGTGTCTTTCTCTCTTTCTGCCCCTCTCCAGCTTCTGCTCTCTCTCTCAAGTAAGTAAAAAATGTTAATATGTAAAACATAGCCACACACAAGCAGCTAGAAGTAAACAAACCTAAATAGTTACAATGTGATTTCTGGGTAGAAAATCTCTGATCTTTCCACTTTTTTACATTTTCCAAAACTTCCGTGATGGATACAAATTTCTTTGTTCCTCCCCTTTTTCCTTCTTTTTAAATTATAGCACAAACTTCTTTTATCATTAGGAGAAAAAATTATGTAGGATTAAGTATGTTAAGTAAGAAAAGACAAATATACTTTTGAACTTAAAAAAATAATCAGGAAACAAATTCAGGAGAGTTGTAGGCTACAGGACGACTCCGGACATAACACGGGGCACAGTATTACGCAGGTTCGGTTGCAGTAAAGCAAATACTGCGGTACAGCGACTAACGTGAATCGTTTGGTTTCCCAGCGCAGAGAAGTTCTGTTTACACGCGTTGCAGTCTATTAAGTGTGCAACGTCTATTTAACTTTTTTTAACGTTTCTTTATATTCGAGAGAGAGACAGAGCTCAAGCGGGGGGAGGGGCAGAGAGAGAATGAGACACAGAATCTGAAGCAGGCTCCAGGCTCTGAGCTGTCAGCAGAGTCTGAGGCGGTGTTCAAACTCATGAGCTGCGAGATCATGACCTGAACCAAAGTCAGACGCTTAACCCACTGAGCCACCCAGGCGCCCCAAGTGTGCAATGTCTATTTAAAGTGTGCAATGATGTGTCTACAAAAACAATGTACACACTGTAATTAAAAAATACTTTATTGTGGGCGCCTGGGTGGCTCAGTCGTTTAGGCGTTCGACTTCGACTCAGGTTATGATCTCACAGTTTGTGAGTTCGAGCCCTGCCTCAGGCTCTGTGCTGACAGCTCCGAGCCTGGAGCCTGCTTTGGATTCTGTGTCTCCCTCTCTCTCTGCCCCTACCCTGCTTGTGCTCTGTCTCTGTCTCTCAAAAATAAATAAACGTAAAAAAAAAATTTTTTTTTAAATACTTTATTGCTAAAAAATGCTAACCACCATCAGAGCTTTCAGTGAGTCATAACCACCCATCACACGTCAACATAACAAAATAATGAAAAAAATTGAAATACTGCAAGAACCTTTAAAATGTGACAAAGACATAAAGTGAGCTGATGCTGTTTGAAAAGTGGTCCCAACAAACTTGCTTAAGGCAGGGCTGCCACAAACCTTTATTTATTTAAAAAAAATTTAAAAAGTGAAGCAGTACCTGCGAAGCACAATAACACAAGGTATGTACTTGTATACAGGAATCTGTTGTTGGCATAAGCTAATGAGCTATCGGAAAGAAAAATAAGAAAGCAATCCGACTTACAGTTGCACCCCAAAAACACGAAGGAATCAGTTTAACCAAGGAGGGGCAAGACGTGTGCACTGGAAACCCTAAGACCTGATGAAAGAACTGAAGACAAGAATAAATGGGAAGCTTTCCATGCTCGCGGACTGGGAGAATTAATACTGTCAAAATATCCACACTACCCAAAGCAATCTAGAGTCAGCTCAATCCCTATCTAAATTCCAATGGCATTTTTCACAGAAATAGACAAAATAATCCTAAAATTTATGCGGAACCACAAAAGACCCCAATCGCCAAAGCAATCTTGAGAACGAAGAGCAAAGCTGGAGGCATCATGCTCCCGGATTCCAAACGATATTATAAAGCTACAGTAATCAAAATAGTATGGTATTGGCATAAAAACAGACACACACCCCAGAAATAAAGCCAACTAATTTACAACATAGCAGCAAGAATATACGAGGCGGCCAGAACAATCTCTTCAAGCAATGGTGCTGGGAGAACCGAAGCCACGTGCAGAAGAATGAGCCTGGACCCCTATCTTACACCACAACACGACCCAACTCAAAATGATGAAAGACTTAGATATAAGACCCGAAACCATAAAACTCTCAGAAGAAAACAGGCAGTGAGCTCCCAGACATTGGTCTCAATGATGACTTTTTGGATCTGACCCCAAAAGCAAAGGCAACAAAAGCAAAACTAAACAGGGAGGGACCACATCCAACCGAAAAGCTTCTGCACAGAGGGAACGACCGACAAAACGAAAAGGCGATCTGCGGAATGGGAGAAAACATTTGCAAATCATACCTCTGACAAGGCGTTGATACCCAAAATATATAAAGAATTCACACAACCCACTAGCAGAAAAACAGTAAGATTTAAAAATGGGCAGAGGAGCAGAACAGACATTCTTTTTTTTAAGCAATACTTTGTGGTTTTTTTGTTTTTGTTGTTGAGAGAGAGGACACCAGTGAGTGAGGGGCACAGAGAGGGAGGGAGAGAGGGAGAGAAAGAGAGAGAGAGAGAGAGAGGGAGAGAGAGAGAGGGAGAGGGAGGGGGGAGAGGGAGGGGGGAGAGAGAGACAGAGAGAGAAGCAGGGCTCACCCAAAGTGGGACTCGAACTCACAAACTGTTAGATCACGACCTGAGCTGAAGTTAGATGCTTCACTGACTGAGCCACTCAGGCGTCCAATACCTTTTTTTTTTTTTAAAGTTTATTTTTGAGAGATAGTGCACATGCGTACAAGCAGGGGAGAGGCAGAGAGAGAGAGAAGGAGGGAGGGAGGGGGAGAGAGAATCCCAAGCAGGCTCCATGCTATCAGTGCAGAGCCCCACATGGGGCCTGATCTTGTGAACCATGAAATCACGACCTGAGCTTAACTCAAGAGTCAAGACTGCTTAACCGACCTAGTCACCCAGGTGGCCCTAAACATTTTCTTTTTAAGTAGACTCCACACCCAGTGTGGAGCCCAACACGGGGCCCAAACTCACGACCCTGAGATCAAGACTCGAGCCAAGATCAAGAGTCGGATGCCTGACAGCCACCCAGGCACCCCGAATGGACTTTTTTCCAAAAAAAGACATGCACGTGACCCACAGGTACGTGAAAGTGCTCAACATCACTACTTCTCAGGGAAATGCAAATCCAAACCACGACGAGATATCACCTGACACTTGTCCGAATGGCTAGTAAAACAACAAAGGTCCCCAAACAAGAAATAACGAGTGCTGGCGAGGATGTGGAGAAAAGGCAACCCCGGTGTCCTGCTGGCGGGAAAGCAAACTGGTGCAGCCGCTGTGGAAAACAGTGTGGAGTCTCCTCAAAAACCTAAACGTGGAACTATCATGTCATCCGGCAATTACACTTCTGGGTATGTGTCCAAAGAAAATGAAGACACTAACTTGAAAAGAGAGCTGTACCCCCACGTTTACTGCAGCATGATTTGCAACGGCCAAGACGTGGGAACTACGTAAGCGTGCATCAGCACATGAATGGAAAAGAAGTGGTGTGTGTGCACGTGCATGTACAATGACCATAAAATACAATGAAATTCTGCGATTTGCAACAACACGGATGGACACTGAGGGCATTATGCTAACTGAAATCAGTCAGACAGACTTATTTACTTTTATAAATACTGTATGATCTCACTTATATGTGGAATCTAAAAAAAAAAATCCCCCAAAGCCAAGCTCACAGACACGGAGAATACAGGCTGGTGGCTGCCAGAGGCGAGGGCTGCAGGGCAGGTGGACTGGGTGAACGGAGCCCAAGGGCGCAAAGCCCGAATTATAAATAAGTCACGGGGACCGATGGGGATGGAAGTACAGCATGGTGATGAGTTACTAGCACCAGATGGCACATCTGAAAGCTCCTAAGAGAGGGGCGCCTGGGGGGGCTCAGTCGGGTGAGCGTCCGACTTCAGCTCAGGTCATGATCTCATGGCTTGTAGGTTTGAGCCCCGCGTCGGGCTCTGCGCTGACCGCTCGGAGCCCGGAGCCTGCTTCGGATTCTGTGTCTCCCTCTCTCTCTGCCCTTCCCCCACTTGCGCTCTGTCTCTCTGTCTGTCTCTCTCTCTCTCAAAAATAAACAAACACTGAAAGTTGCTAAATGAATCTTAAAAGTTCTTATCCCAAGGAAAGAAATTCTGTCATGTAAGGAGACAGAGGTTGCCTAGACTTCTTGTGACCATTTCACAACGTATTCTGTGGGACATCTGATGTGAGCCGTCCCTCCGTGTAGAGAGTCTCCGCTCTGTGCCCTCTTGGAGAGCAGAGCTGTGCTCACGCAGGCCTGTGAAAGGCTGTTCGGTGTCCCTGCAACTGTGCAGTGCTTGAAGCAAACGGGCTGAGCACGAGAGATCACGAGATCACAGCTCCAAGACCGGTCTGGAGCGCGCGGCACCCCGTCACACGCCTGCCAGAAACAAGTACCTCAGCAACCCCCGGGGCGGGGAGAAGGCGTAGCACCGGAGTTGAGGGTACGAGCTCCTGAGCATGATGGCCAGCAGGGCCGCGGCGCCGGCCCCCAGGCTGTGTCCCACGACCACTAGCCTGTATTCCTGCGGGACAAAAGCAGAACGTGTCGTGGTTAAAACGAAGCAGACGGCAGATGACAACGACGGGAAGGAAAAGAAAAATGAAAACCTCACGGGAGCAATGCTGAACGCTTGGCTCAAGATCCCATCGTTGATGAGGCGCTGGTACACATATCTGGCGGCTTGAGAAATCCCCTAAAAATGCAGACGAGAGAAGGTGACTTTTGACCATCAGACGAAATGAGTTCCGTTATGACAAGTGACAGGCTTACACCGTGCACACTCATTTGTGACGGTCTCCCCAAGGCGGAGACCGGCACCTGGGGATCAGCGGCCACAGCTCCCACTCGCCCTTGTGTTCCTGGTTCCTGATGCAGAGTTCGGCCTGGAGAGGGGGCTCCATGGCTGTTTTCATGAACCAGTGAATGGGTAACATCGGGAACACACGTGCATGGCAAGGGGTCTTTCTACGGCTTATTCTGAAGCTATACGATATTTTGCTGTATACACATACCACGGTTTACTTCAGCCAAGTCCTGACGGATTGTCAGGTTTAGATTTTAAGTGGCTGATCTTCTAACATTGGAACATAAAACATTAAAACATAAAGTTCCGAGTAAGTGATATTCGTCAAGCATTCAGTTTTGGCAAAGGCAAAACTAAGACCATCGGAAATGAGTTCTAGGGAGGTCAGATTTTAGTTCCATTTCAAAGAAGAAATGAAATGTAAAACCTCCTAACAAATACAGCTGTCCTAAGAAACAGGCTTCTTGAAAAATGAAGCAGTTTCAATGGAGGACGAGACAAGGCCGGCGTGGCCCCTGTCCTCGTGCGGCTGCTCTCCTAACAAGACCGAAGGGGAGAAATCCTGTGTTCAGATGCGAGACGCGGGAGAGCCTCCCGAGCTACTGCAAATCCCTGAGTGGGTAACGACTGAATTCTGTGGGAGGCGGCGGGACCTGGCCTCACACGAGAGAGGCCCGGTTCCGGACAGACAGAGCCAAAAGTGACCTGGACACCACTGCAGCTGGCCGAGTCCCTGGCCCGTGTCACACACGCAGGCCAAGACTGTGCTCGCTTGCACGGTCGTGAACTCCAACGACTCCGGCCGGTATCGGGGCCAAAACGTGTAGGAGTGAAGCCAGAGGTGGAGAGCAGCAGTACAGGCCCCTAGGCCTGGAGCTCCAGCAGCCACCTTCCTGGCCCGAGGGAGGAGCTGCTTCTGGAGGGACCGGGACCAGGCTCAGAGCGCATCTTGTGGTCGCACAAAGCCTGCGGCTAGATTCTAAGACCAGAGCCACTACCCAGCCCACGGAACCGCATCCTGTGGTTGGCTAGTGGCTGTGTCTCGGTAAGAAAGTCGAACATTCTCACGTGTCCGACAGTTAAACTGGATTCCTGTGTGACTCGACGCACAAAGAGACAGCTAGGGGTTGCGGGGGAACATTCACTTCTGAGGACTGTCAAGCTTCTAACGGGGGGCAGAACGAAGCCTCCAGTCTGGCCCCGCACTGCGAACTATCCAGGCAGGACACTGGCTCAATCAGCTCCACTCCGGCTCTGACGCGTTTATATAAAAACTAAGCATTTTGCTTAAAAAACGATTACTAGAGAAGTGATACGGGTTTTGGTTGAAAAACCCCCAAGTGCATAAAAACAGCACAGGCCCACCGCCCTCCACCCCGACAGCCCTGGCCCCGGAAGCAGCCGCCATGATCTCTGGGACCGGACGTTCCCCCAAACGTTAAAACACCCTGCTCGCGACCGCATCAGTCATCAGGGAAACGTGAACCCAGACGGCAGCGAGACACCGCTTCGCACCCCTGGGATGGCTGTCATCGAAGCCACGGAAGATACGTGTGAACGAGAACGTGGAGAACGGGAGCCCTCACACGCTGCACGCGGAGCGCCAACTGGTGCAGCTGGGCCGGAAGACGGTTCGGCGGCTCCTCCCCGACTGAAACCCAGCTAACACCCCGAGACGCGGCGGCCCCGCTTCCGGGTGGAGTCCCTACAGAGCGCAAAGGAAGGGCTGCAGCAGTGGCCGGCGGGCCCTCCAGTGGACAAACGGACAAGCCAAAGTGGTCTGTGCACACAGCAGAACGTCTCTCAGCAGCTGCCGAGAGGGGACTGCTGAAGGGACAGTTTGTTCGGGATGACGAGAAAGTCTGGGCACAGACGGTGGTCACGGGGACGGGCATTTGGAATCTATCTACCGCCAGCAACCCGTACGCTTACAAGTGGTTAATGTGACACGTCACATTATGTCATGTCACCGCAACCGTTTAAAAAAACCACCTCTGCTCTAGGCCCTTTGTGTTCCCGGAGGAGGAGCCCGCAGCCCCACGCCACCGGCACAGAACCAACAAGGCGAGAACTCGTGTGTTGTGTCCTCTGCACAGGAAACCCTCGGGTGACAGGACAGGGCTGCGGGGCCCCTCGGGGCTCCTGGGCGGGAGACTCGCGCGCTGGACGCTCCTTGGACCTCGACTTCCCCACGACAATGTGTGACTTTCATCAAGGGAAGAGCATTCGACTGGGGGGTCAAATGCCGAGTGACACTTATCCTAACAACTGTGTGGCCTCTGGTAAGTCCCTCGATGGCTCAGAACCTGCTCCTTCCTCTTAAAGAAACAAAAAGCAACCTGGCGGGACTGTCGTGGGAATCTGTACTAAAAGGGAAGAGAGCACTCACTCGGCACTGGCTATCTGCTGTACGGTTAGCAGGTTAGCATTCACGGGACAGTCAGACTTGGAAAAACCCTGGCCCCTCTGAGCTTCTCTTGGACGGAACATTCCCGAACACAAAACCCAGGGCTCGTACCTTGTGCGCCGAACAGTCTTGCACCCCACAGTCCAAGTTCAGGTCCTCGCTCTCCGCTGACAGGTCCGTGAGGATGTCCTGCAAAGAGCGCATTGGAAGAGGCCGCCGGGATGAGCTGAGAGCAGACACTGCGGGGCGGGTCCCTCTGAAGGACAGTCCCCTGGGTCAGACTGAGGACTGAACCTCACACCCAAACTCAGGAGGGAAACCCAGGTGGCCAGGAAGCCTGAGGGACCCATGGCAGGGAGGGGGCTGTGGGACGCGTCTAAGACACGCCTTCTGCCTAAGTACTCTGTACACCCCTCTTCTAAGTACCACAGAGCAGAGCCCTGTACCTGGGTTTTGAACAAAGCATGGTTCCTATCCTCAAGGGGCTATCAACGGCTCACAGAAACCTAAGGGAGGGTAAGAAATGCATTGGGGTGGGGGTGCTTCCTGGAGGAGGTGACGCCAGAGACTAAAGGAAAAACTTACTTTCAGGAAACAGAGAGGTGGGCAACCCCAGGTGAAGGGGCAGCAGGCCCCAGCTTGGCTAACCCACCAGGGATGGGACTCCGGAACATGTGGAGTGCCTGGTGGGAAGTGGCAAGGCAGGGGGGCTCAGGTCACAACGCTCCGATAGAGCCATGATAAGAGACATGAATTCTGTGTTAAAAAGCAACGGGGAAGGGGGTGCGGTGAGGGAGGTCCTGAGGAGTGGGAAGATCGGACCCACATTCTGGAAAGAGTCTCTGTGGACGGTATGAGGACTGACTGGGAAAATGAAAGACGAGGGACAGGGACCCGGGTAGAAAACTGCTTCCCTGGCCTGGAAAGGGGGACGGGGGCACAATCAGGGCTACGGCACTGTGCACAGAGAGATGGCCAGAGAGAGCTGGGCAGGAAGGCAGGACAGACACCGAGGACGGCTTCACCCTTTCTATAGGGGACAGCTGGGGGCTGCTGCAGAATTACCAGAAATCGGGGCCCAGACAGCGGGTCTGGAGGAGGCGAGGTGCCTGTGGTGTCCGGCCAGCACCCCCAGGTGCACCCCCTCCCTGTAGAGGGTCAAGGTCTCTCTACACTTGCTGGGGCGGCAGCAAAGTGGGAATCAGGAAATGAGATTGAGGAATGGCTAAGAACAGACCGAAAAGCACGTCACGGAAACAGGGAGAAAAAAGCCACCCAGCATCTCCCCAGGGCAGGACGGGAGAGGTCTCGGGCTGGGGACAGATAAGTAGCAGTCCTCGAGGCGTCCGCATATGAGCACCAGGAGGGGACTTGGCAGGCGCCTCTGTAGCAACTTCTTGAAGGGAAGCCCCCCCATCTCCCCAACCCCACCAGTCTGTTTCTGATGCTTCTCAGTGAAAAGGAAAACGACTTCCTGGGTTTTTCCAAAGGGAGTGTCTCACAACCGGGGTCTGCTTCAGCAGCTTCTGTCCCAGTGTTCCCCCCAACGCCTGCTGCCCTGCCTGATGCCGCCTTGATCCTCAGCTCCTGGCGCCCGCGGCTGGCCGTTCGCCCCACCCCTCGTCCCTGGGCTCCCTACCTGGAGAGACATGGTTCCTCTTACTGCCACCACGACGGACTCCTTCCTGTGGTCCAGAGCCACTAAAAAGGGAAGCTCGTAGACCTGAGGGTGAGGGAAAGAGGCAGGAGGTCCCGAGGGTAAGAACGTGTGGCTGCGGATACAGAGTTAGGCCGGCCCCCGTTGCTAACGGTTCCGCAGCCACGACTGCCAAGTGCAGCTCCCTGTCCTTCAACAGGAGGCGGGCTACGTGCAGACACGGTGCAGGGGCATCCGGGGGGCTCAGTCGGTTAAGTGACTGACTCTTAGTTTCAGCTCAGGTCATGATCTCACAGTTCGGGAGTTTAAGCCCCTGCTTGGGACTCTTCCTCTCTCTCTGTCCCCGCCCTGCTTACTAGCAAACTGTCTCCCAAAATAAATAAATAACCTTAAAACAAAGCCAAACCAAAAACACAGTACAGTATCTCTATGAAGACTTCTGGATCCATCTACGTTAAGCCGAAACAGTATGCAAAGTGTGTGTGTGTCTGTGTGTGTGTGTGTGTCTCCCCAAGTACATTTTTCTGGGGAAAATAATCTGTAGGGGCGCCTGAGGGGCTCGGTCGGTTAAGCATCCCACTTCCGCTCAGGTCATGATCTCGCGGTTTGTGGGTTCCAGCCCCGCGTTGGGTTCTGTGCTGAGAGCTCGGAGCCTGGACAGCCTGCTTTGGACTCTGTGTCTCCCTCTCTCTCTGCCCCTCCCCCGTTCCCACTCTGTCTCTCTCTCTCTTCTCAAAAGTAAATAAACATAAAAAAAAAAAAAAATCTGTAACTTCTGTCAGAATCTCAAGGGACTCCAGGACCCCAAAGAAGTTCAGAAGCGCCGTTACACCTACCTTGTCATGAAAGCTTATGTGAATGAAGTCCCTGTACTGTAGCCCTGTCGTCTGCAGGATGGAGCCAAAATGGCAGCTGAGCTGATCGCCTCCAACCAAGTCATATTCTGCTGTCCTGGTTCTACAACTAAAAACACAGGCAAGGTTGGTACTCTGCCAACCTGAGCCACTTACCAAGGAACATCGATCCCCACTGTTCTGTCTTCCCCAAATCACGAGGACCCAAGTTTACAATTTTCAGGCCTTACTCTGGCGAACATATAATGGCTTTTAAAAGACCATTACATTCCTGTGCATACTTCTTACTACAGCTTTCATCTCTGGAGTTGTGTCGATGTTTTACATATACAAAAAAATCAATATTAAGAATGGGAGATACTTGGGGCACCTGGGTGGCTCAGTCAGTTAAGCATCCGACTTCGGCTCAGGTCATGATCTCACAGCTTGTGAGCTCGAGCCCCACGTCGGGCTCTGTGCTGATAGCTCAGAGCCTGGAGCCTGTTTCACATTCTGTGTCTCCCTCTCTCTCTCTCCCTCCCCCACTCATGCTCTGTCTCAAAAATAAACAAACATTAAAAAAATTTAAAAAAAGGAGCGCCTGGGTGGCTCAGTCGGTTGAGCATCTGACTTCAGCTCAGGACATGATCTCGCGGTCCGTGAGTTCGAGCCCCGCGTCGGGCTCTGCGCTGACAGCTCCGAGCCTGGAGCCTGCTTCGGATTCTGCGTCTCCCTCTTGCTCTGCCCCTAACCCACTCGCATTCTGTCTCTGTCTCTCTCAAAAATAAATAAAGCATTAAAAAAAAAGAATGGGAGAGACTCTAAAACTCTAGTAACGGGACAAACTGACCTCTTGCGTTTGCTGATATGATGTAATTCTAAGAAGGGCGCAATACCCCTCATGGGACATTCCTGCCAAAAATGTGCATCTGGACTCTCATCAGGAAGAAACCATCTGACAAATGCAAGTTGAGGGCCATTCTACAAAATACCTACACTGTCCTTTCCAAAATGTCAAGATCATGAAAGACGAAAAATGACTGAGGAATAGTTCCAAAATAGAAAAAAACTAGGGATGCACGTCAACTAAGTGCAATGCGTAATCTTGACCTGGAGGAAAAACTGTTACAAAGGATACTATCGTGGCAACTGGAAAACTGTGAATACAGAATATAAATGAGTTATTGCTTAATGGTAACTTTCTCTCTCTCTCTGCCCCTCACCCCACTTGTACTTTGGCTCTCTCAAATTAAAAATAAAGAAAGGGGAGGGAGGGAGGGAGGGAACAGAAATACAGGCTGAAGTAACCGCAGAGAAGGGGCATGCTGATTGCATCACACTTCCAGTGGTTCAGGAAGAAGCTATGTATTTATAGTAACACAGCACATGTGACCAAACTGAGTCACAACTGGTGGCCCCATATAAAGGATATATGGGAGTTCTCAGTACTGATCTTGCAGTTTTGAAATATCTCAAAACAAAGTGTTTTGAAAGGGGAAACCGGATCATTTTTAGGAAATAAAGGACACACTGCGTAGCAAGTGACAACCAGAAGGAAGACGGAGGCCTCAAACGCATCCACCTACCAGTCCCCACCGATCTTGCACAGCCCTGTGAAGGGGTTCCGATAAATGTACAGGGGCCACCCGTAGGCGGCTGCTGCAAACTGCATGTAATGATGGCAATTTTCTAACTCT
This sequence comes from Panthera tigris, assembly GCF_018350195.1. NCBI lineage: Eukaryota > Metazoa > Chordata > Mammalia > Carnivora > Felidae > Panthera > Panthera tigris. Next base: position 4,897,843 of record NC_056675.1, on the reverse strand, counting down.
GCATCTAAATCAGCTTCCTGTAAGAGAAGGAAAAAAAGCTTTTTGTATCAGGGAGCCCCTTACGGACAAGACCAACTCACCAAGGTCATAAACCTGAACCCAAACTCCGGAGTCTCCCCTTCCTGCAACAAGTGAGCCGCGAAGACCTGGATGGCGGGATGGGGTGCAGAGAAACGTATACTCCTACGTGCCACCTTCTCTTTCAGAAGCATAAACACCCGTGGCAGGAAAACTCATCAAGCAAAGCTGACCCGTTTCCGCTCCCCAGGCGCAGAGCACAAACACACCCAGGGAGATCCAAGCCCGGTCCCTGAGTTTCTGCCACGTAGACTGCAACAGCCAAGTTCCTAAGAGAGAATGCTTTCAAGATACATGGATGTGAAGCAGCCAGGAACGGGCTCCGCTCCCTGAACTCCGGGTGAGCAAACGCCTTACCTGACGGGTGAAAAACCACAACAGCAGAAGCCACAACTCACATTCCAAGCCAGCTGCTCCTGAAATTGGTGCTGGCCAGGTTTTTCTGTTCTTTGTTTTTTGAAGATACATAAATAGGTATAAATGTCAAAACTCTACAACCCAACAGAACGGGCTTACCTGGGGGGGGCCTGGGGAATGGCTGATGACCTCATCAGGCTCCTGGCTGTTCCTGATGTTGTCCTGTTGCTGATGGAGAAGGGTGAGGCCCGCCGCAATGTCGCTGGGGACCAGATCTGTGTCCTGGGTGAAAACGGCGGCTTGTCATAAAACTTAGCAGGGACTGCCCGAGTTCCTCAAAACCCAGTTTTATACAGTTCACATGCACACACAGTTATGTGTAAAGGGGTATCTTAAAAAGTATTTTCCTTTCGAGACTTCTGCATGTGAGCTTAATGTTTTTTCCTATCCTGCCCTCAGACAAATCCACTGGAGAACAAAAAAATGTGGCTGAGCTCTTATTTCAACTTTCACTTTAAGTAACTGAACCACTTAATGGACTTCACTTCTTTTGTAAAGCTGGGGAGCAAATGGATAAGTAAATTCACCATCTTTGCTAGTAACAGCCGGTTTTAGCCCAGACTTAGATGCTTGCTCAAGATGCTGTGGTTTTGTGGCAAGAGTCCCTGGGGCAGAGATTCAACACGGAACTTAAATACACCAGCTACTGCAAGCCTCCGGGAGAAGCCCACTCCAGGACAGCAACAGAGCAAGCCGCCTGCCCCTGACTTTCCCCTCCTTTCTCCGGGTGGGGTATGGAGCAGGCAGGAATGCTCAGCTGCCTCCAGGCACTTCCAGTCCAGAAGGAGCAGGTACTGGCCACTCAGCCCGAGTCATCAGCTCTACCTGTGATGCAGGTGAAGACACCTGCTGAGAACACTCAGATGCTCTTCTTCCTTCTTCCAAACTTTAAAAAAAAAAAAAAAATTTAATGTCTATCTTCAAGAGAGAGAGATTGAGAGAGTGAGTGCATGCACGCATGGGAGAAAGGGAGAGAGAGGGAGACAGAGGATCCGAACCAGGCTCTGCACTGACAGTAGAGCCCCACGCGGGACTCGAACTCACGGATCATGACCTGAGCCAAAGTCGGATGCTCAACCGACTGAGCCACCCAGGCACCCCCGCTTCTTCCAAATATCTTAAGACTAGGCAGAAGCACTCCTGGGGATTAGTTTAGGGAGACCCTTGTCCACTGTCTACACAGAGGCTGCTGCCACCCGCCTGGTGTCAGCCTACGGGGCCAGCCCTGGACACTGCTGACTCGGACGCCGCAGGAAAGGGACCAGCAGTCACTCAGGATGGCAAGAGAACTCCTGTCCCTTACTTGGTCTCAATACTGAACACGATAGTTTACTAGAGGATGTTACACAAAAGCACTCGATGTGAAAGAAAACCAAGTTTTTCTAAATCACTGAAGAAACTGCTCTAGAGTGAGGACACCTTCCTGCGCTGCAAGGACACATCCCATCGTGCCGTAATGTGGCACACGAGGTCTGACACCACCCCGGATGCAGGACACTGCTTACACCTGCCTGCACCTGCAGCACACCGGCCGGAGGACAGAGGATCCAGGTGACTGGCAAATTACCCGCGAAACACACAGGTTCCATTATTCGCCTCCTTAAAAACTAACTAACGCCCTTCACGGTGCAAAGAACCGGCAGCAACGCAGGACACACTGACCGGAGACACGGCATCCGAAGCGCAGGGCCCCGGCTTAACGCTCCGGAGCCCACGCCCCGTGAGCATCTCCCCTGCTCTGCCATGCACAGACCACACATCTGCAAGAGCTGTTTTATGTCAACCGGGGCGCGGCTCAAAACACAGAGGGCTCATCTTCACGGAGGAGACATTTACTCAGGAGAAGAGACGAAAGCAGACCCCTTCGGCTTACTGAAAAGTAGGTTGAGAAAAGCTCTGCCGTACTCGAAAAAGCAACTCGAGTATGGTCATCTTTCCCGACGCAGCAGCACAGTAACTTGATCCTGGTCTCCCACACGCTGGTAGCTGCTGTCTTGAGGCCGTTAAGTAGCTGGCTCGATTCATGACTGTCCAGGTGGTTGGGGCCAGCAGAGGAATATGGAGCCATCTTCCCCCCCAGTGGGTCAAAGACGACGATGATGGTAACCACAGTGGAGACGATGATAATCCAGCTGCAAAACAGAGAGAGGAGAAGGCGCGATGACCGTGGGTCCCACGTCCACATGCATGAGCCAGGGCTCCCTCCTCAGGGTTCAGTTTTTACATCTGTACAGCCGTGGCTCTACTTACTGAGGAAGATGTGGATTTCCCAGAACCACGCTGAGGTGAGTGACTTGTTTTTTCTAGAAAGTTCTTTATGCATCCACGGCTGACCCAGGCCTCACAAAAATCATAGCCTTAAAAGTAAAGACCACAAAAGGGGCACCTGGGTGGCTCAGTCGGTTGAGTGTCCGACTCCTGATTTGAGCTCAGGTAATGATCTCACAGTTCATGACATCCAACGCTGTGTTGGGCGTGGAGCCTACCTGAGATTCTCTCTCCTTCTGGCCCTCCCTGGCTTGTAGCTCAGGCATGCATGCGTGCCCTCCTTCCCTCCCTCTCTCTCTCTCTCGCTCTCTCTCTCAAAAAAAAAAAAAAAAAAAGTAAAGGCCACAAAAAAGACGTCTAGTAGGTAGAGTTGCAGCCTGTGCGTGGAAGCAGCTGGAACCTGCTCTCCACGGGCCACCAGCACGACCCAGACTCCTCCGTGCCTCAGGGTTCTTCCCGGCAAAACCAGGAGAACTTTGCCACACTGTGGAAGAGTCCAAGAGGTCTTTCATTCATATGTGTGAGTGTGTCCAGACAGCGCACAACGTGCCAGGCACTGTGGCTCAGGGAAACGCGTGCCAGCGGAAGACGCGCCCCCGTGAGGGGATTCTGCCACCGCTGCCTGGGCGGCTCGGGAAGCCCCCCTTTCCTTCTCTGTAACAGGACGGGAATTAACTTGATCAGTTCTAGGACCGTTAGCCTGGAAAACGTGAAAGCCTGACTCCCAGGCAGCAGCCCCTGTCACAATTCCTGGCACTGCGTTTCTACTCCTCTTGCCTTTAGTTTTTGCCCTTGGTTTGGTATCTGGGTTTTCTTCCTTCTCATAACACAAGGGACGAAATGCAGAAAAATGAGAACCAGTGAGAAAGAAAATGACATCAATACATGCATAACGAAAGATGAATTATTTCCATATATGAACAAGCGTCTCCCAATGACCTACTCAAAGAGCTCCAATTCCTAACGATTTCAGGAAGCCCCTGTGCCATTGGGCTATCCGCAGTTACCCAGAAAGTTCTGTTGACTTCCATCTCACCCGAGACAAGAAGCTGAGAGAGAAGACGGAAGGCCTCACCTGACAACGACAGTGGCAATGATGCCATTCACAACCGTCTTGTCACACTGAATGTCGTCTGCTATCCAGGCGGCCCC